>NC_136484.1:194180517-194215517 GCF_053919585.1 Euprymna scolopes
CTTCCTTTCTCTTTGACTGGAAGCAGAATATTCTGCCAAACGTACAGTTGGCTGAGATGCGCTCCAGCTTCCCACATGTTCATAAAGTGCCACTGCATCTCACGTCAATATTAATAAATACGAGAAGAAACCCGTCCCAGGACGAGTAAAATAAATTCCGGAACTGAACATTTTGGTATTGCATTAAAATTCCTTTAGATTTCAAATGGCTACTAAGCTTTATATCTAGAATTCTTATTCCAATTTTGATCAAAATCCATTAGATGATTTTAATTCTGGAAAATGTATAAAATTTAAGCGTTAAGATTAAGGGGTCTTAAGAATAATCGAAATTCAGAGAATCTTGCTCAAATGAATATGTACAAATTCGATACAATCTGAGTTATCTAAATTTTACAACAAGAGGTTCTGCCGATATTATACACGCTAAAATAATCTTTAATATATTCCTGGCCTCCTCGATGTAAATACCCTGACTAAACGGGCAAGCACTAAAATCCCACCCCTTCACTGTGAAGGTCCCTAGATGTCAGAAAGCTTTCTACTCAAATAATTTCTTCTCTCGAACTACTAAACTTTGGAATTCCATTCCAGTCTCCTGCTTCCCTGACATAAGTTTAAATGTAATGCGAACAAACATCTCGCTGCTTCACTCCCTACGCAATGTCCCTGTAGATATAGTCCTAATTAGTAGCCCCTTACGTCCAGGTAGCAATATGCCTTGTTTGGCGTGATAAGAGTATAAAAAAATATATTGAGAAAATAATAATTAATTTATTTGATTTTTCAAATCGAAGTTTGTGTCCATATTATGGCATCTAAAAATACTGCAAAAAATTAAATTTTGTGAATATTTATTAATTGACGTGTTAAAATTTCATACAAGTCAGAAGTATTAAAATTTTTACAAACGACTTCCACCGTCTTTTTATCCCTTTGCACAAAACTAAATTAAACTAAACATTGCTCACATTGTGACCTCTTACGCTCAACAGCTGTATTTCGAAATTCATAATGATTGGTTAATTAGTTTCAGACAGAATCATGTACAGAAAAATAGATAAACATATAAGCACACGTAACTTTATATATAGATTTGCTTTTACCAAAAATTTAAGAAAAGAAAATGATGATGATGATGATTCTTTAGCATCATTTATTTCAAATGAATCAGATGATTATTGTTGGTATTCGTTTCCACGATATCTTTCTACTTAGAAGTCTTTTTAAAAAGACATTGGGTATTTTTGGAAGGCACCATGTGAAGGTTGCCAACATCCTTAAGTGAAAGTGTTTCTGTGCAATATACTGGATTCGAACTTGGCACACTCAGGTTGTCAGTTGTTAAATGCTTAGCCATCTCCATGATGATGATGATGATGATGATGATGATGATGATGATGATCACGGTGTTGTTGGTAGTGGTAGTTGAGCATCATTCATTCATTTCATATGAAATCAGAAAATTATTGTTGGCATTCGTTTCCCTGATATCTTTTGAGTTGGAATTTTTTCTAAAAAGACACCAGATACTTACAGAAGAGGGCTAAGTCCAAAAATTCAGTACTCAAAGTTAAGACGCTGGAAGTGAATTTTTGTTTAACTAAAAACTGGAACGGGACAGAAGTCACTAAACATGAAACAAATTACGAAGCCATATTGAAATAATTTATTTTAAAAAAATTATTTTAGTTTTAACATTTCTTGTGCTATCATTAAGCAATAAAAAATAATAATAAACTTTGATTTCTGCTTTGTAATTCAATTGAAAATACCTGACTTGTTTTATGATATATTATTCATGGCAAAATTATGTGATACAATTTTCCATATGAAAATATTTTAAATATTAAAAAAAAAATTTATAAAAATAAAAAAAATAAAATTTTATTTTTTTATTATTGTTTCATTAGGCAGCATGCATACCGCTGATTTAACCGCCATTCAAACAGTCAGAAGTATATGGAAGTCAGAAGTATATGGAAATCAGAAATATATAGAAGTAAGAAGTATATAGAAGTAAGAAGTATATAGAAGTCAGAAGTATATAGAAGTAAGAAGTATATAGAAGTAAGAAGTATATGGAAATCAGAAATATATAGAAGTCAGAAGTATATAGAAGTAAGAAGTATATAGAAGTAAGAAGTATATAGAAGTAAGAAGTATATAGAAGTAAGAAGTATATAGAAGTAAGAAGTATATAGAAGTCAGCAGTATATAGAAGTAAGAAGTATATAGAAGTAAGAAGTATATAGAAGTCAGAAGTATATAGAAGTCAGAAGTATATAGAAGTCAGAAGTATATAGAAGTCAGAAGTATATAGAAGTAAGAAGTATATAGAAGTAAGAAGTATATAGAAGTAAGAAGTATATAGAAGTAAGAAGTATATAGAAGTCAGCAGTATATAGAAGTAAGAAGTATATAGAAGTCAGAAGTATATAGAAGTAAGAAGTATATAGAAGTCAGAAGTATATAGAAGTAAGAAGTATATAGAAGTAAGAAGTATATAGAAGTAAGAAGTATATAGAAGTCAGCAGTATATAGAAGTAAGAAGTATATAGAAGCCAGATGTGTATAGAAGTCAGAAGTATATAGAAGTAAGAAGTATATAGAAATAAGAAATATATAGAAGTCAGAAGTATATAGAAGTCAGAAGTATATAGAAGTAAGAAGTATATAGAAGTCAGAAATATATAGAAGTCAGAAGTATATAGAAGTAAGAAGTATATAGAAGTAAGAAGTATATAGAAGTCAGAAGTATATAGAAGTAAGAAGTATATAGAAGTAAGAAGTATATAGAAGTAAGAAGTATATAGAAGTCAGCAGTATATAGAAGTAAGAAGTATATAGAAGTCAGATGTGTATAGAAGTCAGAAGTATATAGAAGTAAGAAGTATATAGAAATAAGAAATATATAGAAGTCAGAAGTATATAGAAGTCAGAAGTATATAGAAGTAAGAAATATATAGAAGTCAGAAGTATATAGAAGTAAGAAGTATATAGAAGTAAGCAGTATATAGAAGTAAGAAGTATATAGAAGTAAGAAGTATATAGAAGTAAGAAGTATATAGAAGTAAGAAGTATATAGAAGTCAGAAGTATATAGAAGTAAGAAGTATATAGAAGTAAGAAGTATATAGAAGTAAGAAGTATATAGAAGTCAGCAGTATATAGAAGTAAGAAGTATATAGAAGTCAGATGTATATAGAAGTAAGAAGTATATAGAAGTAAGAAGTATATAGAAGTAAGAAGTATATAGAAGTCAGCAGTATATAGAAGTAAGAAGTATATAGAAGTAAGAAGTATATAGAAGTAAGAAGTATATAGAAGTAAGAAGTATATAGAAGTAAGAAGTATATAGAAGTAAGAAGTATATAGAAGTCAGAAGTATATAGAAGTAAGAAGTATATAGAAGGTAGAAGTATATAGAAGTCAGAAGTATATAGAAGTCAGAAGTATATAGAAGTCAGAAGTATATAGAGTAAGAATTATATAGAAGTCAGAAGTATATAGAAGTCAGAAGTATATAGAAGTCAGAAGTATATAGAAGTAAGAGGTATATAGAAGTAAGAATTATATAGAAGTAAGAAGTATATAGAAGTAAGAAGTATATAGAAGTCAGAAGTATATAGAAGTAAGAAATATATAGAAGTAAGAAGTATATAGAAGTAAGAAGTATATAGAAGTAAGAAGTATATAGAAGTAAGAAGTATATAGAAGTCAGAAGTATATAGAAGTAAGAAGTATATAGAAGTCAGAAGTATATAGAAGTAAGAAGTATATAGAAGTAAGAAGTATATAGAAGTCAGAAGTATATAGAAGTAAGAAGTATATAGAAGTAAGAAGTATATAGAAGTCAGAAGTATATAGAAGTAAGAATTATGTAGAAGTCAGAAGTATATAGAAGTCAGAAGTATATAGAAGTAAGAATTATATAGAAGTCAGAAGTATATAGAAGTCAGAAATATATAGAAGTAAGAAGTATATAGAAGTCAGAAGTATATAGAAGTAAGAATTATATAGAAGTAAGAAGTATATAGAAGTCAGAAGTATATAGAAGTAAGAAGTATATAGAAGTCAGAAGTATATAGAAGTCAGAAGTATATAGAAGTAAGAATTATATAGAAGTAAGAAGTATATAGAAGTCAGAAGTAACTGTAAGAAAGAAATATCGACAGCTAAGAGAGAATTTACTAAAACCACCAAAAAATGCATCGAAGCACAGAAATTAGGAACCCATGACTTCTGCAAAATCTACAACATTGTAGTAAATAATGGGCAATCAACAATTCCCCCACTATCCAACAATCATGAAGTTGTTTGCTCAGCAACCAAGAAGGCTAACATGCTTGCCGGTCGGTTTGCCTCCAACTCCATACTGGACCCTGCTAATCACCAACTCGCTGACTTTCCTTTGCGAACAGACACCACATTAGACGATATGAAAATCACCTCCTCTCAGGTGCATGCTATCATAAGAAATCTTGACACTTCAAAAGCATGTGGACCTGATCTCATCCCGGCTGTTCTATTAAAAATTGCTCCGCCAAAGTAGCTCCAGTTCTTTCTAAACTCTACAACAAATGCCTTAATGAATCTTGCTTTTCTGCCTGCTGGAAAACTGCTTCTGTTGTACCAGTTATCAAGAATTTTGGTGAAAGAACTGACCCAGTAAATTCTCCTCCCACTTTTCACCAAAATATTTGAGTTCATAATTAACCAAGCTCTAGTCCATCATCTTACAGATGCTAAACTTCTGACCGACCAACAATATGGATTTAGACAAGCCCATTCTACAGCAGACATCCTAACTGTAATCTCTGAACGTATATACCATTCACTGAACAAAGCAGGGGAGGGTAGAGCGGTAGTTCTAGATATATCTAAGGCTTTTGACAGGGTATGGCATGAAGGTCTTGTCAGGAAAATCAGATCATACGGTATCACTGAAAGAATACTTAACATAATTAAATCCTTTCTTAGATAAGAGAAAAATTCAGGTTGTCCTCGATGGGCGTACATCTAAACAATATGATATAAATGTGGGAGTGCTTCAAGGGTCTATCTTTGGACCTCTATTATTCCTAATATTCATAAATGACCTCCCTGACAAAATTGCCTGGGAAATATGCTGATTACACCACGCTCTATAACAGACACGACAGGAAAACAAATGAACGTATATCTAGAGAAATGGCAAAAACACTAGAGGATGACCTCCAATCTGTAGTGAAATGGGGACAAAAATGGCTGGTCACATTCAATACTGTCAAAACTAAACTTGTTTCCTTCAATAACTACAAGAAACCTTCTCTACCACCAATAGCAATGGCCAAAGATTCTTTATCTGAAAGTACATCTTTTAAACTCCTCAGCCTAACGTTTACAGGAAACATGAGTTGGAACAATTACATTGAGAGCATTGCCAGGACCACTGCGAAAAAAGTAGGTTCTCTCTATTGTGCTAGAAAGCTACTAACACCCGAAAGTATCCTGTACCTCTATAAGGCCACCATTCGCCCATATATGGAGTATTGCTATCATATTTGAGCTGGTGCATCTGCTACTAGTCTCTCGCTCTTAGACAAGGTACAAAAGAGAATCGCCAACCTGATAGGTTGTCATCTAAGCTTCAGCCTCTGTCCCATCGACGAAATGTAGCATCCCTCTGCCTGTTCTACAAGCACTTTAACAGTGAATGCTCCAAAGAACTGCAAGCACTTGTACCCTCTCAACGTAAATACCCCTGACAAACCCAACAAGCAGCTAAATCCCACCCCTTCACAGTAGAGATCCCTAGATGTAAGAGAGCCTTCTACTCCAGTAGTTTCTTCCCCAGAACCGCTAGACTTTGGAATTCCCTTCCTGGTTCCTGCTTCCCCAACTGTACTGACATGCAGAAGTTCAAGTGTAACGTGAACCGACATCTTGCAGCCCAACTCCCCACATAGTACCCCCATAACTTATATTCCTGATAGTAGCCCCCTACATCAAAGTGGCAATGTGACTTGTTTGAGGTTAAAATGTAATAAAAAATAATTTTTTTTTAAATGATAAAACAAGAAGTGTTTCCATATGGTTTCGTATTTCGTTTCATGCTTAATGATTTCCATTCCATATTTACCTAAAGTTCACTTCCGGCGTCTTAACTTTGTGTACTGAATTTTTTGGATTTATTCCGTAAGGGATAACATGCGGTTATCAATGTCCTTAAGTGAAAGTGTTTCTGTGGAACGAATTGTATTCAAAGTTGGCACACCCAATTTGTCAGCCCGTGTCGTTAACCACTTAGGCAGCATCATCTTCCACTGCGGAGTGTGTGGATGGATGTATACTTCTAAAATGCCATGACCTCTCCCTCTTCTATCCGCAGTCGAGTGTTCCTTCCCCCATCTTTGTATGTTGGTGCAATTTACTTGCCTATCCATTTAGGCTTCTTTGAGTTATATATATTTTTTTATTTATACAAAAAGAAAATAGAAAAAAAAAGAAAATAGAAAAACAAAAAAATAGAAAAACAAAAAAATAGAAAAACAAAAAAATTGGGCGACTGTTTGGTCATCCTCGTAACTGTACCTGTGCTAATCCTAGTTACAGTTCACATTCACCATAACACCACAAACACGCCAGGGGGAGGGGGGTCCTATTTAAGATCACCCACCTCCGGAATCAAATCGTTTTTTTTAATGTTTTCTTTCTTTTTGACCTGTTCACCGTCCTGTCCCCGCATCTTTATAATATCTGTTGGTCTGTCCCGATTTACTTGCCTCCCCACGAGGGCAGAGTTAGACACAAGGTTGGAACGTGGGGAGAGTTAAGTCAGGGTCCCTAAAAAAGAAGCAAAAATTGCCTAGACAGCTTGGTCTGTCTCCTCAGGCAGTAAGGAGTGAACTTACTCTACCTGAAGCCTCGTGGAAAGACCAGGAAGGGTGAACCTCCTGCGTACTATTCAGGCAGTATACCTCAGTCCCATAGTGTTACAGAGGGAGGGGTTGCAGGTGGTAGAGGTGGTTCTGGAGAGGACGGTTGGCTGTCTGGGTTTGCGAAAATGACATCAAAGTAAAGTCGGTTAGATCCTAGATCAAGGCAGCAATCCTGGATCCAGATGCGCCCGGGAATAGCGTCAAAGAAGTTCAAAGTAGGGGGCATAGAATCCTTCGGGATAGGTCAATTGAACTGACCGACATTTCAGACAATTTGTGGAGGAATGTTCTGACGTTATCAGTTCGAATAAAATAGAGACAGTAGACAACAACAGAAGAAGAAGAGAACGGTAACCGTAGGGGAGGAAAGCAAACACATTATCTCTCTGCCATTTTGCATACACACCCCACCCCCGACCCCTCCATGCTGTCAGTGTTGTCACTAAAAAATAAACATTGTTTCTAATCACTCATTCCTGTCATGTTATTTAAAAGTTCAAGAGAATTTGTTTTGTGTTTATGACTGATTGTAGAGGCACGCCTAATTGTACGGATTTTAAACAAATCCCACCGAGCAATCCAGTCAATTTTTTGAATAACACAACACAGATAATGGATCACGTAAATGGCTCATGACATGTTGGGCTGATTAAATTTAAATGAGTATAATTATGAGCAAACGTAAATGATTAAATTTAAATGAGTATAATTATGAGCAAACGTAAATGATTAAATTTAAATGAGTATAATTATGAGCAAACGTAAATGATTAAATTTAAATGAGTATAATTATGAGCAAACGTAAATGATTAAATTTAAGTGAGTATAATTATGAGCAAACGTAAATGATTAAATTTAAATGAGTATAATTATGAGCAAACATAAATGATTAAATTTAAATGAGTATAATTATGAGCAAACGTAAATGATTAAATTTAAATGAGTATAATTTTGAGCAAACGTGATAAGAAACGAACCAATCAGATGCCAGAATCATTTTATAAAAATCTCTTTGAGTTTTTCAGTCATAGTTTTCCATCTTGAAACGAGAAGTGAACTAATGTTTGTCGATCCTGACTGGATTATTTTTTTACCTGAAAAAGTTTTTCTGACTGTATTGATGCTGCCATTTTTTCTTTGCCTCGAACAAACTACTTTTTTTATTACAAGACGTGGCTCTACACTTATGAAAAATAGCATTCGTTGATCTGACACACTTAAACTCGAATGAAGAATTCGCAGGTAACATATATGTAGAAGGCATTGACAAAGCTATTGCAAGGAAGGTGGGCTCCCTCTACTGTGCGAGAAAACTTTTCCCACCTACCAGTATCCTATATCTCTGCCGATGCAATCCTTTATTTGTATAAGAGCCAGGTACGCCCTAAAATAGAGTACTGTTGCCACATCTGGATAGGAGCTGCTCAGCGTTCCCTATCCAACTTTGATAGAGTTCAAAACTGGCTTTCCCACAGAAGAGACACTGCGAGCCTGTCTCTACTCTATCGCTATTTTCATGGCAAGTGCTCGACTGAACTCAATCTATCGTTTCCCCTTGCCAAACTTTCACAAAAAAACACTCAACTAGCTACAACCACTATATACGATTTCTCCTCTCTCTATCTGTGTCTAAATCTAAACAGATTCCATGAACAAAGCTTCTTTCATGGAACTACCCGCCTGTAGAACACTGTTTCGCTGGCCTGCTTCCTAGTTAAATACAACATTGTAGCCTTCAAGTTCAATGTAAACAAGTTCTTGTTGGGCCGTCCCCATAACTAATCAAATTCTACCCAATTTACACCATTAACGATTACTATACTACCACCATACATTTATTAATCCTTATCCTCGAGTGGCCTTTAGGCCTTGATAAATGGTGACTCCCAAGTATAAAAAAAGCCACCATCCACTGATACATGTCACATCCGAGCAAATGCACCAATCACTAGTCTCTGCCCTCTTAGAAAAAAATGTCCAAAAATCGAGATCCTAATCTAATAGGTCACACACAGTCAATCATGCTCCAGCCCCTGTCCCATTCGTCACAACACTCAACTTAGAATTCTCTTGTAGGTATGGCCCCCAATTAATAGTAGCCTGTTACATCCTAGTGGAAGCGTGCCTTGTTTGGAATGAAGTAAAAAATATTACAAAAAAACATTTTTGCTAGTTTTTTAAGTTTTAAATATTATTTTCGTTGGCCTATCACGATTAAATTTGAAATATCAACCGCGTAAATTGAATGGACGCGTCTTAAAGAAGGAACTGTCTTTTATGTGATTGAAATGAAAGAATGAACTGTCTTTTATGTGATTGAAATGAAAGAATGAACTGTCTTTTATGTGATTGAAATGAAAGAATGAACTGTCTTTTATGTGATTGAAATGAAAGAATGAACTGTCTTTTATGTGATTGAAATGAAAGAATGAACTGTCTTTTATGTGATCGAAATGAAAGAATGAACTGTCTTTTATGTGATCGAAATGAAAGAATGAACTGTCTTTTATGTGATCGAAATGAAAGAATGAACTGTCTTTTATGTGATCGAAATGAAAGAATGAACTGTCTTTTATGTGATCGAAATGAAAGAATGAACTGTCTTTTATGTGATTGAAATGAAAGAATGAACTGTCTTTTATGTGATTGAAATGAAAGAATGAACTGTCTTTTATGTGATTGAAATGAAAGAATGAACTGTCTTTTATGTGATTGAAATGAAAGAATGAACTGTCTTTTATGTGATTGAAATGAAAGAATGAACTGTCTTTTATGTGATTGAAATGAAAGAATGAACTGTCTTTTATGTGATTGAAATGAAAGAATGAACTGTCTTTTATGTGATCGAAATGAAAGAATGAACTGTCTTTTATGTGATCGAAATGAAAGAATGAACTGTCTTTTATGTGATCGAAATGAAAGAATGAACTGTCTTTTATGTGATCGAAATGAAAGAATGAACTGTCTTTTATGTGATCGAAATGAAAGAATGAACTGTCTTTTATGTGATTGAAATGAAAGAATGAACTGTCTTTTATGTGATTGAAATGAAAGAATGAACTGTCTTTTATGTGATTGAAATGAAAGAATGAACTGTCTTTTATGTGATTGAAATGAAAGAATGAACTGTCTTTTATGTGATTGAAATGAAAGAATGAACTGTCTTTTATGTGATTGAAATGAAAGAATGAACTGTCTTTTATGTGATTGAAATGAAAGAATGAACTGTCTTTTATGTGATTGAAATGAAAGAATGAACTGTCTTTTATGTGATTGAAATGAAAGAATGAACTGTCTTTTATGTGATCGAAATGAAAGAATGAACTGTCTTTTATGTGATTGAAATGAAAGAATGAACTGTCTTTTATGTGATTGAAATGAAAGAATGAACTGTCTTTTATGTGATTGAAATGAAAGAATGAACTGTCTTTTATGTGATTGAAATGAAAGAATGAACTGTCTTTTATGTGATTGAAATGAAAGAATGAACTGTCTTTTATGTGATTGAAATGAAAGAATGAACTGTCTTTTATGTGATTGAAATGAAAGAATGAACTGTCTTTTATGTGATTGAAATGAAAGAATGAACTGTCTTTTATGTGATTGAAATGAAAGAATGAACTGTCTTTTATGTGATTGAAATGAAAGAATGAACTGTCTTTTATGTGATTGAAATGAAAGAATGAACTGTCTTTTATGTGATTGAAATGAAAGAATGAACTGTCTTTTATGTGATTGAAATGAAAGAATGAACTGTCTTTTATGTGATTGAAATGAAAGAATGAACTGTCTTTTATGTGATTGAAATGAAAGAATGAACTGTCTTTTATGTGATTGAAATGAAAGAATGAACTGTCTTTTATGTGATTGAAATGAAAGAATGAACTGTCTTTTATGTGATTGAAATGAAAGAATGAACTGTCTTTTATGTGATTGAAATGAAAGAATGAACTGTCTTTTATGTGATTGAAATGAAAGAATGAACTGTCTTTTATGTGATTGAAATGAAAGAATGAACTGTCTTTTATGTGATTGAAATGAAAGAATGAACTGTCTTTTATGTGATTGAAATGAAAGAATGAACTGTCTTTTATGTGATTGAAATGAAAGAATGAACTGTCTTTTATGTGATTGAAATGAAAGAATGAACTGTCTTTTATGTGATTGAAATGAAAGAATGAACTGTCTTTTATGTGATTGAAATGAAAGAATGAACTGTCTTTTATGTGATTGAAATGAAAGAATGAACTGTCTTTTATGTGATTGAAATGAAAGAGTGAACTGTCTTTTATGTGATTGAAATGAAAGAATGAACTGTCTTTTATGTGATTGAAATGAAAGAATGAACTGTCTTTTATGTGATTGAAATGAAAGAATGAACTGTCTTTTATGCGATTGAAATGAAAGAGTGAACTGTCTTTTATGTGATTGAAATGAAAGAATGAACTGTCTTTTATGTGATTGAAATGAAAGAATGAACTGTCTTTTATGTGATTGAAATGAAAGAGTGAACTGTCTTTTATGTGATTGAAATGAAAGAGTGAACTGTCTTTTATGTGATTGAAATGAAAGAATGAACTGTCTTTTATGTGATTGAAATGAAAGAATGAACTGTCTTTTATGTGATTGAAATGAAAGAATGAACTGTCTTTTATGTGATTGAAATGAAAGAGTGAACTGTCTTTTATGTGATTGAAATGAAAGAATGAACTGTCTTTTATGTGATTGAAATGAAAGAATGAACTGTCTTTTATGTGATTGAAATGAAAGAATGAACTGTCTTTTATGCGATTGAAATGAAAGAATGAACTGTCTTTTATGTGATTGAAATGAAAGAATGAACTGTCTTTTATGTGATCGAAATGAAAGAATGAACTGTCTTTTATGTGATCGAAATGAAAGAATGAACTGTCTTTTATGTGATCGAAATGAAAGAATGAACTGTCTTTTATGTGATTGAAATGAAAGAATGAACTGTCTTTTATGTGATCGAAATGAAAGAATGAACTGTCTTTTATGTGATTGAAATGAAAGAATGAACTGTCTTTTATGTGATCGAAATGAAAGAATGAACTGTCTTTTATGTGATCGAAATGAAAGAATGAACTGTCTTTTATGTGATCGAAATGAAAGAATGAACTGTCTTTTATGTGATTGAAATGAAAGAATGAACTGTCTTTTATGTGATTGAAATGAAAGAATGAACTGTCTTTTATGTGATCGAAATGAAAGAATGAACTGTCTTTTATGTGATTGAAATGAAAGAATGAACTGTCTTTTATGTGATCGAAATGAAAGAATGAGCTGTCTTTTATGTGATCGAAATGAAAGAATGAACTGTCTTTTATGTGATCGAAATGAAAGAATGAACTGTCTTTTATGTGATCGAAATGAAAGAATGAACTGTCTTTTATGTGATTGAAATGAAAGAATGAACTGTCTTTTATGTGATCGAAATGAAAGAATGAACTGTCTTTTATGTGATTGAAATGAAAGAATGAACTGTCTTTTATGTGATTGAAATGAAAGAATGAACTGTCTTTTATGTGATTGAAATGAAAGAATGAACTGTCTTTTATGTGATCGAAATGAAAGAATGAACTGTCTTTTATGTGATCGAAATGAAAGAATGAACTGTCTTTTATTTGATCGAAATGAAAGAATGAACTGTCTTTTATGTGATCGAAATGAAAGAATGAACTGTCTTTTATGTGATTGAAATGAAAGAATGAACTGTCTTTTATGTGATTGAAATGAAAGAATGAACTGTCTTTTATGTGATTGAAATGAAAGAATGAACTGTCTTTTATGTGATTGAAATGAAAGAATGAACTGTCTTTTATGTGATTGAAATGAAAGAATGAACTGTCTTTTATGTGATTGAAATGAAAGAATGAACTGTCTTTTATGTGATTGAAATGAAAGAATGAACTGTCTTTTATGTGATCGAAATGAAAGAATGAACTGTCTTTTATGTGATTGAAATGAAAGAATGAACTGTCTTTTATGTGATTGAAATGAAAGAATGAACTGTCTTTTATGTGATTGAAATGAAAGAATGAACTGTCTTTTATTTGATCGAAATGAAAGAATGAACTGTCTTTTATGTGATCGAAATGAAAGAATGAACTGTCTTTTATGTGATTGAAATGAAAGAATGAACTGTCTTTTATGTGATTGAAATGAAAGAATGAACTGTCTTTTATGTGATCGAAATGAAAGAATGAACTGTCTTTTATGCGATTGAAATGAAAGAATGAACTGTCTTTTATGTGATTGAAATGAAAGAATGAACTGTCTTTTATGTGATTGAAATGAAAGAATGAACTGTCTTTTATGTGATCGAAATGAAAGAATGAACTGTCTTTTATGCGATTGAAATGAAAGAATGAACTGTCTTTTATGTGATTGAAATGAAAGAATGAACTGTCTTTTATGTGATTGAAATGAAAGAATGAACTGTCTTTTATGTGATTGAAATGAAATTTGTCAACATCGAATTGTTTCCCAAATTTGTTTAATTTACTTTTTGTTTATTTCTGAAGATAGGGCATGCTAGACATTAGCTCATTATTTCAGAGACTCCAACCAAGAGTTCTTTTTAGCATTCTAACCATCCTTTTAAATGCAATCTGATCTCTTTGCCAAACTTTTACAAAAAGTACTCAACTAGCTACAACCACTATATATCATTTCCCTCACTCTCTATCTGTGCCTAAATCTAAATGCATTCCATGCAAGCTTCTTTCCCAGAACTGCTGCTGGCCTGCCTCCTGGTTGACTACAACATAATAGTCTTCAAATTCAATATAAAAAAGTTCTTATTGAGCCGTCTCCATCAATAATCAAATTCTTCTTAATTCACACCATTAACGATCAATATATTACCATTTATTTTTTAGTATTTTGTTCTAGTTAAGGATGGGGCATTCTATCAGATGCCAGACATTAACCTGCTATCTCAGACATTTCAACTGAGAAATGTTTTAAGATTCTAAATCCCCTTTAAGTGCAGTTGCTTGTATCTCTCTTGCACTTAGTTCACCGGATATATTTGCCAGGTAGTTTTTGAAATTCTATTTCATGTGACTGGTTGCTTTTATAATTACTGGAATGATGGTGATCTTCCTAAGATTCCGGTTTCTTTTCATGTCATACATAAGACTTTGACATTTCGTTATCTTTTCCCCCTCTCAGTTCTGTTTAACCCAGCATCATTGGGTGACACTGACTTCTACTAAGGTTGCTTCTTTCTCCTTCTTGTCTCATCTTACTATGTCAGATTTATTAGCCTCGTTTTTCAAGGTACGTGGTAGCTGTAGGAATTTCATAATCATAATAGATGGTGTATGACTTATTTCCAACTGGTTTTTCGCAAGACTTGCTGCTACCTTCGATTTTTAACTTATCACACACTCCAATGTGTTGTGTTGTGTTGTGTAGTAACAGTCCCCCCAGCAGAATCATTTGGATGGAGATGTTAAGAGTGGAGAACGGTTCGATAATTCTTCACAAAGAATTATTAATTGATTTTTAAAGAGTTGGTATGAATAGCAGAGATATTCTCTACTGCTGTTGCATCATGGGAATATGGTGGTTAATGGTGGGGGTAGAGCATCATAAATTCCAAAATGTTTACGGGTGGGGAGTGGAGATATAAAGTACAATCAATACTGGTACAGACTACTGAATCAGCTGTGCAGGGTTCGAATCCACTCGTATCTATTGTGTTTAATTTTGCTCTTAACATTTTCAGGAAAGATATGAATCCACAATTCTTTATAGTTAAAAAATAAGCTTCTGGGACTGACCTTCACTCCTGATCTGAAATGGAACACATGCATCGAATCTGTTGCCAAGATTGCTGGAAAAATGGTTGGATGATTCTATCGTTCCAATAAGTATCTCACTGCCAACACAATCCTCTATCTGTATAAGAGCCAGATACGTCCTAAAATGGAGTACTATTCCCACATCTGGACAGAAGCTACTTGGCACGGCCTATTCTGCCTTGATAGAGTTCAAAACCAACTTCGAAACCTAGTAGGTGATGTCCTTTTCTCTTCTCTTCAACCTCTTTCCCACAGAAAAGATGTTGTGAGGCTGTCTCTACTCTGTCGCTATTTTCATGGCAAGTGCTCGACTGAACTCCAATCTATGGTTCCTTTCGTCAAACTTTCTCAAAAACACTCAACTAGCTACAATCACTATATACGATTTTCCCCCATTCTCTGTCTGTGTCTAAAAAGCTTTTTTCCTGGAACTGCTCGCCTTTAGAACACTATTCTGCTAGCATGCTTCCCAGTTGAATGCAACATGGTGGCCTTCAAGTTTAATGTAAACAAGTTCCTGTTGAGCCGTCCTCATAAATAATAAAATTTTACCCAATTTACACCATAAGTGATTATTACACCACCACCTAACATTCATTAGCTCTTATCCTCGAGTGGTCTTCAGGCCTTGATAATTGGTGAATCTTAAGTAAAAAAAGAAATATGTTCAATTAATTGCATACAATGAATGGTTTAGAAGATGTGTTGCGTTTTAGCATTAAATGACCCAAACAAAAGTTGACAATTCTTTTTTTTTTTTTTTTTACACAGTGATCACTACTTATCGAGGCCCGGAAGCCACTCAGGGATAAGGGTTATTGCAAGTACATTAAGTTAGTGAGGAGATTTGCTGAAGTGTTTACTTAAGGGGGCGGTTCATTAGGAATTTGTTAACATTGGACTTGAAGACATCCAAGTTGTAGTCCGGAGGGAAGCAGGCAGACGGAACAGAGTTCCACAGGCGTGCAGTTCTAAGAAAGAAGCTTTGTTCATGGAATCCGCGTTTTGATTTAGGCACAGATATAGAGTGGGGGAAATTTTCCACAGTGGATTCAGCTAGACGGGTGTTTTTCGTGAAAGATTGGCGAGGGGGGACCAGGGATTGGAGTTCAGACGAGCATCTGCCATGGAAATAACGATAAAACAAAGACAGGCTCGCAACATCTCTTCTGTGGGAGAGAGGTTGCAGGGTAGAGAAAAGGGCATCCCCCACTAAGCCACAAAGTCTATTTTGTACTCTGTCAAGGCAGGATAGGCTGTTTTTAGCAGCTCCTGCCCAGATATGGCAACAGTATTCCATCCTTGGACGTACTTGGCTTTTATATAGATAGAGAATTGCATCAGTAGTGAGATATCTTCTAGAGCGGTAGAAGGATTCCACCATCTTTCCAGCGACCTTGGCAACAGACTTGATATACGTGTTCCATTTCAGATCAGGAGTAAAGGTCAAACCCAGAAGCTTGTCAAAACACGGAGCCTCACCCAGACGAGAGCCATCCATCACAATTGATGCCAGCTGGGGATCAGAGCGTTGATGATGTAAGGATAGGAGTTTGGTTTTGGATGCATTAAAGGTAACCAGCCAAGTCTTCCCCCACTGAACCACGCACTCGAGATCAGAGGAGAGAGAATCAGAGAGAACTTTGTTATTTACAGCCTTTGATGTGTTGCCGTAGATGGTCGTGTCATCAGCATAGATGTCAACAAATGATTTAAGTATGTGTTTAGGGAGGTCATTGATGTAGATCAGGAAGAGAGTTGGGCCCAGGATTGACCCCTGAGGGACTCCAGCATTTATATTGCAGGCCTCCGATTTTTGTCCATCTACCACTACTCTTATGAGCCTATCAGAGAGAAATGATTTAATGATTGAGAAAACATTTCCCGTTATACCGTAGCTGGAAATCTTGTGAAGTAGACCCTTATGCCATACCTTGTCAAAGGCCTTTGATATGTCAAGAGCAATTGCCCTAGAAAGGAAGCCTTTGTCAAGAGATTCACTTATCCTGTGGGATATAACCGTCAGCACATCTGCGGTAGATCTTGCAGAGCGGAAACCATATTGTGTGTCACTAAGAAGGTTATTCCTGCTGAGGTGGTTGACTATTTCTCTGTTTAATATGGATTCCAGCAACTTACTCATAACACACAGGAGACTTATAGGTCTGTATTGAGAGGGAGATGACTTATCACCTGAATTCTTAAATATAGGGCAAACTGAAGAGGTCTTCCAGGGAGTCGGAAAGCACTTCTCCTTAAGGCAGCGCTTAAATAGTTTCGTAAGTATAGGAGCAAGTTCTGGTTGAAGCTTTTTTAACACTATAATTGGGATGCCATCAGGGCCAGTTGCTTTACTGGAATCTAGGTTCTTTATTAGCTTGGCGACCTCATACACGGATATTTGTATGTTACCTAGCTGGTTCTGTGTTATAGGAGGAAATATGGGGAGTTGATAGCCTTCGTCGCATAGGGTAGAATTAGCTGCAAAGTTCTTGGCAAATAGTTTGGCCTTGTCTGACGCTGACGAGATGACCTCTGGTCCATTGATAATGGTTGGGATAGAACGCACACTTCTGTTCAGGATCTTATTTGTTATTTGCCAAAACTGGTGGGATCCAAGCCGCTGATCAGCTACCTTGGATTTAACAGACTGGGCATATAGCTCTCTTGCATTTTTTATTACTCTTTTACATTGGTTGCTGGCAGTCCTGAAAGCAGCTTTAGTCTCAGTGCATCTATTACGTTGGTAGTTATGGAAAAAGTGATTTCTGTGCGCGATAGCAGCAGCACATTCTGTGGAGAACCATGGCTGGCTGTTAGGTTTTTGTTGAAATTTTTTAGATGGTATGAATTGGTCTATGCATTCAATTAACCATTCGGTCAGATCTGATACTATAGAGGACACATCCTTTTTAAACATGGAGTGCAGAGGTAAATCAGATATGAATGTATGGAAGCTATCCCAGTCAGCCATAGAGTATCGGTATACAGTACGGTGGAGGGGTACGTCTGGGGGCTTCTTACATTTCGTTTTTATCTTAACTGATACGACGGAGTGGTCGGAGGATCCTAGAGGAGAATGAACAGAACATGAACCTAGCTCAGGGGAAGTTGAGAGAAAAAGGTCTAAGAGGCTTGCATATTGACCGGGTGTATCGGGCACACGGGTGGGTTCGCGAACAATCTGAGTGAGGTCATAAGACATGGCAAAATCATGACAAAACCTTCCCTCATCATCTGTCTTATTTGAATGGGTCAGCCATTCCACGTTATGGACGTTGAAATCACCACAGATGTGGATGTTAGCCGAGGGATGTGAAGACAGTATGTGGTCAATTTTCTCAGATATGCTCTTAAAGATAGTAACTCTGCTGTTGTGGGGCCTATAGAGGGCAAATATAAATGCAGTGGTGTTAGCAAGTGCAACCCTGAAGCACATATAGGGTAAATTAGGATCTTCTCTAGAGATATCCCTGCCACATGGAAAGCCATCCTTAATGTAGGCACATATTCCATGCCCATGGCGATCTTGGGGGTCAGATTTAGCTGTTAAATTTGAGTATCCGTTAATTATGAACTCGTCTAGGGAAGTGGTCGGCCCTATTCCAGTTTCACTTAAAAATAATATGTCCGGTTTCGTCTCCTGTAATTGGGTTTCAACCTCTGGAAGGTTGGAACGTAGACCCCTGATGTTGGAGAAGGAGACCTGGTAGTAGGGGTCTACGTTGAAAGATGGGGTTCTAGGTTTAATCGAGTTTTTATTCTGGAGATATTTCATGTTGAGGTTTGGGGATTTGTGGAATAGGTCGGCATACTTGGTTAGAGCAGTACAGAGAGGGAAAGTAAGAGAGAAATAGACAGGAATTTTTTTTTTTTTTTTTGTGGCACACGAAAAGGTAAAGCCGTAACAATTACCCACTAGTATGGGATCGAGAGGCCCCACCAGAGACTACTGCATGGTCCAGATCCACTCACCAAATGGCAATACAGCAGTCCCAGTACTTTGCGCCTGCTGATAGGACAGCCTCCTTAGTGGTTAATCCAAGGTTCGGGTCCCTGACTATCAGGCGGATAACGTCAGCCCAGACAAACTTTTACCTCCAGCACCCTTACTAGTGACATGGCCACAAGGACAGACAGAGACAGAAAAATTTCCGACATCTCAGACTACTGGTCACCAAGTACTACCGACCTTTAAGCAGCTTTTTCTTCACCCTTTGTCAGAAAAATCACCCATTGAATGAGGACTGAATGACAAAATAGGAGAAGCGAGAGTTACTGGAGCTGCCGATAACACATCCACTGTATTATCTACTCTCCTTTTCTTTGCCTTTCATTTGGAGCATGTTTTCATACAACGTTTGTTTTACATGATGACATGTGTTGGACGGCTTTAAAAAGTTGACTTCTGAACTAACCTATCTTTAACCAGATTCTTTCCATCCCTTTTTCTTACAAGTCCATGCTTATCATTTCCTCCAGTGTGTTCCTTGGCCTTTGACTCTGAACTAGACCTGTTACCTTAACAGTTCTACATCTACTAACCTGCAGAATTCTCATCTATTCTTTCAATGTGACCATACCATCAAAGTCTCCTGTTCTGCAAACATTTTCTTACACTGTTCAGATCTAATCTTTCTCTGAAGTCATCAGATCTAAGCCTGCCTTTAAAACTCACATTTCACATCCATTGTATCATTCTTATATCATTTCTTTCATGCATCAACCCTCACTGGCCAGGTTTAATTTCTGAACATGGTCACATGAATGTTAGACTCTTCCCCTAGTTGACAGTGGTAACGTTCTACTGATTAGTAATGGCAGAATTCTCTGAACTCACACAATCCACTCTTAACATTTATGGAATTTGTTATTTATTAAAATGTAAGGAGCATCTGACCGTCCGCACTACGCAAAGGACTCTGTACATGGTGTGTGGGGCCATACACTGTCTTCAGGGTTTCATAAAAATCTCTGTAGTCACCAGTGTCCACATACTGCTGAGTTCTTACTGTGAGTTTGGGCCATCATTCGTTCTGTGTCACACTAAGCTTGCTCTGGAGGTTGTTGTAGATGTGACGGAAGGCGGCTCCCCTCAGTGGACAGGACGGCCGCTCTCTTCCTTACTAACAATTCTCGTATCTCTTCATTGTTTTCATCAAACCAGTCCTGGTTCTTGCTAGTGGAAAACGATAGGACCTCCTCAGATGTCCACAGGATGGCTGTTTTCAGTTGATCCCAGAGTCGCTCAGGTGACGGAACTTCTTCTGGGCCACTGTCGTTTTTGAGCTTGGACTGTAAGACTGCCTGGAAGACAGCTTTCATTTCAACTGATTGTAGCTTGCTAAGCTTTATGTTTTCCTGGGTGCTCTTCTTCCTTCGTTTTGGTTTGAAAGGCAGCCAGATTTTGCAATGCACTAGATGATAGTCAGTGTGGCATTCTGCGCTAGGCATCACTCAGTGGTTTCTTTGGCATACAAGAATGTAATCTATGAGGTGCCAGTGTCTTTAGTCTATCCTATTGCTAGAAGATGGTGTTTGGGATAACAAGTTTCAGTTCCATGCAAAACTCCAGCAGGTAGCGCCCATTGTTGTTGCAGTTGCCAACACCATCTCTGCCAAGCACTCCTTTCCAGGCCCACCCTGGCGTTGAAGTCACCAACAGTTATCACCTTATTGGCTGTAGGGGTGCACCGCAGCGCATAGCAGAGCTGAGTAAAACCTGTCTTTTTCTGCAGGTTCAGCTTGAAGAGTTGGGGTGTACACACATATTCCTTATTTCGGAGGGAAGTGCATTGACGATACGGTAAGAATGACCAGTTGGCAGGCTTTCTAGCATAGAAGCGATGGTGATTCTGACCATGAAGTCGACGCCTAAGAAACACCCCTCCGTTGCAGGTTTCCTTGACCAGAAGAGGGTGTATCAGGCGCTGTGTTCCCGAAGGCTGCCATCCCCTGCCAAGCGAACCTTGCTAAGAGCAGTGATGTCAACATCCAGCTTGAACAGTTCAAGTGAAATCAAAGCGACGCTCAACTCTGTTGCTGTCATCTTGATCAAGTTTTGATGTTCCAACAATGCTTTTGCACCCTTACAGGTGGGCGTGTACCTTATTTCTTTGTTGTATTTTGCCAGCAAGCCAACTGGGTTAATGGAAACGAGCTTTGGTAAGGCCACCTTTTCTAGGCCCCTCTCCTTGTGGAGCAAGCAGTGCTGTCTCTAGATAAGGTTGCTTGATCATTCAGGGTGCTGCTGAATGATGTTGTCATCTCCAGGGTCAACATCAGGTATCCAATATTCTGAACCACCTACATGCAGGATTTGGGACTGATCATCTTCCACCTGCCATTTTCGCCCCTTTCCCATCGCTACAGGACTTGGTAAAGTTGGTGGCAAGTGGACGCAGACGTGTCATTCACTGGATTTTTATGGTGAAGTGCACGGTACAGATCCCATCCGTTACACCTGTGGCTCATCCGTGATGGCCTAGCAAGCTGGGACGGTGACAGCAAGGTCCTCAGGTCATAAGTTAAAGTTCGTTTTTCAAAGAATATACAAATTAGTTGGCCTTTATTTAGTAATTCGCATATCCATGATTGAGTATAGGAATAAATAATTTTTAAATAGAAAAAGTAGGCTTTTAATATCAATGTCAGTGCAACAAAAACTCAACTTTATATAGATGATTGTATTGCTGTGGTTTCCTACATTTTAATCCAACGAAACTCCGGCGTTTATCAAAAAGTGTTCACTCACAAGTAAAGCTTGAAAATTGTATAATTTTTTGTTTATACAAATGGAATGTGCTTTAACGACTGCTGCTGCTGCTAATATTTTCGCTAGACAGCTATCCTTTAGCTGCTGATGATGATTTTCTCACACGCATCCATATGCACTTTGTTACAGAAACATTATTGGCTACATATGTGCATACATGTTTCAGTTGTGATTTTTTTTCAGGACACTAGACTCAGTGTTCATAAACAAGGAATATAATGAAAGATTTTTATCTTTATTCCATGGTGTTCAAAAAACAAATTTTTATCTTTATTCCATGGTGTTCAAAAAAAAAATTTTTATCTTTATTCCATGGTGTTCAAAAAAAAAATTTTTATCTTTATTCCATGGTGTTCAAAAAAAAAATTTTTATCTTTATTCCATGGTGTTCAAAAAAAAAATTTTTATCTTTATTCCATGGTGTTCAAAAAAAAAATTTTTATCTTTATTCCATGGTGTTCAAAAAAAAATTTTTTATCTTTATTCCATGGTGTTCAAAAAAAAAATTTTTATCTTTATTCCATGGTGTTCAAAAAAAAAATTTTTATCTTTATTCCATGGTGTTCAAAAAAAAATTTTTTATCTTTATTCCATGGTGTTCAAAAAAAAAATTGTTTTCTTTATTCCATGGTGTTCAAAAAAAATTTTTTTTCTTTAGAGTCAGTAACTAAAAATAAAATAAATTACTACAGAATTGCTAGTTAAGTATTAAATGAAAACCTTGAAAAGTTGCAATCTTCGAAAAAATCATTTAAAATTTTGAGACTACATGGAGTTTTGTTTTTGAATGTTTGATGAATTATTTATTAATATTAATATTCAATGTAAATTTTTATTTTTCATTTTATTTTTTCGTGTATTAATGTCCTGTCTACAATATGTAACATCCCTTTGTCAAGATATCATCTAATATAAAATATTTATATTCATATCTTTTTATAATTACACACACATATTGCATTATATATATATATTTATATATATATATATATATATATATATATATATATATTGCATTATATATATATTTATATATATATATATATATATATATATATATATATATATATATATATATATATATATATATATATATATATATAATGCACTTTTTATTCAATTTCCGCTTTTATTGTCACTTTGATGAAAGCAACTTTATTATGCGGAAAAAACATTATTTGAGAGAAAGTTGACCGATTAATGTTGTGGCTTGTTTTTATTTTCTATTCTGCACGGCATTAGCGCATCGTCGAAACAATTAAACAGTTTGACCAATAGATAAGTTCGTTAGAATTACAGTCAATAACGAATCCTAGAATTATTCCAGTTTTCCAAGAGACTGTTCAGCTGATTTTTTTTTTTTTTTTTTTTTTTTTTTTTGTTTTTCGATGCGCACCCTCTATGCAGAGATTGGTACCAACTGACCATTATCGAAGGAGGGGCATAGGTCGGCTCGGAAAAAATATAATCGCAGGAGGATAGAAGGGCTGAATTACAAGTATGAGAGTGAGTCTCTGGCAAATATTGGAGAATTGCTTTCGTGTTCGTCCCCCCCCCCCCTTTATGGTTTCGTTGTCTCCTTCTTCCTCATCCTCATCCCATTGGCAGCATTTTTGTAAAGCTTTAAAGATATAAGCAGAACAGCGTGAGAGATGGGGGGGGGGGGGAAGGGGGATTTCTGATTATTACAACCGACCTTAATATTAATGATGCTTGGTTTGCAAGATTTTTCCCTTTTTTTCAACCTTTTTTTTGCAGCATAGAATTATTATCTTGTCTTCTTTCCTTGCTTCGTTTATGTTGACAGTCTGTGTGCCTTGTTTTTGATCCCTTCCCTCATTTCCACAAGAATCTTAGGTTTGATCTATCATCATCATTGGTCTGTTTTGTCCGTTTTACATGCTGGCATGTGTTGGACAGCTTCTAGAAATTAACTTCCAAACTAACCTATCTCTGTTTCTGAACTTTTGAGATGAGGATTAATCATCCGTATTATTTCGATTCAGCAGACTATTGTTCTCATCTTGAGTTTTTTTTCACAACGTTTTGGTCGATGTAACCTCCGAGCAATCTTCAGTGCAGGGCGGCACTAAAAATACAATTGCAAATTACTTAGGACTCCTCTCCAGTCATGGCTGACATAATGAGAGCATGCTACCCCATGTATTAAAAAGAAATGAGTCAATGAGTCGACAATGAGATCAAACAAGTTCGTGAACACTGACGCTTTATTTAGCTCAAGCTATAACTGACAAAGGATACTTTCTCCTTTTTTTTATTTCAACAACAACAACAACAACAACTAAAATGTGTTTTTGCATTTGAGTCAAAATCTCTGCTTTTCTCACAAGTCTTTTTTTGTGAATTAAATATTCAACTAAAAATGTAATTATCAATAAATAAACTATTTACTTAACGATAAGAATTAAGCTGTTTTGATACGTCATTATAATACAGCTTTTTATTCCAGTAGCTTCTTTCCAAGAACTGGAAGATTGTGGAACTCTCTTTTTGCTCACTGTTTTCTTCCTACTTATCTTTTCAAGACAAAGGTCAATAGGCATCTCCTGTCATCGCAATAATTATCTTTCATTCTTGCTAACTACTTACATCATGGCTTCATGCCTTGTCTGGAGCTATTTTCACTAAAAGAAATGCCTTTTCCCTGCTCAGTCGTAAAATACATTCATTTTTCTCTGTTTTCTGCATTGTTCGTGTCTCTTGCTGTGAAGATCAGCGTTTTTGACTTTTTTTTTTTACATGGGAGTTACATTTATCAAGGCCTGAAGGCCACTCGAGGATAAGAGTTAATGAGTAATCACTGAGACAACAGCATATTAATAGTTAATGGTGGAAATGGAGTAGAAATGGATTATTTAGAGGGCGGCTCATCAAGAACTTGTTTACATTGGACTTGAAGACGGCCATATTATAGTCAGCTGGAAAGCAGGACAGCAGAATAGTGTTCTACAGGTGGGCAGTTCTAGGAAAGGAGCTTTGTTCATGGAATCTGCGTTTAGATTTAAGCACAGATAGAGAGTGGGGGAAATTGTTAATAGTAGTTTTAGTTAGACAAGTGTTTTATATGAAAGTTTGGCAAGGGGGGCATAGATTGGAGCTCAGACGAGCATTTGCCATGAAAGTAACGATAGAGCAGAGACAGGCTCGCAACGTCTCTTCTGTGAGAAAGAGGTTGCAGGAAAGAAAAAAGGGAATCGCCTACTAGGTTTCGAAGATAGTTTTGAACTCTGTCAAGGTAGGACGTATCTGGCTCTTATATAAGTAGAGGATTGATACCTTCTGGATCAGTAAAATAATGCAACCTTGGCAACAAATTTGATGTAAGTCTTCCATTCCAGGTCAGCAGTAAAGGTCAAACTTAGAAGTTTGTCAAAACAGTCAGCGTCTTTTAGACGAGAATCATTCATATCAAGTGAGGATCAGATTATTTATTCTGAAAAGAAAAAAGGTTTTGGGTTAAAATTAACCATTTTTTTACCCATTGCATCACATGCTCAACGTCTGAGGAGAGAAACTCAGAGATCTTGACCTTTGAAGTGTTGCCATAAATCATAGTGTCATCTGCGTATATGTCAACAAATGAACTTAAAATGTGATTTGTAAAATCATTGATGAAGATAAGGAAGAAAGTTGGGCCCAAGATGAATCCCTGAGGCACACCAGTGTTGGTACTTTGAGCTTCAGATTTTTTCCCATCGACAACTACTTGTATAAATCTATTGGAGAGAAAAAGATTTGATGGCTGAGAAGGCATTTCCAGATATTTCATGGTTGGAAATCTTCTGAAGTATATCTTTCAAATGCCTTCGATGTATCAAGAAATCTTGTGCTTGAGAAGAAAACCCAGTGATTAGATTCGCTGATCTTCTTTCACCAGTTGGAAACCATATTGCTTGTGACTGAGTAGGTTATTTTTGCGGAGGTCATTGACAATTTTTCTATTTAACATGAATTCAAGCAACTTACTCTAGCTTTGCAAGAATATTTTCGATTGCAGCTTTTTGAGTACTATAACTGAAATATTGTCAGGATCAGTTACTTTGCTGACATCAAGGTTCTTGATGAGTGTGGAAATATCACGAACATATATGTGAATGTCATTCAGATTATTTTCAGTCTTGAGAGGAAATTTGGGAGGTAGGAGACTCTGGTTACATAAGGTTGAGTTTGCTGCAAAGTTCTTGGCAAAAAGTTTGGCTTTGTCAGATGCTGACGAAATCACCTCAGGCTTGTTGATGATGGTTGGGATAGAGGACACGTTTCTGTTTAGGACTTTGTTATTCGGCAAAACTCATGGAAACCAAGCCTCGATTCTTATACCTTGGACTTGATCAACTGAACATATGACACACTCGCATAATATAATATAATATCGTATAATCATTTTGCAGTGATTTTTGGCAATTTTATAAGTGACTTTAGTATTAAAACATCTATTATGTTTAAAGCAATTGAAGTAGTGGTTAATGTGTGCAATAAGGAATCTAACAAGGCTGATTGTTTGATTTCTGTTGGATTTTTTAAGGGGAGGTAACTGTTTATGCTAATAGTTAACCAATCAGTTAAGTCGGATGCAATATCAGATGCATTCTTTTTAAACATAAAGCGTAGAGGTAGTTTTGATATGAATGTTTGAAAACCGTCCTAGTCAGCCATTAATATTGTACACTGTTCAATGGAGAGGGATATTTGGATTTTTGTTATAATTGTTTTATCTTTATTGATTTATTGAGACAACTGAATGATCAGAAGATCCTAGCAGAGACAGAACTGAGGATAAGCACAGTTCAGGGCATGTTGTTGGGAAAAGATCTAGAAGACTTGCAAATTATCCATCAGCATTGGGTACTTAAGCAGGTTCGTTAACAATCTGTGTTAGGTTATAAGAAAAGGAGAAATCATGACAAAATCTCCCTTCGTCATCCGTTTTGTTTGAGTGAACTAACCATTCAATGAAATGTTGATTAAGGGATGAGCAGACAGGATATGATCAATTTGCTTAGTGATACTCTCAAAAATAGCTAATCCATCATCATGAAGATGTTGCCTGACGAAAAATGATGTGAGAATGATGCAATGTCAGTTGTAAAGACATATTCAAATCTGATGTCTCAGAGAAAGATCAAATTTAAACAAAATAGGGCAGGTGTACAGAGCAGGAGACTTCGTTAGTATGGTTAGGTTGAAAGAATGGATGAGAGTTCTTGGGTTAATAGCTATAGAACAGTTGAGGTAGCAGATTCATTTGGCTGGGAAAGGTCAAGAAAAAAAGGATGGTAAATGATAAGGATGGACTTGAAAGAAATAGGAATAAATAAAGACATAGCCAGAGATAGGTTATTTGGATTATTTGAATTCTTCAATCGACTGCTCTCCTCTTGAATGTTATTTTTACAACGTTTCAGTTGATGTAACCCTGACTATCTTCAAGTGTATCTTGTCAAACTCAGGAATCTGCACAGAATTTGGAACGAAACCCTTTATTTTGGAAACCTTGTGCCTGAACAGAAGATGGATATTGTACTTACATTCCTATAGATTCTGAAGTCTACAAGAACGATGCTCTCCAATCCGCAGTATAATGTACATAGGTTGATATACATATGCAACTTTACTTACCTCCCTCTTTCAAGGGAAGAGGCAAAAGAGAATTCCACTTGTAGAACTATTCAACCCTTTGTCCCCCCACTCCCACTCTATTTGATTGATTCCATCATTTTTTTTTTTTTTTCACTCTTTTGAATGTTTATTTTATTTTAATTATTGATTTGCGCTCATCTCAGGTCAGTTGCAAAAGCCTAAATGGCCAACAAGCTGGTTCTGCTATTAATTCTCAGCCATATTTTGGAACAAGGAATATTTTGGAACAAGGAATAGCCATTCTTTAAGTAGACGTACATGTCAATCTTCTCGCATAGACGATCGAAGACACTTTTTGTTTAGGGTAATTTCTAGACTCATTTTCAGCAAAAATAAAAGTAAAGTCTAAAGATGGCGTCGAAAAATCAAGATGGTCTTATTTCGAGTTTTATATAAAAACGAAAACTGGGTGAAACTGAAACGAAATAAAACAGAATTGTTAACAATGAATAACAAAACGAATTAAAATGTTGTGTAATTATTTTCCAAACTATTTTATTTCGAAATTTAAGTCTTTCAGAAGTTTTAAAAAAATTAAAACATAAAAATATTTCGAAAATGTAACTTTGAGCATCGTAAATAACAGATTTCACACTTCGAAGAATTGGTTGTTATTGTAGACGTTTGGCAATTCATTGAATCATTTTGAAATTGTCATCCAGCTTCGTGATCAGTTGGAATATTGTTATTTCTTCCGTCCACATAAAATCATTGTCATAAACATCATTTACAAAACATGGTGGACGCATTCTAAGAGCCATTGCTTATTTCCTTTCTGTGAAGTATTAAAATTAAACGTGTGTTGGCTCCGTATTTCGTTTCAGTTTCGTTTTAGTTTTCGTTTTTATATAAAACTTAAAACATTTGGTTTCTTCAAAATAGAAATAAAATCTGGCTAAAGAAGATAATTCCTTTTCAAGCTGATTAAATTGTTTATGTTTTAAAGTTAAATCTAACCATGTTGCCATTATTAAAGAAACGCGAATCGTCATCATCATCATCATCATCATCATCATCATCATCATCATAAGAAGAAGAAGAAGAAGAAGAAGAAGAAGAAGAAGGTTCAATGATTTTTTTTAAAAACAAAAAAAATGAGACAGAACAAGTTCCCTATAGATATGAATTCAAGAATTTTTTTTCGATTTTTATTTTTACTTCTGCATTTTTTTAAAACGCTGACCTCAACCCTAACCAAGCAGTGGATCTCGATCGACGGTGGCGAATGAGCATTGGATCTGGTCGACACGTGTTGTACTATGAACTGTTACTAAACATGAAAATGACACAAAGTGATTGATTTATTAACCAAAACACTTTGCATGGGAGGCACTTCTATTTCTGGGAAAGAGATTTTAAAAAAGACAAATATAAAGATTCCGCATGGTTTTGCTTTTTGTTAAAAATAGATTCATAAAAAACAAAATGAACTTCAAATTTCATTGCTGAACCGGTAATCCATGATGTGACATTAGTCTTGGGAGAGAGATAGGGCTATGTTCACTTATCGCTTACTCCAGAGGAGAAAGTTTACATGGAATATCAAACTCGCATGTATTGCAATCATGGAAAGATAGGAGGTGACGGTGGCTAAGTGGTTAACAACACAAACTGACAACCTGGATGTGTCAAGTTCAAATCCAGTTTGTTCCACCGAAATACTTTCACTTAGAATGTTGGCAACCTTCATGTGATCCCTCCTGTAAGTTCTGGATGTATTTCTAGAAAAGAATTCTAACTAGAAAGATATCAGAGAAACCAATGCCAATCATAAAATCATCTGATTCATACAAGGTCTATTAGATTTGAGACTCTTTTTTAGACTCTGTCTAAGAATGAAAGACTAGTGGTAGATGCTGCAGCCCAGATGCGGCAACAGTACTTCATCCACAGACGAATTGTGGCTTTGTAAAGATATAGGATGTTCTCTAGTATGAGTAATTTTCTTGAACAGTAGATGGAACCCACCTTCTTTGCAGCAGCTTTGGCAACATCCTCTATGTATTTGTTCCAATTCATGTTGCCTGTAAATATTAGGCTAAAGAGTTTGAAGGATGTGTTCTCAGGTAGGTTTTTATTTGTCATAACAATGGATGAGAAATGTTTTATAATTGTTGAAGTAAAGAAACTTAGTTTTATTGCATTAAATGTTACAACTAATTTACAGCCCCGTTCCACTACCAATTGAAGATCATTTTCTAAGATTTCTGGCTTTATCTTGGATATGTGCACATTCGTTTCACCTTCATGTCTATTATAAAGCATAGTGTCATCAGCAAATATGCCTATCTGAGACACAATTTTATCAGCGAAGTAATTTATGAATATTAGGAATAATAAAGTATTGCCACAGACTAATTCAAGGAATGCCCCAAAAGATTGCAGGTTGTCAAATTGCAGAGGACTATGCGACTAAATATTAACTAGTTCATTGTGTTCCTGTTGCATTTATAATGCATTAATGTCCTAAAGTTACATTTAAATAACAATTTTCCATTGTTTGAAGTTTCTTTTTGTTATCACGATTTGAAGTTAATTTTTTAAATTGACATGAACACTAGGATATTTCAAATAAAAGTCAAATATGAACATGTAAAATTATAGAGGAATAAAAAGCTAATCAAATGAGGTATAGGTTGTTTAAGATAAAGTCGAGGCATATCGATTAAATATTATGTTGTATAATCTGGAACAACAACAATTACGATTAGATATGCTTTGTTGCCTAAAAGGTGGATATTTTAAACTGGTTTTAAGGTTTTAAGCTCATTTATTGCTGCAGAGTTTCTTTTTGCCTTCTCAATTTGAAGTTATTTTTTAAATTGACATGAACACTAGGATACTTCAATTAAAAGTCAAATATGACCATGTAAAATTATAGAGGAATAAAAGGTGAACTAAATGAGGTATATGTTGTTTAAACAGTTACATTAAATTTAGCTTAAAAATCTGCGGTTTTTGAAAAAAATGACAAGTGTGAACTTTCTTTTTGGCGCCACTGTTTATAGATGTAATATATATAGTGAATAAATGACAAAAAAAAACTATATTCCAAAATTCATGATGTTGACCATCTTATAATTTATTCCTTCAATTCAGTTGACATTTACAATTCTTGACAGTATCTGTTTCGTAGTGCAAAATCAAAAATCAGTCACTTAATTATTATATCAATCAGTGAACTCATCAGAAAAAATAGCAACAATCAATCCATCAAAAGGAAATGTAGTGTGATTTGACATGATTAAAATCCGAAAATTAGAAGAAAAGCTGCAAACACCTTTAATATGTTTCCATTACGCCATTTTGAATTTCAACATTAAAGTCACTTGACCCAACTATTCGTACTAACAATTTACATTAATCTATGAATATTCTATCAAAATGTTCTATTTAATGATTAGTAAATTTATTAATTTTAATTTATCCATGCATACTTATTAAAATAATATCAATAATTATAAACTATTATACATGTTTGCAAATACAAAACTAAGCTAAACTGGTAATCATGAAGAAAGAGAGAGCCTGTTTCCTCTGTTTGCCTATAGGTGGCGTTAATGTCTGTCCACCCAGTTACGGAAGCACAAAATGTATATAATGGCACCGTTGAAATAAAAATAAATGTTTTTGTTATATTTTAATTTTAAACATGTTTTTTTTTTGTTTTTTTACAAACATATTTAAGTTTTTTGTTTTTTTCAAACATACTTACGTTTTTTTTTTGTTTTGTTTTTGCAAACATTTACGTTTTGTTGCTGGTTTATTTTCAAACATTTACGTTTTTTTTTTGTTTTAATTTTAATTTTTTTTTTTTTTGCAAGCATAAATTAAATGTTTTTGCTATATTTTTCTTTTAAACATATTTATGGGTACAACCGTTTTTCCGCGAGTATTTTTTACGTTCTTATAATAACAAAATCAACGTTTTTTCTTTTATCATTTTTTTATGGACCCCACCCCTTTTTTCTTAATTTTTTTTATTTTACCTTTTCCGCGAGTATTTATATATATATTTGAAAAAGGATATTGTAAAACCTGAATCTTACTTGAAACTACTATCAAAAAATAGCGCGGTACAATAAGTGCATAAGCAAACTTTTCTAAAACAAAAATATTTAAAAAATATTTAGTTTATGCCTGCAAAAAAAAAAAAAAACAAAAAAAAAACGTAAATGTTTGAAAAAATAAAACTTAAATATGTTTACAAAAACAAAAAAAAACGTAAATATGTTTGAAAAAAACAAAAACAAACAAACTTAAATATGTTTGCAAAAAAACAAACAAAAAAAAACATGTTTAAAATTAAACATTTATTTTTATTTCAACAGTGCCATTATATACATTTTGTGCTTCCGTAACTGGGTGGACAGACATTAACGCCACCTATAGTCAAACGGAGGAAACAGGCTCTCTCTTTCTTCACGATTACCGCTAAACTCAACTAAAAAAAAAAGACCGATTGACCTTAATATTTATATTAAATAATTTCTGATTTGAATTGAAACGATACATAATTCAGTTCGCTTGACTATTATAATCAAGTTTATTACTATTCCAATTATTATTCTTAGTATCAGTTGAATCTTAAACACATAATTACGTTTGGTTGAATGCGCAATTGTTTATCTTAAACGTAAAACGTTAAAATTAATTTAATTCAAAGTATGAGTTACTTCCCTTAGACGAAATCTATATATTTACTTTTCTTATTTTTATTTTGTTAACATTCATACTTTTAACATACCTAATCATTACGATCCATATCACACTAATAAGTAATGTTCATACAGTTCTAATATCTTTCACTTAATGTTATTAAAAAGTTAAATGAATATATATTATAAATTAATTCACTAATCCGTTCAATATAAAATGTTAGTATTAAAACTATTTTAATCGATATATATTATAAATCAATTCACTAATCCGTTCAATATAAAATGTTAGTATTAAAACTATTTTAATCGATAGTCATAAGTCATTAAGATATTCTTTATTTCTGATTAATGTCAAATTGTAAATTAATTGCTGACTTATATTTACCTTAATTTTAATTCATTCGTTTATTTATATTATTTTTTATCAATATTGTTATTATTATTATTTATTTTGAAAGCAATATTTTTTAATTCCACATTTCATATACTTTTAACAGTTCAACATGCGACAATCTAGTATTAATAAACATTTTACGAACTTGTTACTTAGTTAAGTATAATTTTAGTTTAACATTGAATAGATCGTAATTCCCTAATGATTAGGTTTCAGAGTTTTTTAATCTCATAATAATATGTTACTTTTTTAGTTATAATTAACTGATTGTATATTTAAGTTTTTTCTTTTTTTTTTTTTTTACACAGAGATCACCACTTATCAAGGCCCGGAAGCCACTCAGGGATAAGGGTTATTGCAAGTACATTACGTTAGTGAGGAGATTTGATAAAGTGTTTACTTAAGGGGGCGGTTCATCAGGAATTTGTTAACATTAGACTTGAAGACATCCAAGTTGTAGTCCGGAGGGAAGCAGGCAGACGGAACAGAGTTCCACAGGCGTGCAGTTCTAAGAAAGAAGCTTTGTTCATGAAATCCGCGTTTTGATTTAGGCACAGATATAGAGTGGGGGAAATTTTTCATAGTGGATTCAGCTAGACGGGTGTTTTTCGTGAAAGATTGGCGAGGGGGGACCAGGGATTGGAGTTCAGACGAGCACCTGCCATGAAAATAACGATAAAACAAGGATAGGCTTGCAACGTCTCTTCTGTGGAAGAGGGGTTACAGGGTAGAGAAAAGGGCATCCCCCACTAAACCACGAAGTCTATTTTGTACTCTGTCAAGGCATGATAGGCTGTTTTTGGCAGCTCCTGCCCAGATATGGCAACAGTATTCCATCCTTGGCCGTACTTGGATCCCACCATCTTTCCAGCGACCTTGGCAACAGACTTGATGTACGTGTTCCATTTCAGATCAGGAGTAAAGGTCAAACCCAGAAGCTTGTCAAAACACGGGGCCTCACCCAGACGAGAGCCATCCATCACAATTGATACCATCTGGGGATCAGAGCGTTGATGATGTAAGGATAGGAGTTTGGTTTTGGATGCATTAAAGGTAACTAGCCACATCTTCCCCCACTGAACCACGCGCTCGAGATCAGAGGAGAGAGAATCAGAGAGAACTTTGTCATTTACAGCCTTTGATGTGTTGCCATAGATGGTCGTGTCATCAGCATAGATGTCAACGAATGATTTAAGTATATGTTTAGGGAGGTCATTGATGTAGATCAGGAAGAGAGTTGGGCCCAGGATTGACCCCTGAGGGACTCCAGCATTTATATTGCAGGCCTCCGATTTTTGACCATCTACCACTACTTTTATGAGCCTATCGGAGAGAAATGATTTAATGATTGAGAAAACATTTCCAGTTATACCGTAGCTGGAAATCTTGTGAAGTAGACCCTTATGCCATACTTTGTCGAAGGCCTTTGATATGTCAAGAGCAACTGCCCTAGAAAGGAAGCCTTTGTCAAGAGATTCACTAATCCTGTGGGATATAACCGTCAGCACATCTGCGGTAGATCTTGCAGAGCGGAAACCATATTGTGTGTCACTAAGAAGGTTATTCCTGCTGAGGTGGTTGACTATTTCTCTATTTAATATGGATTCCAGCAACTTACTCATAACACAGAGAAGACTTATTGGTCTGTACTAAGAGGGAGATGACTTATCACCTGAATTCTTAAATACTGGGCAAACTGATGAGGTCTTCCAGGGGGTCGGAAAGCACTTCTCCTTAAGGCAGCGCTTAAATAGTTTCTTAAGTATGGGAGCAAGTTCTGGTTGAAGCTTTTTTAACACTATAATTGGGATGCCATCAGGGCCAGTTGCTTTACTGGAATCTAGGTTTTTTATTAGCTTGGCGACCTCATGCACGGATATTTGTATGTTACCTAGCTTGTTCTGTGTTATAGGAGGAAATATGGGGAGTTGATGGCCTTCGTCGCATAGGGTAGAATTAGCTGCAAAGTTCTTTGCAAATAGTTTGGTCTTGTCTGACGCTGACGAGATGACCTCTGGTCCATTGATAATGGTTGGGATAGAACGCACACTTCTGTTCAGGATCCTGTTTGTTATTTGCCAAAACTGGTGGGAACCAAGCCGCTGATCAGCTACCTTGGATTTAACAGACTGGGCATATAGCTCTCTTGCATTTTTTATTACTCTTTTACAGTGGTTGTTGACAGTCCTGAAAGCAGCTTTAGTCTCAGTGCATCTATTACGTTGGTAGCTATGGAAAAAGTGATTTCTGTGCGCGATAGCAGCAGCACATTCTGTGGAGAACCATGGCTGGCTGTTAGGTTTTTGTTGGAATTTTTTAGATGGTATGAATTGGTCTATGCCTACAATTAACCATTCGGTCAGATCTGATACTATAGAGGACACTTTCTTTTTAAACATGGAGTGCAGAGGTAAATCAGATATGAATGTACGGAAGCTATCCCAGTCAGCCATAGAGTATCGGTATACAGTACGGTGGAGGGGTACGTCTGGGGGCTTCTTACATTTCGTTTTTATCTTAACTGATACGACGGAGTGGTCAGAGGATCCTAGAGGAGAATGAACGGTACATGAACATAGCTCAGGGGATGTTGAGAGAAAAAGGTCTAAGAGGCTTGCATATTGATTGGGTGTATCGGGCACACGGGTGGGTTCACGAACAATCTGAGTGAGGTCATAAGCAATGGCAAAATCATGACAAAACCTTCCCTCATCATCTATCTTATTTGAATGGGTCAGCCATTCCACGTTATGGA
>NC_136484.1:195555517-195715517 GCF_053919585.1 Euprymna scolopes
GCCCATGTATGGAGTATTGGTGTCATATTTGGGCTGGTGCATCTGCTACTAGTTTCTCGCTCCTAGACAAGGTTCAAAAGAGAGTCGCCAATCTGATAGGTCCTGAACTGTCATCTAAACATCAGCCCCTGTCCCATCGACGAAATGTTGCATTCCTCTGCCTTTTCTACAAGTACTTTAACAGTGAATGCTCTGACAAACTGCAAGCACTTGTGCCCCCTCGACGTAAATACCCCCGACAAACCCGACAGGCAGCTAAATCCCACCCTTTCAAAGTAGAGATCTCTAGATGTAAGAGAGCCTTCTACTCCAGTAGTTTCTTCCCCAGGACAGCTAGACTTTGGAATTCCCTGTCGGGTCCCTGTTTCCCCAACTGTACTGACATGCAGAAGGTCAAGTGCAACGTGAACCGACATCTTGCTTCCCAACTCCCTACACAGTACCCCTGATGCCTATGTCCCTGAGTGGCTATATGCCTCGTTTGGGGTGAAAATGTAATAAAAAAAATAATAATAAAAAAGAAAATACTTTGCAGTTTACTTCGCTTGTGATTGTCTAATTTATTTACAAAAACGTTAGATTTTTTGTGCCGTTCATAATTTAGATCTCATTGATTGAGAAAAGATTTTTAAAATTAAAAATAAATAAATAAATAAAATAAATAAATAAATAAATAAATAAATAAAACAAAAACGGCATTCAAAAATTGGATTTTATTATTTTTTAATTTTTTTTTTTAGAAACGTTTGTTTGAAATGTTACCAAATTTAGTAATTTTAAAAATTGATAAATAGTTTGTAGTTAATCCCAAAGTGCTCAATACTCTAAAGCAGAGGTTTTCATCCAAGGGTAAATTTATCTCTAGATTAAAATGTTTAAATTTTATAGTCGAGGGTGATTAATTGAAGTACCTGATAATTTTAAAATATTTTTTTTTTCATATTTTGTTATGTTTAAGAAATGCAATACAAATTAACTTCCTAAGTTATTATTCGATTTTCTTTATTTTTGTAATATGAATGTATAATATTTTTTTTATACAAAACGTAAAGTTCTAAAATATCAAGCGGTTCTTTTTGACCTTCTTCTTGTATTCACTCAGTTTATGGTCATAAACATTTTGTATGGAAGTAGCGGTTAAATGGAGAAATACATAAAGGGTCAATGATGGAGGAAAGACAGCTGCTCTAAAGAGTATATCAGAAAAGCTTATATCGATATTAAGGTTGCTTGAAGGTCATCTCTTTTTTTCGTTAAAAAAAAAAAAAAAAGAAAAGTAAACGCAATTCCATTTTTATAATGAAGGGGAGGTAATTAAGAAAAAACAATTGTAATGTATGAAGTAGTCTCCCTTGTACTGAAAATTCCATTTTAAGCCGATTTAAATAATAGACAAGACAAAAAATAAAACAAAACAAAAGAAGCAAAAAAAAAAAAAAAAAAAAAGCAACCAAAACAAAAAACAAACTATAAGAATATTTGGTTATCTTTAAGATCAGCCCCCCCCCCCGTGTTGACAAAGGGTTTGTACAATTTTCACCGTCCAGTCGACAGCACCACACAAAGCCTTTGCCAATACGAGGATGCTGAACTTGAAAATGACTGAATATGTGCATAAATTTATGAATCTTTTAAAAGAAATAATTTGGAAAATGATAAAACTTTTAAAAACACATCACGAAATAAATATTTCTTAATGACACAATTTATTAAAAATATATAAAAACTTGTCAGAATTTGATTCAACACTTTCTCACATTCGAAATTGATGGTTAAGAATAGGATAAACATTTTTAGTTATTGCGACCAACGACACCCATTTTCCTCTCAATTTTGAATGACCTTGTGCCTAATTTGTTTAAAATGTAAATTTTTCATAACTTCTGCAAATAAGTATTTAAAAGTGTAGTATCTGTTCTGGTCTTGGTTAAGAAAAAGATCCTTCTTGACTGAGGCAATTTTCATGTTTATCCTATTTAGAATGACTATTTTGGGGAGCTTAATATTCTCAATTTATTTAAAAACGAGTCTTTCTAGAAGATATTAGCTCCTAAAGAAGAAAGCATTTTTTCATGATTGATTTTATCTGCTTTTTGTAGTCATGACAAACCGAATTAGCTCACCGTGTGAAATTGAGCAATATTTTATATTTGATCTGCCACTATTAAGATGTTTAATTTATTACTTTTTTCTAAAATAAAAACAAAACAAAATATACCAAAAGCTAAAAGGTAGAAATGCAGAATCTTTTATTTTGATCTCTGCATAACATGTTTTTCAAATTGTCTTCTGATGTGAATCAACTACGATATGCTAATTTCAATGTAACATTTGCGCTACTATACCCCCCCCCATAAGGGATCAAAATGACATGTAAATATTGGAATTGTTTCATATATATATATATATATATATATATATATATATATATAATATATATATATATATATATATATATATATATATATATATACTTCAGAATAAAATTATCTAACAATCAGCTGGTATGGAAACCTGTGATTATAAGATTTACAAAATATTATTGGAAGTAATATTCTATAAGTATTATCCCACCTAAATAACAATTGCTCGATATACAAAATAGAACAAATAAATCATATTTTAGTGATTGAATAAATTTAAAAAGTCTTTGAAGTGAAAAGTTTGAGTTTCATATCAAAGATTTTTATTTTTCTAGTAAGACAAAGAATACATTAAAAAATTTATTTCCTTATCCTATAGGGTTTCGATGTCTACCATCTCTTCAGAGGAGAAAATATTAGCAAATAGATATAATGGTGTACATCCTATTAGCTAAAGTCAGTGAAAAGACATGGAAAATCATAATTAAAAGTTGATTAATTAAAAGTCATAGAGTAAGGGAGGTTGAAAAAAAGATATAAAAGTTTACATTCAAAATGCAATTCAAAATAATTCAAAATTGCACGGTAAAATCCCAGTTGACTGTCCTTGAAAACAGTGTGGTAAAAAAAATCCAAACTGTATTTTGGGAAATCCATTTCACAGAGTAAAGATCCGAGTTGGGCATATTTGTGGAGTAATTCTTCTTTATGGGTGAAAGAGTTTTTTAATATGTCTGGTGGAACCTATAGTATTACTGGAGTAAAGAAGGTGGGCTCTCTCTACCGTGCTCAAAAGTTACACCTGAAAGTATCCTGTACATCTACAAGGCCACCATTCTCTCATGAATGGAGTATTGTTGTCACATCTGGGTTAGTACATCTGCTGCTAGTCACTCTCTCCTGGACAGGGTGCAAAAGAGATAGGTCCTAAACTGTCATCTAAGCTTCAACCTCTGTCCCATCTACGAAATGTTGCATCCCTCTGCCTGTTCTACAAATATTTTAATGGTGAATGCTCCAATGAACTACAAGCCCTTGTCCCCCCCGTCCTGACGTAATTACAACCGACAAATCCAACAAGCAGCAAAATCCCACCCCTTCACAGTAGAGATCCCTAGATGCAAGAAAGTCTTCTACTCTAATAGTTTTTTCCCCAAAACTGCTAGACTTTAGAACCCTCTTCTGGGCTTCTGCTTCTCCGACTGTACTGACATGTAGAAGTTCAAGTGTAATGTGAATAGACACCTTGCTGCTCAACTCCCTACATAGTATCGTTGCAACTTATGTCCCTAATAGTAACCGCCTACATCAAAGTGGCACTGTGCCTTATTTGGGATGAAAAAAAAAAAAAAAAAAAAAAAATATATATATATATATATATATATATATAATAGTGCATTTAGGCAGCATTTTTTCATTTAAGCAAACGCTATTAAAGATAACAGAGAGCTTCTGCTTAATTATATTTTTATTTTATCGATTTTTCTTATCAACGTTTTTGTGTTGAATCAAATATTGCTATTATATGTCCCAAATATATTACAAACGTTTTCGCCTCATTTCAAGCAATTGTATGAAAATCAATGCGGAAGAGCATGAAGGCTCTTGAAAGCGTTGCCAAGGTTGCTGTAAAGAAAGTAGGCTCTCTCTACCATGCTTGAAAGCTACTTACGCCTGAAATTATCCTGTACATTTATAAGGCCACCATTTGCCTATGTATGGAGTGTTGTTGTCATATTTGAGCAGGTGCATCTGCTACTAGTCTCTCACTATTGGACAGGGTTCAAAAGAGAGTCGCAAACCTGTTAGCTCCTGAAATGTCATCTAGGCTTCAGCCTCTGTCTCATCAACAAAATGTTGCATCCCTCTGTCTCTTCTACAAGTATTTTAATGGTGAATGCTCTGACGAACTATAAGTATTTGTATCTCCTCAACGTAAATACCCCCAACAAACCCGACAAGCAACTAAATCCCACCCCTTCACAGTAGAGATCCCTAGGTATAAGAAAGCCTTCTACTTCAATAGTTTCTTCCCCAGAATTGCTAAACTTTGGAACTCCTTTTTGGCATTCTGCTTTCCCAACTGTACTGACATGCAGAAGTTCAAGTGTAATGTGAACAGACATCTTGCTACTTATCTCCTTTCATAATACCCCTGCAACTTATGTCTCTGATAGTAGCCCTCTTCAAAGTGGCACTGTGTCTTGTTTGGGGTGAAAATTGAATTAAAAAAAAATGTAAAGAGTTAAAAAATACTACTTCAAGATCAAATGCTAGCAATAAGTGTTAGATGAATTCTGACCCAGAAAACAGCAATTCTTTCCCCTTCCTCAGAAAGATATCAGAAAAAAACACAAGATTGAATGCGCAAGATGGATTTACTTATCAATCTTATCTGGACAAAATGTGTGACGTGACTATAAGTAAATCGATAATTATTCTGAATGATTTGGCTTTCATAAACGAAGTCACTATGCACCCGGTGGGGAGTCGAATTCACGATTATGAAAAACTTTTCAAACTAGTGTCGTTACAACTGGTTAATGTTAAAATGTTAGCTAGAAATTAAAATGGAAGATTTATATTCATGTTGCGTTTTGATTGGCTGAGATGGGTCACGTGTTAGAGAGGACAAAGGTTAATAGGGGAGGAGAGAGTTGACAGCTTTTAGTAGTGAGACAGAAGTCTTCAAGTAGGTCTAGATTAGATAGAACCTATAATTTAATTGTCTGAGCAAGGAAATTATAAAGTACATAGTAATTTGAAATTGTCGGCTTTCTTTGTGAGTCAATTACCAAGAAGAGGATGAAATCCAATATGGCGACTCTAATGACACGTAAAGGTCATTAAAGATTGGCATTAGAAGATAGGGGCGTTTTTTTTACTATATCGACCAGAACATAAAATAAAAAGCAACAAAAAACAAAACAAAAACAAAAAAAAAAAAAAACAACAACATAAAAACACAAACAAAAAACAAATATACAACGAATAGATGTTACCAAAGACAAGATTACTCTTCTATTAACCTGGATAATTTTGCTTTTACCTTTTAACTTATTTTAAAGCGTTTTTTTAGTTTAATAAAAAGTATATAGAAGTTCGTTAAGTTAGAATTTAAAAAATGATAGCTATCATTATGTGGCATGTGGAGTCTCAATAATCGCTTAAAAATCGAAAATTAAGCAAAATACTGGTAATAAAATATACTGTTCGGTTGAACATTTGTATATGAGATGGTGTGGTTTTGTATGAGATGCTTAAGTTTATGAAATGCTGTTTAGGTTTTTAGAGTATGTAGAAGATCTTAGGACTGAAAATTTTCTTGTGCTGTGATTGGTTGAAACAAACTGATGATTTGAGGTTTTGATCCAGAATCAATACATAAAACAACATTCGTTGCTGCTGCTACTCTGAAAAGGCATGCTTCTTTTTTGTTATCTTTGCTATGTTTAAGAAAAAGGTAAAGTTGTCATTTCAATCTGCAAATAACATTGAATGAATCTATACATCTATAAAAGTAAAAATGTGTGTGTGTGTGTGTGTGTGTGTGTGTGTGTGCACTTCCCTACCAAATAACTCTGGAAATTTTCGATCTAAAGACTCGAGATTTGGCATAAGGGGTATTGAGATTTGGGAAAGTATTTTTAATCGGTTTTCGGCCAGAAATTTGGCTGTTAACGGGTCAAAGTTCAACTCTACCAAACTCCTCCGCCAATTTTGTGTCTAAACACTTGAAATTTTAGATATAGTTTATTTGGACATGAATCTAACTTTATAATTTGATTTGAGCCCAAAACAATAAATGTTAAGGGGGTCATAATTGGGGTCAAAGTTTTAAAAAAATTGACCTCTACAGCTGCTACCAAATTACTCAGCCAATTTTTGGTCTAAACATTTATTTTGCATAAAGTATCTTCAGACATAGGGAAAGCTTTTTAATCGTATTTTTTTGCTGAAAATTTGGCTTCCAAGAGGTCAAAGTTCAAAAGATTTTACCTTTGCGGTCTCTAGCCAACTATTCAGCCAATTTCTGGTTTAAACATTTGAAATTTTACATAAAGGGTATTGCAGCATGCAGCAAGCTTTTTCATCATTTTTTAGACAAAAATTTGACTGGCAAGCGGTCAAACTTTACAGAGTTGACCTTTGCAAACTCTACCAAACTCCTCCACCAATTTTGGGTCTAAACACTTTTAATTTTAGATTAGTTTTTTTTTTTTTACATGAAGGTCACCACTTATCAAGGCTCAGAAGCCACTCGGGGATAAGGGTTATTTTGTGTAGAGTAATCAATGGGATAGTGTTGCGGTATTCATTATTATTGGAGATTTGATAAATTGTCATTAAGCTTTGTTCATGGAATCCGCGTTTTGATTTAGGCACAGATATAGAGTGGGGGAAATTTTCCACAGTGGATTCAGCTAGACGGGTGTTTTTCGTGAAAGATTGGCGAGGGGGGACCAGAGATTGGAGTTCAGACGAGCACTTACCATGGAAATAACGATAAAACAAGGATAGGCTCGCAACATCTCTTCTGTGGGAGAGAGGTTGCAAGGTAGAGAAAAGGGCATCCCCCACTAAACCACGAAGTCTATTTTGTACTCTGTCAAGGCAGGATAGGCTGTTTTTAGCAGCTCCTGCCCAGATATGGCAACAGTATTCCATCCTTGGACGTACCTGGCTTTTATATAGATAGAGAATTGCATCAGAAGTGAGATATCTTCTGGAGTGGTAGAAGGATCCCACCATCTTTCCAGCGACCTTGGCAACAGACTTGATGTACGTGTTCCATTTCAGATCAGGAGTAAAGGTCAAACCCAGAAGCTTGTCAAAACACGGGGCCTCACCCAGACGAGAGCCATCCATCACAATTGATGCCAGATGGGGATCAGAGTGTTGATGATGTAACTCTGTAACGATAGAGGGCAAATATAAATGCGGTGGTATAAGCAAGTGCAACCCGGAAGCACATATAAGATAAATTAGGGTCTTCTCTGGAGATGTCCCTACCACACGGAAAATCATCTTTAATGTAGACACATATTCCATGTCCATGGCGATCTTGGGGGTCAGATTTAGATGTTAAGTTAGAGTATTTATTAATTATGAACTCATCTAGGGAAGTGTCAGTTTCGCTTAGGAACAATATGTCCGGTTTCGTCTCCTACAATTCGGTTTCAACCTCTAGAAGGTTGGAACATGGACCCCTGATGTTGGAGAAGGAGACATGGTAGTAGGGGTCTACATTGGAGGATGGGGTTCTAGGTTTATTTGTGTATTTTTTCTGGAGATATTTCATGTTGAGTTTTTGGGATTTGTGGAACTGGTCGACAGACTTGGTTAGAGCAGGGCAGAGAGGGAAAGTAAGAGAGAAAAAGACAAGAATTTTTTTTTTTGTAGCACATGAAAAGGTAAAGCTGTAACAATTACCCACTAGTATGGCATCGAGAGGCCCCACCAAAAACTACTGCATGGTCCAGAATCCATTCATCAAATGGCAATACAGCAGCCCCGGTACTTTGCACCTGCTGATAGAACAGCCTCTTTAGTGGTTAATCTATCAGGTGGATAATGTCAGCCCAGATGACACATTTACCTCCAGCACCCTTACTAGTGACATGGCTACAAGGATAGACATAGAAACAGAGAATTTCCGACATCTCAGGTTACTGTTCACAAAGTACTACCGACTTGGAAAGCAGCTTTTTCTTCACCCTTTGTCAGAAAAATCACTCATTGGAAATGAGGACTGAGGGACAAATAAGGAGAAGCGAGAGTTACTGGAGCTTCCGATACCATATCCACAGTGCATTGTCTACTCTCCATTAAGAGATTAATAAATTTTGGAATGAATCTTTCTAAAGTATAAAAATAATATTTCTATTCAACTGTAAAACACATTACTGTATGACTGATTCCATGCAGGCTACAACATGGTCGTCTTCAAATCTAATGCCACAAAATACTTATCTTCATATATTATCGATTTTTTTATTTCAAGAAATATTACCTGGGTTTGAAGCGTTGAATATATTTGAAATTAGGAACTATGTATATAAATGAATACATTTGAAAGGCTAAATATTAATAGAAAATCATACCGTTGTCAGACCTCTGGACTCACAGAATTACACGATACAGACCAAGAACAAGAAAAAAATAGACTTTCATTGAGAAGGATGTATATCATTGAAATATCTGAATTTGTTTATATAAAAACAAATGTGTTCTTTTTAGCTTTCCAAACGTATTCATTTATATACGTAATTCTTAATTTGTTTATTTCATTCGAACACACACACATAAATAAATATATATATATATATATATATATATATATATATATATATATATATATATATATGAAATAAAATGGAGGTGGAAGGACCTGGATACTCAACGTTTCGCCCGATCTATGCGGGCTTCTTCAAGAGGGATGGTCATTGACGAGAGAGTCGGAGGATTGGGGCTATATATAATGATGGGGGAGAGCAGCGTGTTTTCCTTATGTAAATTAGATGTCATATACATAAGGAAAACACGCTGCTCTCCCCCATCATTATATATAGCCCCAATCCTCCGACTCTCTCGTCAATGACCATCCCTCTTGAAGAAGCCCGCATAGATCGGGCGAAACGTTGAGTATCCAGGTCCTTCCACCTCCATTTTATTTCATATCGTCGGATTTAATCCAGCTCAACAATCATATATATATATATATATATATATATATATATATATATATATATATATATATATATGTGTGTGTGTGTCATTAAACTACTTGAGGCAGTGATTACATTTGAATAAATAACTTAAAGCTCTCATTTAGATAGCGTATACTATTCTGCAATACTAGATGTATAAATATTTTCATAAAAGATATGCAAGTAGAAACCTTAATTCAATAAGGAATAAAATACAGGAATTATTCAATGACTTTAAACTAAAAATCAATATCAATAGAGATGACAAAAAAATAAACTAACTAGATATCGCTCTTAACTTAAATGACAGTATATATAAAAAAATATAAAAACCTTATCATAAAACAAATAATAAAACATTATAGATCAATAAACTATCTAATTATCTCAAACAAATAAAAGAATGCTTATTTAAAATATATCTAATAGAAACTCCAAACTTTCTGCTAGGAAATAAATATTAAACAAACAAAAAATATAAAAATGTGCTTACTAGAGCGGGATACAGGTAAGTGACTGTAACCCACGTTACTATAGACGTTTTTATCATTTCAAAGACTCCCATAATATTCATCAAGATTTAACGTTTTTTACTCTTATTCATTCCATATACAGTGTAATTCATGTTGACACACTGGTTCTTGTTAGATCACCATAGTTAAGCAATGTTGAGCCTGGTCAGTACCAAAATGGTTGACTAATTAGGAATTCCAGGTGCTGGACTTCTTGCTACTGGGCTCGAACCAATTTAGGATGTGATAGAGGATTGCACAACCCTTGCCTCACAATTACACAAGCAACTTCCCTTTCAGAGGGTATCCATTGTCTTTTAGAACTGAATGGAGGCGATGATGATGTTTATTCATCCTTGACCCAAGACATATTGCCAATTGGACGTCAGGAACCTCTATGTGAGACTATATCTACAGGGACATTCTGTGTAGGGAGTTGAGAAGCGAGACGTCTGCATTACATTTAAGTTTCAACATGTCAGTTGAGTCAAGGAAGCAGGAAACAGGGAGGGAATTCCAAAGTTTAGCAGTTTGAGGGAAGAAACTATTAAAATAAGAAAGCTTTTCAACATCTAGGAACCTTTACAGTGAAGGGGTGGGATTTTGTTGCTTATTAGGTTTGTTGAGATTATTTACATCAAGTAAATTCCATAAGTGATATGAGTTTGCAACTCTTGCATCACAATCACATGAAAGTTTACTCTTGCAGGGTGTATCCATTGTCTCTCTCCATTTATTTAGTATGCATCAGACGATTCTATTGTTGGCATGGGTTTCTCTGATATCTTTCTAGTTAGAATTGTTCCTTGAAAGCATTGGATATTTACAGGAGGAACTACATGAAGGTTGTCAACAACCCCAAGTGAAAATATTTCTGTGGGATGAGATGGATTCAAACTTGTGCAGACTATTAATCATTTAACCATGTATCATTTCCATGCATTCGAATGACGATTTCCTTCATAGTTTGAGTTTTTTGTTTGTATTTCTTGGGATTTGTTGATGTTTTGTCGGCCCAAGAGCCTCACCAGAGTCGAAAGGTGTTAAGATAATAAACAAAGGAATCAAGAAAAAGATGAGAGTTATTAATGACGGACCCAATTTTGAGAAAGGTTTATGAAAAAGATGGAGGTAGAGAAAATGGCTATTGAGTTTTGCATTTTTATGCTAATATTAATTCAAAGCTTGAAGATGCAACAATATATCTCCCCCAATTATATAAATACTGACAAATGTGTATCTGCATGCGAATGTCCATCCCGCCACGCAAATTTTAGAAAGTAAAAACAGCAACAAAAAAATAAACAAAAACAAAACTACCGGACGAAACCATTGCAAACGTTTATGAGGAAAGCAAATAGCAAATCTGACCCCTGCCGTCTGAAATGAATTTGTAAAGAAATCCTTTACTCTATTTCCATGATGAGACATATCATTTTTCTTTCCTTTCTATACTGATTTATAGTTACTTCTGTCTTTTTTAAACTTTCCTTTTTGTTGAGACGTTATTTGATATGAATATTAGTGTAAACACTGGCGAATCATAATTTCTTTAATCATTTTTTTTACATATATTTTATTAATAAATTTTGTAATAGCTGTATTCAACTGATTGTCTGTTTGTCTTTGTTTACTTCTGTCTGTCTGTTTGTCCATCTCTTTCATATACTTTTTTCACTTTTTTGTCTCTTTCTGCAGAGTTCACATTTGCTGATTTCTTGAGTTTTCTCGATTTTGTCGCTAACACAATTTGTTCTGCTCGCATTGTTTTTTTTTTATTTAATTCAAAAAGAGAACATTTATTATTTTTTTAAAACTTTAGAATGGATAAAAATATTTGATAAATGTTCACAAATAGGTTTTTACTTTAATAACAATTTTTTTAATTTCATGTTAACGTTTTGTCAGGTTTCTTTATGTTACAAAATCGAACTAATTTAGATATATGCAGAGGAATAAATCCTTACGACAAATTCATTTAAAGTAAACTAAAAAAACAAACAAACAAAGCCAAAACAAAATATTTTTTAGATCAGTGAACCGTCTTTCTTTTATGCAATCGTGTGTTCGAATTCCACACTAAACAATTGGGTTATAGTCAGCTAACGTACTTCCTAACTTCCAGCATAGTGCTACCGAAAGCGGTGGCAAGGAAAATCAATTCTATCACGTTTATAGTTCTTCAGTATTTTTATTGTGAAGCGATTTATTGAAATAGAATAGAAAAAAAAGACATTATTGAAAAGTAAACAATAAAAAAATGAAACAGATAAAAATAACACATTTTTATTTGCACTTGTAATAAAAAAATGTAAAAGTTTTTTTTATTTTATTTGAAATTTTATAAGAAATACATGTTTCTAAAATTATTAAAAAAATATTTTTTTTAATTTAAAAAATAAAAGTTTTTATTTGAATTTTTATGATAAATATATGCTGATGAAAATATGAAAAATATTGGAAAACGTAATATAAAGATGCATAGGGAAGATATAGGCGTGAAAGAAAAAAAGCGAATGAACTGATTTGCCTTGTCACCGGTTTCGGTAGCGTTACGCCGGAAGCTGACTATAACTGACATTATATATATATATATATATATATATATATATATATATATATATATATATATATATATAGTGTTTCAGTTATTTCCTTACCGTTAATGGTCGCCTGAGGACTGCCTGACACGAGTTTATGTAAAAACGGAACTGAATGAAACTGAAACGAAATAAAACGAAGTAACGAATGAAAGTGTTGTATAATTTTAGTATTCTGAAACGAGCAAAAAATTATCTGAACGAGAGAGAGAGAGAGAGAGAGAGAGAGAGAGAGAGAGAGAGAGAGAGAGAGAGGGGGAGAGAAACATAGATATATAGATCGATAAAGAGAGAGAGAAACAGATAGATAGATAGATAGAGAGAGAGAGTGTGTGTGTGTGTGTGTGTGTGTGTGTGTGTGTGTGTGTGAGAGAGAGAGAGAGAGAGAGAGAGAGAGAGAGAGAGAGAGAGAGAGAGAGAGAGAGAGAGTTGGGAGCAAATAATTTGGCGAGATGTTATGCAGATGACATAATGCTTCTGAATTTTGAATAATTTTTAAAAAATAACTACTCTATCCGACATCGATCATCATCATAAACCTGAATAAACTTTCAAAAAATTAATGAAAAATATTTAATAGATGTTCTTAACTTTTAAATTTGGTTATAAAATTCAAGAAAACTTAAGGAACATTGCACTTCAGCTCATCAGATTATAAGTTAAAAATGGAATATACCTTCAAGATACACTGGCCATTCTTGGCCAACTATTAAATATTTTGTTCTTGTGATGTTAAGCATTTACATAATGTCGGCATTCTTTCCCCACCTTTCTTTCTTATTTCGTTTAACATAAATATTTGAATGTTTTTATTTGTTCAAGTGTTGATTTTATCTTTTAATTTTTTTGAACAATGTCGTCGCTTTTCAAGCACTTTAAATCTTGTCTATTATAAAAAAGATAAAAATACAAAACTTCATTGTTTCCGTTGGAAATCTAATTCAAACGCGGTTTCGACGCGACCGAAATTTCCTTACAACCTTGAATTTTTGAAGCTTAAGCAAGGTGACGGTAAAAACCTTGATATATATATATATATATATATATATATATATATATATATATATATATATATATATATATATATATATATTCATTATGTTGTTACCACTTATCAATGCCAAAAGCCATTTGAGGATAAATGTTAATAAGATGAAATGATTGTCAGCTGAAAGACGAGGAACAATCAATGGTATGGACTTTGATGTTTGATTCATTATGGGATAGTTTATGAGTGTTTGCTGTAATCTGCAGGGAAGCAGTCTTGCGGTAACGTGTGCCCCAGACTGGACACCCTTGCAAAGAAGCTCTGTCCATGGAAATTTTGCCTGACGCTAGGTACATGGAGGAAAAAGAAAGCATTTTTCCGCCGTGAAAGCTAGATGAGTTCTTGCTGTGAATATCTTACAAAGAGAAATCAGACATTGAATCGCAGTTGAGTACGTTCCATGAAGATAATGATAGAGCAGAGAGAGAGAGAGAGAGAGAGAGAGAGAAAGAGAGAGAGAGACTAGCAGTGTCTCTACTGTAGGGAAGGGATCGAATAGAAAAGAAAAGGTCATTTTCCACTAGATTTCAAAGTCGATTTGTAAAGTTGATATGCTGCAAAATGGCGGATCAAAACAATAGTGGACACGCTTTCTAATTAGTAGACACCATTATATGTTATTAGGAATTTCTATAGTAATATTTCCTGGAATCAGTTGCTCACCCATTACTTTAATGTGCGGTATAAAATATATATTAACAAAAATCATAGTCTGGCACAAGGTAACACCAAATAATGATCAGGATAAGTTGCAAGACGACGTTGCTTGCAATGCATCATGGTGTTAGAATTTAGTTGATACAATTTTTAACTTCAATTCGGAAAATTTGATTTCAAGTTTCAGAAATGTAAGCGTTTTCTTCATGCAGACAAATGCTTTGACAATTTGTTCGAACTCTTTCTGAAATTAACCAGTGTTGTCCAACGCATGTGTACAGCGTAATCACGTTGACACACCGGTTCTTGTTAGATTACCGAAGTCAAGCTACGTTGAGCCTAGTCAGTACCAAATGGATGACCAATTTGATAATTTCAGGCGCTGTAGGTAGGAGGACGTCGAGAACTCGCTGCAAGAGTTGCAAAAACCTAACGTCGTCATCTCCCCTAACGAGGATATACATGCGGCTGGGGACCGCTTGTGAATTTCATACTCCGATGGAACTTCTTCTTTTGGAGGAAGCCGGTTAAACCCGCATAGGGTTAGTGCAGTTTCCATTTTTCAACGCAACGATTACCATCCTTTAAATAGTTTGCTATAATTTATTGTCCCGTCAATCTCAGAACGAGGCTATGCCACTTAAACACCCAATATTCTAAAAACAAAACAAAACAAAAACAAACAAAAAAAAACAGCAAAAAAACAAACAAACAAAAACAAAAAAATAACAAACAACAAAAATAAAAAACAAAAAACAAAACAAAGGCAAAAATTAATTATTTGAAATGTGAGTAAAACATTATCGATGATTGTGCAATAAACGTTTTCATGTGTATGGGAGCATTTGTTGAAATGGTTGAATGTTGGTCAAATGTCATAGAATTTTTAATTCTTTGGCCCTTTCACTATAAATAGACATATAAGGCAGTGTAAGGAAGGGATGGGTTGAAGCGGTAATCATCGTTCATCCGAATGTGATCTAATCATATCTATATTATCTCTCTTTCCGATAATATTTCTCAGTACTAGGACATGCTCGAGTCTTTGCGGCATACAATCAAGGTATTGATCCTGGGCATCACCAAATTTCTGCACGCCACTGACATTAGGTTAAGAATGGTGTGAAAAGCGGAAAGCAAAGTATCTGAGAAAAAAGTGCAAGCAAAAAAGGAAAAAAAAGAAAAACAAAAAGAGGAAAGAAAAGTAAGATTATGAATGAACGAAAAAACAAAATATAGAAGAAAGAAAGAAAGAAAGAAAAAATAAAAAAGAAAACGAAGAATCGAAATGAAAATGTAGGGAGAATTATGGAAACAACACCGGTTGTAGATACACCGGTGAGTGTTTTCTCTTGACTTGGTAAGCAGATAGCTGACGAGAGATCCGAGAAAGCACTTCTCCAGTACGTAGGTTCAAACCCATGTGAGATAAAGCATGCAACTCACAGGGTAGAACACACTTATCCTCCCATATTAGATACAAGCGTTGCATTCGTGAAACATATCCATCTCATCAATGATAGAGGTCTGTTGCGGGGAGGCCTGAAGGTGGTTAGCCAACTGACCGTGCAACTAAATATATATCAGACACAAGGACAAGGAATGAAACAACAGGACAAAGAAGAAATGACAAACTCTGGTGGTTTAGTTTAAAGACGAAGATTCGCCTTTTATTTAAACAAACGAAAGGGTGGCAAATGCAAATTTGTTCACTGGGCGATGCTGGTCCGGGATCCGTCGCCGGTGTATTCGGTAAGGGGGATGCTTGTCGGTTCGCCGTAAGCTGGAAATGACGTCGGAGGAATCGGCGTGGTAACTGATGCGGGTGATTGTTTGACTTGGGTCCGACTGAGATGTTACTGATACGTTAGCCTCAGGCTATGAGAGGAACGGACGGACAATTGGCAACACTGAGTTTTTCAGCATCCACTAGGTACGGACGGGCGCTCGGATCGGACTGACACTGAAGGAAGAAGTCAGTATATGAGAGGTACAGACGAACGAATTAGCAACGCTGAGGATTCAGCGTTCATCAAGTACGGACGGACGCTCGGATCGGACTGACACTGAAGGAAGAAGTCAGTGTATGAGAGGTACGGACGGCGAATTGGCAACACTGAGGGTTCAGTGTTCATCAAGTACGGACGGACGCTCGGATCGGACTGACACTGAAGGAAGAAGTCAGTGTATGAGAGGTACGGACGGCGAATTGGCAACACTGAGGGTTCAGTGTTCATCAAGTACGGACGGACGCTCGGATCGGACTGACACTGAAGGAAGAAGTCAGTGTATGAGAGGTACGGACGGCGAATTGGCAACACTGAGGGTTCAGTGTTCATCAAGTACGGACGGACGCTCGGATCGGACTGACACTGAAGGAAGAAGTCAGTGTATGAGAGGTACGGACGGCGAATTGGCAACACTGAGGGTTCAGTGTTCATCAAGTACGGACGGACGCTCGGATCGGACTGACACTGAAGGAAGAAGTCAGTGTATGAAAGGTACAGACGACATGGAGGCCAGAGTCGTGGTGATGATGTGGACTTCTACGGCGTGGAGACCGGAGCCACTGTAGTGGTAGTGGACTTCTACGGCGTGGAGACCGGAGCCACTGTAGTGGTAGTGGACTTCTACGGCGTGGAGACCGGAGCCACTGTAGTGGTAGTGGACTTCTACGGCGTGGAGACCGGAGCCACTGTAGTGGTAGTGGACTGGACTGCTACAGTGGTGAGACTGGAGTCACAGTGATTGCGCGAGCGTCGAACGGTTAGGGAACCGTGAGCAAGTGCGGAGCTTTGCATGAGAACCAAGCCGTTTATTTAGTGTTCTGCCCCGGACCTGGCATTATTTACTGCCAGGCCCTCATTTGGGGTCCAGAGACACTTAGGCATGAAGCCAGTAGGGGGAAAGGGGGGGTCGAGGGTCATTCTAAACTATGCTAGGTCTTTGAAGACTTTATTAAAATTCCTATGCTAAGACACTATTTTTTATATTATCATTCTTACCATGGAGTTTATCTACTTAAAATCTCCCCAGCGTATGGCGTTGGCGTTTTTAACTGAAAGAAATAAATGTTTTTATTCAACAAAACAAAATCATATGTACAAACAAAAAGAAAAGATGATTTTGGAAATAAAATTTTTTTTTTTTCTAAAAATGAGGGATGAGATGATGGGGAGGGGGGCAAACTAAGATACACCCAAAAAGAAAAGCAAAAACAAATTAACAAAATGCCTATGGGGTCGGGTTAGTAATGGATCCCCCCAACCTATTTCTAAATATGGAGCGCCTACTGTCTTTCGGTCCCGAGGGTCGAAAGCAAGCAGGTCGTTCCCTAGTGGGGAGTGGGGGACCTAGGGACGATATTTGAAAATAAATTAGATAGGGATGGGTAACATAAGGACTGGACGGCGTCTTCCAAGATAAATGTACGTATAGGGGCAACAGACCGGGGACAAAACAAAGGGTGGACTGGGCATCTTTTGGAAGCTCTCCTATTGCCGATAAAAATAAATTCAGGGACGGGATCAACTTTCATACTTGCCCTAGTCTAGTATCTAATAAAGAATTTTTCCACTCGTGGTGGTTAGGACCTAACTATCCCTACTCTGTTACTTTGTTTGGGGCTGGGTTCCGTAGAACCTTAGCACCGCCTGACAGATACCACTAGGGTGGGAAAACAAACTTAAACCTAGCGCCTCGTCGGATGCACAAACTAGTGTTGTGCACCCATCTCCTATCAAAGTCCATGCGGTGCAATCTTTTCCAATCGCATCTGATCTTTACTTTAAGTTGATGTTTAAAGCGACCAACCAGATCCCGATCCGAAACAGATTGCTCCTCATGGACAATTTCAAGACGTGAAATCCACGTTACTAATCTAGCTACTGCTAGGATCGCTAGAAACACCAATCGTCTCTCCCCAGTAAACGGCGGATCCATGTTGTCGACGACGTACGCCAAATCAAGTGGCACCAACCGCTCGGGGTCGATGCGAGCCGTTACCCTTCCGACGTACTCCCAGAGCCTCCGAACTCCGCTGCAAAGAAAAAAGGCATGCTCCCTCGTTTCATCTTCGTCTTCCTCGCAGCGGGGGCAGAAAGGAACGTATTCATCCTCTCTGCAGTCTCTGGCTAGTACGCCGAAAAGTGGCAGCGCATTCCGGACTAGCCTCCATGTGATTGAAAACTCTGAATTATTTAGAAAGCTACTGGCTGGCGCCCAATTCCACTGAGAGAGGACCTCCTCCCTCGACATGTGCAGCCGCTCAACCAGCGGATCTTTTGCGGTCCCCACTACTAAATCCCGATACAGTCTCCTCCTAGGCCGTGCAAGGTCACTGGACCCCGGCAATGCCCTAAGGGCGGCTCGGCATTCGGAGAGGAACCGCCGTTCCCCCGCCGGTCTTCTGCGACCTTCGGCGGCAGGGGAGGGTATGAGCTGTGGGAAAGCGTGCTCCACAACTGGTACCCAGTGCAATTCCTCAAGCAGTGTCCGACTTAGGAACGCCAATCTTTCGGCGTGCTTATGACTTAACAAGTCAGGCATTCCCAAGCCTCCATCGCTGAGTTTCTGTGTACAGACCTGTCTACGGACATACGGCTTTCCCCCTTTCCAGAGGAGTCTGAAAAGGAGTCGCTCCAAAGCCTTACAGCGGTCCGCAGGCAGAGGAAGTACTGACAAGTGGTAAAGGATCAACGGAAAGACGTAAGTTTGGCACGCCTCCGCACGACCCTTCAGGGACAAACCCCTGCGAATCCAAGTCCCCACTGACGATTCGACCTTTGTCTGTACCTCCGACCAATTTTTGTCCAGCTGGAGCCCAGGCCCGAACCAGATTCCAAGAATCTTTACCGGGCCATCTGTCCAGCCGAACTCACCTGGAAGCGAGTTTACCCCGGTCCAAGTGCCCAACCGCAGGCCAACGGACTTGCTGCGGTTGACTATGGCCCCTGTAACACGTTCATACTCATCGACCGCCTCTATCACCGCTTTAATATCGATCCTTCGCCCTACATAAACGGTGACGTCATCGGCGTACGCGGAAACCCTGGCAAATCGGCCGCCAGGTAGAGCTATCCCGCGTAGGACTGGTCTCGTCGTCTCGTCCCTTAACTTGCGAAGGAAGGGCTCCAACGCCAGGACATAAAGCAGAGGCGACAGCGGACACCCCTGGCGCACCGACCGAGAGACCCCAAAGGACTCCGACAACCTACCATTTACTTGTACCGCTACCGTGGGGTCACGATACAAAACGGAAATCCACTTGCGGAAGTCCGGACCAAAACCGGCGGTCTCCAAAACAGACTCCAAGAAACCATGGTCGACCCTATCGAAAGCTTTGGACTGATCTAAATTGATCAGCGCGGCTCCTGTGTCGTCTTCTAACCCCTCTATGATCGTGCGCACCAAGTGCAAGTTGTCTTTAATCGTTCTCCCCTTCACAGAACAAGTCTGATCCGGTTCGACCAAATCACCGATGACAACCTGCAGTCGGTTTGCAAGAACGCGGGCCAAAATCTTCAACTCTGTGTTTAGCAGAGTGATGGGCCTGTAATCATCTAAGTCCTCCCCACCATGCCGCTCTTTCTTCTTCAGTAGTGTGACCACTCCTTTGGTTACCTGCCCAGGGATGGATCCCTGGGAAAACCAGTGGTTAAACACACCCGTCAGAAGAGGAACAAACATGGGCGACAGCCTCAAATACAATTCGTAGGGCAGACCATCGAGCCCTGGAGATCTGTTCTGGCCAACCTGCTTCAACGCAGTAATGACTTCACGCTCTGTAACCACCCCATCACAGCTAGCTGCTCGGTCCGCAGTAAGGCGGGGCGAGCCGGCTAAATAGCTGCCAAACTCCTGGCCGCGGAGTCTGGGTAGTTGGGTAAAGCGTTCCTTCAAATGTTGACGAAACCCACTGCAAATCTCTCGAGTCGATACGAGGGTATGTCCTTCCAGGTTTTTCACCTTCCGAATGTACCCGTCCGAACCACGTCTTAAGGCAGCCTTACGCTCAACAGCGTCAACGTTCACGGCTTCGTTAGAGACTCTTTTTAACCTAGCCCTAACTACTTGCCCTTCGTAACGCTCGCTAGCCAAGCGCTGAAGGTCCCCCTTAACTATGTTTATCTCTAGGGGATCCCCACCAGCCACCGCCCGGGTCAATCTATCTTCTAGCTGCCTTTTGGTCCGTGCCCTAGTTAACGCGAGGCGTTGGCTGTATTGGACACAAAAGAGCCTAATGGTAGCCTTAAGTCTAACCCACCAGCTACTCCCGGTAACCGCCCCCACTAACTCCCGCTGAATTAGTGTTGTCAGCTGTTCCCGAAAGTCGTTCATCTCCAACAAGGAGGCGTTCAACTTCCAGTAGCCAGCCAACCTAGGCCTATTACCTAATCTCAAACGGGCCATTACTAATTTATGGTCCGAATGACCTAACCAGTGGAACGTGGGACACGATAAGAAATCTATGTCGCCTCTTCTAATTAACATCCTGTCCAAGTAGGTACTTGGACAGGCGGCCACGCTACTTTGCCACGTCCACATCTCCCTCCCTGGGTGATCCAGACGGAACCTGTCGACAAGATCGCACGAGGCCATCAGGTCAGACAGGCTGCTTTCACACCGATCCGACCCTCTATTCCCCCCGACCTTATCTATCTTGGGGTCCAGGATGGCATTCCAGTCCCCCATTAAAACTACTCGCTCCGGACCCGCCGAAAGGAACACCTCCACCTGCCGAAAAAAGGAAACCCTCTCCCCAGCGATATTGGGCGCGTAAACTGCCAAAATCCGGAACTTACTGCTTTTAACGGCAACATCGACCACGACCAGCCTTCCATGAGCGCACGCGTGAACTACAGTAACCGCCGCACCTAGGGTGCGACTCACTAACACAGAAACCCCACGGCTAAAGGAATTGCCGTATGCTGAATAAACGTCAAAGTCGTTCACCAGCACACTGCAATCCCCGGGCCCAACAAAGTGGGTCTCCTGAATTGTAGCTATATCTACCTCCAGGGCTATGAGATCCCTCAGCACGCGAGCAGCCTTGCTTCGAGATCTCATGCCCCTCGCATTTAAACTAGCTAGGTTCAAGTTTGCCATAATTTCCTTAACTAGAAGTATCCCTCAAAAACGGGTCTAAAGTCCTCGGGTGTTAGAACGCCGAAAGACTGACCGATGCTGCCAGTTAGCAACTCTGTTGTGAACTGACCTCCTCGGACCAGTCCCCCCACGTCTAAGGGAAAGGTTATTTTCAAGGCTCTATAAAGGGATGGGTGAACATAAATGGGGACCCTCCCTTCGCACTTGACTGCTATTTGCATTAAGGACGGGTGCTCCTCATCCACAATCTTCAGCCCCGGAAAAGCCAGTTTCGCTTCGGCAACCATCCTCCATAATGCTTTTACTCTGGCCCCCTTCTCCTTTCTCAGGAACGTGATGAGCATCGGTGCTTCACTGAAGTTGGTTGGCCTCTCCACTTCCTTCCCGTCCACTTCGGTGAGCTTTTCCAGCTTTTGGACGTGCTTCTTCTGGCCTGCGCTGAGGTCCACCGGTCCCTGGCTCACATCCACCTCGCATATCCTCTCCCCGGGTAAGAAAGGCCTCTTCCGTGTTCGTTCAGTCCGGATCGGGGCTACCGGGGTGGTGGTGGTGCTGATCGTCTCTTTGTTCTCTTCTGCTTCCATGTCCTCTGGGGACCCGGCTTCTACGTCTTCGGAAGTTTGGGCTTCAGAGGTCTCCTCGTTGGTAGTAGGAGTAGTAGTGGTAGGGGGAGGGGTATTCTGCTCATCCATGGGGTCTGACGGTTGGGCAGGGTTTTCTTGGTCTTCTTCGTCGTCGTCTTCCTGGTCTTCCTTAACCTTCTTGTTTGTGGCTGCCAGGCTTCTTTTTTCCGTCTTCTTTTCTTCTTCTTCCTCTTCTGATTCGGGGGCCAACTTTCGTTTCACTCCCGACTTCTCTTCCTTTTGTTTCTGGTCTTTTGGCTTTTCCGGGGCCACTGTCTTCTGCTTTCCCTTCTTGGCCACAGTACTCCAGCTCCTTGGTGTCTCCGCTGTTGGTGTGACTGCTTTCTCCGTCACTTTCACCGGGGGCACCGCTGTCGGTGGGGGCACTGGATCCCTCTTCGGGCAGAACTTCGCCATGTGGCCCGGCATCCTACAGCTCCAACAGTGTGGCCTTCTGCCTTCGACGATTATGGACATTGTCCATTTCTCCCATGTCAGTTGGGCGGGGATTGTGTTGAAGCCAGCTCTGTTGACCCTCATCTTGAGCTTATAGTCTCCGGTCATTATATTTTTGGGGCCTCGCGCTGCCGTCACTGCCTCCACGTCCCCATATTGTGATAAGATGGCTCCGACCTGCTCCTCTTCGAAACACCATGGGACTCCCAGAATGGTCACCGTTGTTCGTCTTTTTTCCAGGTATTCTGGCTTACACCGGATCCCCTTCCATATTGTGTCGCTCTTCGATGTTCTGATGGCGTCTTCTTCTGTGGGTAGCAGGACATCCCACATTGCGTAACTTCTACGCACTATATAAGTTGCTGGGATGTTTGTTTCCACCAACAAGCTTATCATTTTTTCCTTGCTCAATCCGGTAAGCCCCTTCTGTTTTTCATCGAAAGTCACCAGGGACACAATTCTTCTTCTGAGGCTTTCGAGCTTCCCTGGGACTGGCTTGATTTCGTTTCCGTCCGTGAGGTGCCGGTACTTTTCCTGGAAGAGTCTTCTGTATGCTTCCGGGCTCTTTTGCTCCTTCGGGCCCCAGGTCTTCTCTGGACTTGTTTGATTTGGTCCCCAGCTGCTTCCTTCTTCCGGACTTTTTCCTGGGCCCGTCTTCTCCGGTCTTGCTTCTGGGCTTTTCCCCGGATTCTGCTTCTTCTCGTGAGTCATAGGTTGCCATGTAGTTGGTTTCTCTAACTCAAGAGAGTTCCATCTCCTCAATGCTGGTTCCCTCTTCTTCGGGCTGTTGTCCGCCGACCTGACCGCTCTGTTCGTTCCTTCTGCGGAAGGGCGCGACTTCCTGATGGGCCTTTGAGGTATGGCCCAGCCTGTCTTGATTGCTCTTTTCTCTTCCCGTGTCCGTGGTTTTCCCCCGACAACTGCCCATGGGTTGAGAAAATCTGTGTCGCTGTCTTCCCTTGGTTCAGCGCCCCCGGGCCTAGAGTCTTTTCCCTCTACTAGGTATACAGGAGGTGATGGTGAATACCCCGCGGCTAGAGACTCTATTTCTACCATGAACGCTGCAGGTGATAGTGGGATTTCACTGGGTGTGGCATCCCCTGACAACGACGACGGCACTGGGATTCCACTGGGCGTGGTCTCCCCCGACAGCGGCACTGTAACGTCACTCGACGGCATTGTGACGTTACCCGTCAACGGCACTGGAACGTCACCGAATGTGACGCTCCCCCTTCTCGGCACTGGGGTGTCACCGGGTGTGACACCCCCCCTTCTCGGCACTGGGGTGTCACCGGGTGTGACACCCCCCCTTCTCGGCACTGGGGTGTCACCGGGTGTGACACCCCCCCTTCTCGGCACTGGGGTGTCACCGGGTGTGACACCCCCCCTTCTCGGCGCTGGGGTGTCACCGGATGTGACACCCCCCCTTCTCGGCACTGGGGTGTCACCGGATGTGACACCCCCCCTTCTCGGCACAACACCAGGGGCGTCCCCCATGGTGTTAGAGGCAGAGGCCTGCCTCTTGATTTGTTGGCCCAGTGCCCTTCCCCGACCCGCCGATTTGGAAGCTAGAGGGCCTTCACCACAAAAGGGTACGTGGGTAACCTCTAGTCCTGCCGGCTGCTTAAGTCGGTTCCAGACACTGAACAATCTGAAAAAAGAATAGAAAACGTGAACAGTTAAAGGAGCTTCGCATGAGAACCAAGCCGTTTATTTAGTGTTCTGCCCCGGACCTGGCATTATCTACTGCCAGGCCCTCATTTGGGGTCCAGAGACACTTAGGCATGAAGCCAGTAGGGGGAAAGGGGGGTCGAGGGTCATTCTAAACTATGCTAGGTCTTTGAAGACTTTATTAAAATCCCTATGCTAAGACACTATTTTTTATATTATCATTCTTACCATGGAGTTTATCTACTTAAAATCTCCCCAGCGTATGGCTTTGGCGTTTTTAACTGAAAGAAATAAATGTTTTTATTCAACAAAACAAAATCATATGTACAAACAAAAAGAAAAGATGATTTTGGAAATAAAATTTTTTTTTTTCTAAAAATGAGGGATGAGATGATGGGGAGGGGGGCAAACTAAGATACACCCAAAAAGAAAAGCAAAAACAAATTAACAAAATGCCTATGGGGTCGGGTTAGTAATGGATCCCCCCAACCTATTTCTAAATATGGAGCGCCTACTGTCTTTCGGTCCCGAGGGTCGAGAGCAAGCAGGTCGTTCCCTAGTGGGGAGTGGGGGACCTAGGGACGATATTTGAAAATAAATTAGATAGGGATGGGTAACATAAGGACTGGACGGCGTCTTCCAAGATAAATGTACGTATAGGGGCAACAGACCGGGGACAAAACAAAGGGTGGACTGGGCATCTTTTGGAAGCTCTCCTATTGCCGATAAAAATAAATTCAGGGACGGGATCAACTTTCATACTTGCCCTAGTCTAGTATCTAATAAAGAATTTTTCCACTCGTGGTGGTTAGGACCTAACTATCCCTACTCTGTTACTTTGTTTGGGGCTGGGTTCCGTAGAACCTTAGCACCGCCTGACAGATACCACTAGGGTGGGAAAACAAACTTAAACCTAGCGCCTCGTCGGATGCACAAACTAGTGTTGTGCACCCATCTCCTATCAAAGTCCATGCGGTGCAATCTTTTCCAATCGCATCTGATCTTTACTTTAAGTTGATGTTTAAAGCGACCAACCAGATCCCGATCCGAAACAGATTGCTCCTCATGGACAATTTCAAGACGTGAAATCCACGTTACTAATCTAGCTACTGCTAGGATCGCTAGAAACACCAATCGTCTCTCCCCAGTAAACGGCGGATCCATGTTGTCGACGACGTACGCCAAATCAAGTGGCACCAACCGCTCGGGGTCGATGCGAGCCGTTACCCTTCCGACGTACTCCCAGAGCCTCCGAACTCCGCTGCAAAGAAAAAAGGCATGCTCCCTCGTTTCATCTTCGTCTTCCTCGCAGCGGGGGCAGAAAGGAACGTATTCATCCTCTCTGCAGTCTCTGGCTAGTACGCCGAAAAGTGGCAGCGCATTCCGGACTAGCCTCCATGTGGTTGAAAACTCTGAATTATTTAGAAAGCTACTGGCTGGCGCCCAATTCCACTGAGAGAGGACCTCCTCCCTCGACATGTGCAGCCGCTCAACCAGCGGATCTTTTGCGGTCCCCACTACTAAATCCCGATACAGTCTCCTCCTAGGCCGTGCAAGGTCACTGGACCCCGGCAATGCCCTAAGGGCGGCTCGGCATTCGGAGAGGAACCGCCGTTCCCCCGCCGGTCTTCTGCGACCTTCGGCGGCAGGGGAGGGTATGAGCTGTGGGAAAGCGTGCTCCACAACTGGTACCCAGTGCAATTCCTCAAGCAGTGTCCGACTTAGGAACGCCAATCTTTCGGCGTGCTTATGACTTAACAAGTCAGGCATTCCCAAGCCTCCATCGCTGAGTTTCTGTGTACAGACCTGTCTACGGACATACGGCTTTCCCCCTTTCCAGAGGAGTCTGAAAAGGAGTCGCTCCAAAGCCTTACAGCGGTCCGCAGGCAGAGGAAGTACTGACAAGTGGTAAAGGATCAACGGAAAGACGTAAGTTTGGCACGCCTCCGCACGACCCTTCAGGGACAAACCCCTGCGAATCCAAGTCCCCACTGACGATTCGACCTTTGTCTGTACCTCCGACCAATTTTTGTCCAGCTGGAGCCCAGGCCCGAACCAGATTCCAAGAATCTTTACCGGGCCATCTGTCCAGCCGAACTCACCTGGAAGCGAGTTTACCCCGGTCCAAGTGCCCAACCGCAGGCCAACGGACTTGCTGCGGTTGACTATGGCCCCTGTAACACGTTCATACTCATCGACCGCCTCTATCACCGCTTTAATATCGATCCTTCGCCCTACATAAACGGTGACGTCATCGGCGTACGCGGAAACCCTGGCAAATCGGCCGCCAGGTAGAGCTATCCCGCGTAGGACTGGTCTCGTCGTCTCGTCCCTTAACTTGCGAAGGAAGGGCTCCAACGCCAGGACATAAAGCAGAGGCGACAGCGGACACCCCTGGCGCACCGACCGAGAGACCCCAAAGGACTCCGACAACCTACCATTTACTTGTACCGCTACCGTGGGGTCACGATACAAAACGGAAATCCACTTGCGGAAGTCCGGACCAAAACCGGCGGTCTCCAAAACAGACTCCAAGAAACCATGGTCGACCCTATCGAAAGCTTTGGACTGATCTAAATTGATCAGCGCGGCTCCTGTGTCGTCTTCTAACCCCTCTATGATCGTGCGCACCAAGTGCAAGTTGTCTTTAATCGTTCTCCCCTTCACAGAACAAGTCTGATCCGGTTCGACCAAATCACCGATGACAACCTGCAGTCGGTTTGCAAGAACGCGGGCCAAAATCTTCAACTCTGTGTTTAGCAGAGTGATGGGCCTGTAATCATCTAAGTCCTCCCCACCATGCCGCTCTTTCTTCTTCAGTAGTGTGACCACTCCTTTGGTTACCTGCCCAGGGATGGATCCCTGGGAAAACCAGTGGTTAAACACACCCGTCAGAAGAGGAACAAACATGGGCGACAGCCTCAAATACAATTCGTAGGGCAGACCATCGAGCCCTGGAGATCTGTTCTGGCCAACCTGCTTCAACGCAGTAATGACTTCACGCTCTGTAACCACCCCATCACAGCTAGCTGCTCGGTCCGCAGTAAGGCGGGGCGAGCCGGCTAAATAGCTGCCAAACTCCTGGCCGCGGAGTCTGGGTAGTTGGGTAAAGCGTTCCTTCAAATGTTGACGAAACCCATTGCAAATCTCTCGAGTCGATACGAGGGTATGTCCTTCCAGGTTTTTCACCTTCCGAATGTACCCGTCCGAACCACGTCTTAAGGCAGCCTTACGCTCAACAGCGTCAACGTTCACGGCTTCGTTAGAGACTCTTTTTAACCTAGCCCTAACTACTTGCCCTTCGTAACGCTCGCTAGCCAAGCGCTGAAGGTCCCCCTTAACTATGTTTATCTCTAGGGGATCCCCACCAGCCACCGCCCGGGTCAATCTATCTTCTAGCTGCCTTTTGGTCCGTGCCCTAGTTAACGCGAGGCGTTGGCTGTATTGGACACAAAAGAGCCTAATGGTAGCCTTAAGTCTAACCCACCAGCTACTCCCGGTAACCGCCCCCACTAACTCCCGCTGAATTAGTGTTGTCAGCTGTTCCCGAAAGTCGTTCATCTCCAACAAGGAGGCGTTCAACTTCCAGTAGCCAGCCAACCTAGGCCTATTACCTAATCTCAAACGGGCCATTACTAATTTATGGTCCGAATGACCTAACCAGTGGAACGTGGGACACGATAAGAAATCTATGTCGCCTCTTCTAATTAACATCCTGTCCAAGTAGGTACTTGGACAGGCGGCCACGCTACTTTGCCACGTCCACATCTCCCTCCCTGGGTGATCCAGACGGAACCTGTCGACAAGATCGCACGAGGCCATCAGGTCAGACAGGCTGCTTTCACACCGATCCGACCCTCTATTCCCCCCGACCTTATCTATCTTGGGGTCCAGGATGGCATTCCAGTCCCCCATTAAAACTACTCGCTCCGGACCCGCCGAAAGGAACACCTCCACCTGCCGAAAAAAGGAAACCCTCTCCCCAGCGATATTGGGCGCGTAAACTGCCAAAATCCGGAACTTACTGCTTTTAACGGCAACATCGACCACGACCAGCCTTCCATGAGCGCACGCGTGAACTACAGTAACCGCCGCACCTAGGGTGCGACTCACTAACACAGAAACCCCACGGCTAAAGGAATTGCCGTATGCTGAATAAACGTCAAAGTCGTTCACCAGCACACTGCAATCCCCGGGCCCAACAAAGTGGGTCTCCTGAATTGTAGCTATATCTACCTCCAGGGCTATGAGATCCCTCAGCACGCGAGCAGCCTTGCTTCGAGATCTCATGCCCCTCGCATTTAAACTAGCTAGGTTCAAGTTTGCCATAATTTCCTTAACTAGAAGTATCCCTCAAAAACGGGTCTAAAGTCCTCGGGTGTTAGAACGCCGAAAGACTGACCGATGCTGCCAGTTAGCAACTCTGTTGTGAACTGACCTCCTCGGACCAGTCCCCCCACGTCTAAGGGAAAGGTTATTTTCAAGGCTCTATAAAGGGATGGGTGAACATAAATGGGGACCCTCCCTTCGCACTTGACTGCTATTTGCATTAAGGACGGGTGCTCCTCATCCACAATCTTCAGCCCCGGAAAAGCCAGTTTCGCTTCGGCAACCATCCTCCATAATGCTTTTACTCTGGCCCCCTTCTCCTTTCTCAGGAACGTGATGAGCATCGGTGCTTCACTGAAGTTGGTTGGCCTCTCCACTTCCTTCCCGTCCACTTCGGTGAGCTTTTCCAGCTTTTGGACGTGCTTCTTCTGGCCTGCGCTGAGGTCCACCGGTCCCTGGCTCACATCCACCTCGCATATCCTCTCCCCGGGTAAGAAAGGCCTCTTCCGTGTTCGTTCAGTCCGGATCGGGGCTACCGGGGTGGTGGTGGTGCTGATCGTCTCTTTGTTCTCTTCTGCTTCCATGTCCTCTGGGGACCCGGCTTCTACGTCTTCGGAAGTTTGGGCTTCAGAGGTCTCCTCGTTGGTAGTAGGAGTAGTAGTGGTAGGGGGAGGGGTATTCTGCTCATCCATGGGGTCTGACGGTTGGGCAGGGTTTTCTTGGTCTTCTTCGTCGTCGTCTTCCTGGTCTTCCTTAACCTTCTTGTTTGTGGCTGCCAGGCTTCTTTTTTCCGTCTTCTTTTCTTCTTCTTCCTCTTCTGATTCGGGGGCCAACTTTCGTTTCACTCCCGACTTCTCTTCCTTTTGTTTCTGGTCTTTTGGCTTTTCCGGGGCCACTGTCTTCTGCTTTCCCTTCTTGGCCACAGTACTCCAGCTCCTTGGTGTCTCCGCTGTTGGTGTGACTGCTTTCTCCGTCACTTTCACCGGGGGCACCGCTGTCGGTGGGGGCACTGGATCCCTCTTCGGGCAGAACTTCGCCATGTGGCCCGGCATCCTACAGCTCCAACAGTGTGGCCTTCTGCCTTCGACGATTATGGACATTGTCCATTTCTCCCATGTCAGTTGGGCGGGGATTGTGTTGAAGCCAGCTCTGTTGGCCCTCATCTTGAGCTTATAATCTCCGGTCATTATATTTTTGGGGCCTCGCGCTGCCGTCACTGCCTCCACGTCCCCATATTGTGATAAGATGGCTCCGACCTGCTCCTCTTCGAAACACCATGGGACTCCCAGAATGGTCACCGTTGTTCGTCTTTTTTCCAGGTATTCTGGCTTACACCGGATCCCCTTCCATATTGTGTCGCTTTTCGATGTTCTGATGGCGTCTTCTTCTGTGGGTAGCAGGACATCCCACATTGCGTAACTTCTACGCACTATGTAAGTTGCTGGGATGTTTGTTTCCACCAACAAGCTTATCATTTTCTCCTTGCTCAATCCGGTGAGCCCCTTTTGTTTTTCATCGAAAGTCACTAGGGACACAATTCTTCTTCTGAGGCTTTCGAGCTTCCCTGGGACTGGCTTGATTTCGTTTCCGTTCGTGAGGTGCCGGTACTTTTCCTGGAAGAGTCTTCGGTATGCTTCCGGGCTCTTTTGCTCCTTCGGGCCCCAGGTCTTCTCTGGACTTGTTTGATTTGGTCCCCAGCTGCTTCCAGCTTCTGGACTTTTTCCTGGGCTCTGCTGCTGTGATCCCTCGTGACCCGTCTTCTCCGGTCTTGCTTCTGGGCTTTTCCCCGGATTCTGCTTCTTCTCGTGAGTCATGGGTTGCCATGTAGTAGGTTTCTCCAACTCAAGAGAGTTCCATCTCCTCAATGCTGGTTCCCTCTTCTTCGGGCTGTTGTCCGCCGACCTGACCGCTCTGTTCGTTCCTTCTGCGGAAGGGTGTGATTTCCTGATGGGCCTTTGAGGTATGGCCCAGCCTGTCTTGATTGCTCTTTTCTCTTCCCGTGTCCGTGGTTTTCCCCCGACAACTGCCCATGGGTTGAGAAAATCTGTGTCGCTGTCCTCCCTTGGTTCAGCGCCCCCGGGCCTAGAGTCTTTTCCCTCTACTATGTATACAGGAGGTGATGGTGAATACCCCGCGGCTAGAGACTCTATTTCTACCATGAACGCTGCAGGTGATAGTGGGATTTCACTGGGTGTGGCATCCCCTGACAACGACGACGGCACTGAGACTCCACCGGGTGTGGTATCTCTCGACGGCACTGGGATTCCACTGGGCGTGGTCTCCCCCGACAGCGGCACTGTAACGTCACTCGACGGCATTGTGACGTTACCCGTCAACGGCACTGGAACGTCACCGAATGTGACGCTCCCCCTTCTCGGCACTGGGGTGTCACCGGGTGTGGCACCCCCTCTTCTCGGCACTGGGGTGTCACCGGGTGTGACACCCCCCCTTCTCGGCACTGGGGTGTCACCGGGTGTGACACCCCCCCTTCTCGGCACTGGGGTGTCACCGGGTGTGACACCCCCCCCTTCTCGGCGCTGGGGTGTCACCGGATGTGACACCCCCCCTTCTCGGCGCTGGGGTGTCACCGGATGTGACACCCCCCCTTCTCGGCACTGGGGTGTCACCGGATGTGACACCCCCCCTTCTCGGCACAACACCAGGGGCGTCCCCCATGGTGTTAGAGGCAGAGGCCTGCCTCTTGATTTGTTGGCCCAGTGCCCTTCCCCGACCCGCCGATTTGGAAGCTAGAGGGCCTTCACCACAAAAGGGTACGTGGGTAACCTCTAGTCCTGCCGGCTGCTTAAGTCGGTTCCAGACACTGAACAATCTGAAAAAAGAATAGAAAACGTGAACAGTTAAAGGAGCTTCGCATGAGAACCAAGCCGTTTATTTAGTGTTCTGCCCCGGACCTGGCATTATCTACTGCCAGGCCCTCATTTGGGGTCCAGAGACACTTAGGCATGAAGCCAGTAGGGGGAAAGGGGGGTCGAGGGTCATTCTAAACTATGCTAGGTCTTTGAAGACTTTATTAAAATCCCTATGCTAAGACACTATTTTTTATATTATCATTCTTACCATGGAGTTTATCTACTTAAAATCTCCCCAGCGTATGGCTTTGGCGTTTTTAACTGAAAGAAATAAATGTTTTTATTCAACAAAACAAAATCATATGTACAAACAAAAAGAAAAGATGATTTTGGAAATAAAATTTTTCCTAAAAATGAGGGATGAGATGATGGGGAGGGGGGCAAACTAAGATACACCCAAAAAGAAAAGCAAAAACAAATTAACAAAATGCCTATGGGGTCGGGTTAGTAATGGATCCCCCCAACCTATTTCTAAATATGGAGCGCCTACTGTCTTTCGGTCCCGAGGGTCGAAAGCAAGCAGGTCGTTCCCTAGTGGGGAGTGGGGGACCTAGGGACGATATTTGAAAATAAATTAGATAGGGATGGGTAACATAAGGACTGGACGGCGTCTTCCAAGATAAATGTACGTATAGGGGCAACAGACCGGGGACAAAACAAAGGGTGGACTGGGCATCTTTTGGAAGCTCTCCTATTGCCGATAAAAATAAATTCAGGGACGGGATCAACTTTCATACTTGCCTTAGTCTAGTATCTAATAAAGAATTTTTCCACTCGTGGTGGTTAGGACCTAACTATCCCTACTCTGTTACTTTGTTTGGGGCTGGGTTCCGTAGAACCTTAGCACCGCCTGACAGATACCACTAGGGTGGGAAAACAAACTTAAACCTAGCGCCTCGTCGGATGCACAAACTAGTGTTGTGCACCCATCTCCTATCAAAGTCCATGCGGTGCAATCTTTTCCAATCGCATCTGATCTTTACTTTAAGTTGATGTTTAAAGCGACCAACCAGATCCCGATCCGAAACAGATTGCTCCTCATGGACAATTTCAAGACGTGAAATCCACGTTACTAATCTAGCTACTGCTAGGATCGCTAGAAACACCAATCGTCTCTCCCCAGTAAACGGCGGATCCATGTTGTCGACGACGTACGCCAAATCAAGTGGCACCAACCGCTCGGGGTCGATGCGAGCCGTTACCCTTCCGACGTACTCCCAGAGCCTCCGAACTCCGCTGCAAAGAAAAAAGGCATGCTCCCTCGTTTCATCTTCGTCTTCCTCGCAGCGGGGGCAGAAAGGAACGTATTCATCCTCTCTGCAGTCTCTGGCTAGTACGCCGAAAAGTGGCAGCGCATTCCGGACTAGCCTCCATGTGATTGAAAACTCTGAATTATTTAGAAAGCTACTGGCTGGCGCCCAATTCCACTGAGAGAGGACCTCCTCCCTCGACATGTGCAGCCGCTCAACCAGCGGATCTTTTGCGGTCCCCACTACTAAATCCCGATACAGTCTCCTCCTAGGCCGTGCAAGGTCACTGGACCCCGGCAATGCCCTAAGGGCGGCTCGGCATTCGGAGAGGAACCGCCGTTCCCCCGCCGGTCTTCTGCGACCTTCGGCGGCAGGGGAGGGTATGAGCTGTGGGAAAGCGTGCTCCACAACTGGTACCCAGTGCAATTCCTCAAGCAGTGTCCGACTTAGGAACGCCAATCTTTCGGCGTGCTTATGACTTAACAAGTCAGGCATTCCCAAGCCTCCATCGCTGAGTTTCTGTGTACAGACCTGTCTACGGACATACGGCTTTCCCCCTTTCCAGAGGAGTCTGAAAAGGAGTCGCTCCAAAGCCTTACAGCGGTCCGCAGGCAGAGGAAGTACTGACAAGTGGTAAAGGATCAACGGAAAGACGTAAGTTTGGCACGCCTCCGCACGACCCTTCAGGGACAAACCCCTGCGAATCCAAGTCCCCACTGACGATTCGACCTTTGTCTGTACCTCCGACCAATTTTTGTCCAGCTGGAGCCCAGGCCCGAACCAGATTCCAAGAATCTTTACCGGGCCATCTGTCCAGCCGAACTCACCTGGAAGCGAGTTTACCCCGGTCCAAGTGCCCAACCGCAGGCCAACGGACTTGCTGCGGTTGACTATGGCCCCTGTAACACGTTCATACTCATCGACCGCCTCTATCACCGCTTTAATATCGATCCTTCGCCCTACATAAACGGTGACGTCATCGGCGTACGCGGAAACCCTGGCAAATCGGCCGCCAGGTAGAGCTATCCCGCGTAGGACTGGTCTCGTCGTCTCGTCCCTTAACTTGCGAAGGAAGGGCTCCAACGCCAGGACATAAAGCAGAGGCGACAGCGGACACCCCTGGCGCACCGACCGAGAGACCCCAAAGGACTCCGACAACCTACCATTTACTTGTACCGCTACCGTGGGGTCACGATACAAAACGGAAATCCACTTGCGGAAGTCCGGACCAAAACCGGCGGTCTCCAAAACAGACTCCAAGAAACCATGGTCGACCCTATCGAAAGCTTTGGACTGATCTAAATTGATCAGCGCGGCTCCTGTGTCGTCTTCTAACCCCTCTATGATCGTGCGCACCAAGTGCAAGTTGTCTTTAATCGTTCTCCCCTTCACAGAACAAGTCTGATCCGGTTCGACCAAATCACCGATGACAACCTGCAGTCGGTTTGCAAGAACGCGGGCCAAAATCTTCAACTCTGTGTTTAGCAGAGTGATGGGCCTGTAATCATCTAAGTCCTCCCCACCATGCCGCTCTTTCTTCTTCAGTAGTGTGACCACTCCTTTGGTTACCTGCCCAGGGATGGATCCCTGGGAAAACCAGTGGTTAAACACACCCGTCAGAAGAGGAACAAACATGGGCGACAGCCTCAAATACAATTCGTAGGGCAGACCATCGAGCCCTGGAGATCTGTTCTGGCCAACCTGCTTCAACGCAGTAATGACTTCACGCTCTGTAACCACCCCATCACAGCTAGCTGCTCGGTCCGCAGTAAGGCGGGGCGAGCCGGCTAAATAGCTGCCAAACTCCTGGCCGCGGAGTCTGGGTAGTTGGGTAAAGCGTTCCTTCAAATGTTGACGAAACCCATTGCAAATCTCTCGAGTCGATACGAGGGTATGTCCTTCCAGGTTTTTCACCTTCCGAATGTATCCGTCCGAACCACGTCTTAAGGCAGCCTTACGCTCAACAGCGTCAACGTTCACGGCTTCGTTAGAGACTCTTTTTAACCTAGCCCTAACTACTTGCCCTTCGTAACGCTCGCTAGCCAAGCGCTGAAGGTCCCCCTTAACTATGTTTATCTCTAGGGGATCCCCACCAGCCACCGCCCGGGTCAATCTATCTTCTAGCTGCCTTTTGGTCCGTGCCCTAGTTAACGCGAGGCGTTGGCTGTATTGGACACAAAAGAGCCTAATGGTAGCCTTAAGTCTAACCCACCAGCTACTCCCGGTAACCGCCCCCACTAACTCCCGCTGAATTAGTGTTGTCAGCTGTTCCCGAAAGTCGTTCATCTCCAACAAGGAGGCGTTCAACTTCCAGTAGCCAGCCAACCTAGGCCTATTACCTAATCTCAAACGGGCCATTACTAATTTATGGTCCGAATGACCTAACCAGTGGAACGTGGGACACGATAAGAAATCTATGTCGCCTCTTCTAATTAACATCCTGTCCAAGTAGGTACTTGGACAGGCGGCCACGCTACTTTGCCACGTCCACATCTCCCTCCCTGGGTGATCCAGACGGAACCTGTCGACAAGATCGCACGAGGCCATCAGGTCAGACAGGCTGCTTTCACACCGATCCGACCCTCTATTCCCCCCGACCTTATCTATCTTGGGGTCCAGGATGGCATTCCAGTCCCCCATTAAAACTACTCGCTCCGGACCCGCCGAAAGGAACACCTCCACCTGCCGAAAAAAGGAAACCCTCTCCCCAGCGATATTGGGCGCGTAAACTGCCAAAATCCGGAACTTACTGCTTTTAACGGCAACATCGACCACGACCAGCCTTCCATGAGCGCACGCGTGAACTACAGTAACCGCCGCACCTAGGGTGCGACTCACTAACACAGAAACCCCACGGCTAAAGGAATTGCCGTATGCTGAATAAACGTCAAAGTCGTTCACCAGCACACTGCAATCCCCGGGCCCAACAAAGTGGGTCTCCTGAATTGTAGCTATATCTACCTCCAGGGCTATGAGATCCCTCAGCACGCGAGCAGCCTTGCTTCGAGATCTCATGCCCCTCGCATTTAAACTAGCTAGGTTCAAGTTTGCCATAATTTCCTTAACTAGAAGTATCCCTCAAAAACGGGTCTAAAGTCCTCGGGTGTTAGAACGCCGAAAGACTGACCGATGCTGCCAGTTAGCAACTCTGTTGTGAACTGACCTCCTCGGACCAGTCCCCCCACGTCTAAGGGAAAGGTTATTTTCAAGGCTCTATAAAGGGATGGGTGAACATAAATGGGGACCCTCCCTTCGCACTTGACTGCTATTTGCATTAAGGACGGGTGCTCCTCATCCACAATCTTCAGCCCCGGAAAAGCCAGTTTCGCTTCGGCAACCATCCTCCATAATGCTTTTACTCTGGCCCCCTTCTCCTTTCTCAGGAACGTGATGAGCATCGGTGCTTCACTGAAGTTGGTTGGCCTCTCCACTTCCTTCCCGTCCACTTCGGTGAGCTTTTCCAGCTTTTGGACGTGCTTCTTCTGGCCTGCGCTGAGGTCCACCGGTCCCTGGCTCACATCCACCTCGCATATCCTCTCCCCGGGTAAGAAAGGCCTCTTCCGTGTTCGTTCAGTCCGGATCGGGGCTACCGGGGTGGTGGTGGTGCTGATCGTCTCTTTGTTCTCTTCTGCTTCCATGTCCTCTGGGGACCCGGCTTCTACGTCTTCGGAAGTTTGGGCTTCAGAGGTCTCCTCGTTGGTAGTAGGAGTAGTAGTGGTAGGGGGAGGGGTATTCTGCTCATCCATGGGGTCTGACGGTTGGGCAGGGTTTTCTTGGTCTTCTTCGTCGTCGTCTTCCTGGTCTTCCTTAACCTTCTTGTTTGTGGCTGCCAGGCTTCTTTTTTCCGTCTTCTTTTCTTCTTCTTCCTCTTCTGATTCGGGGGCCAACTTTCGTTTCACTCCCGACTTCTCTTCCTTTTGTTTCTGGTCTTTTGGCTTTTCCGGGGCCACTGTCTTCTGCTTTCCCTTCTTGGCCACAGTACTCCAGCTCCTTGGTGTCTCCGCTGTTGGTGTGACTGCTTTCTCCGTCACTTTCACCGGGGGCACCGCTGTCGGTGGGGGCACTGGATCCCTCTTCGGGCAGAACTTCGCCATGTGGCCCGGCATCCTACAGCTCCAACAGTGTGGCCTTCTGCCTTCGACGATTATGGACATTGTCCATTTCTCCCATGTCAGTTGGGCGGGGATTGTGTTGAAGCCAGCTCTGTTGACCCTCATCTTGAGCTTATAATCTCCGGTCATTATATTTTTGGGGCCTCGCGCTGCCGTCACTGCCTCCACGTCCCCATATTGTGATAAGATGGCTCCGACCTGCTCCTCTTCGAAACACCATGGGACTCCCAGAATGGTCACCGTTGTTCGTCTTTTTTCCAGGTATTCTGGCTTACACCGGATCCCCTTCCATATTGTGTCGCTTTTCGATGTTCTGATGGCGTCTTCTTCTGTGGGTAGCAGGACATCCCACATTGCGTAACTTCTACGCACTATGTAAGTTGCTGGGATGTTTGTTTCCACCAACAAGCTTATCATTTTCTCCTTGCTCAATCCGGTGAGCCCCTTTTGTTTTTCATCGAAAGTCACTAGGGACACAATTCTTCTTCTGAGGCTTTCGAGCTTCCCTGGGACTGGCTTGATTTCGTTTCCGTCCGTGAGGTGCCGGTACTTTTCCTGGAAGAGTCTTCGGTATGCTTCCGGGCTCTTTTGCTCCTTCGGGCCCCAGGTCTTCTCTGGACTTGTTTGATTTGGTCCCCAGCTGCTTCCAGCTTCTGGACTTTTTCCTGGGCTCTGCTGCTGTGATCCCTCGTGACCCGTCTTCTCCGGTCTTGCTTCTGGGCTTTTTCCCGGATTCTGCTTCTTCTCGTGAGTCATGGGTTGCCGTGCAGTAGGTTTCTCAAACTCAAGAGAGTTCCATCTCCTCAAAGCTGGTTCCCTCTTCTTCGGACTGTTGTTTGCCGACTTGACCGCTCTGTTCGTTCCTTCTGCGGAAGGGTGTGATTTCTTGATGGGCCTTTGAGGTATGGCCCAGCCTGTCTTGATTGCTTTTTTCTCTTCCCGTGTCCGTGGTTTTCCCCCGACAAACGCCCATGGGTTGAGAAAATCTGTGTCGCTGTCCTCCCTTGGTTCAGCGCCCCCGGGCCTAGAGTCTTTTCCCTCTACTAGGTATACAGGAGGTGATGGTGAATACCCCGCGGCTAGAGACTCTATTTCTACCATGAACGCTGCAGGTGATAGTGGGATTTCACTGGGTGTGGCATCCCCTGACAACGACGACGGCACTGAGACTCCACCGGGTGTGGTATCTCTCGACAGCACTGGGATTCCACTGGGCGTGGTCTCCCCCGACAGCGGCACTGTAACGTCACTCGACGGCATTGTGACGTTACCCGTCAACGGCACTGGAACGTCACCGAATGTGACGCTCCCCCTTCTCGGCACTGGGGTGTCACCGGGTGTGACACCCCCCCTTCTCGGCACTGGGGTGTCACCGGGTGTGACACCCCCCCTTCTCGGCACTGGGGTGTCACCGGGTGTGACACCCCCCCTTCTCGGCACTGGGGTGTCACCGGGTGTGACACCCCCCCTTCTCGGCGCTGGGGTGTCACCGGATGTGACACCCCCCCTTCTCGGCACTGGGGTGTCACCGGATGTGACACCCCCCCTTCTCGGCACAACACCAGGGGCGTCCCCCATGGTGTTAGAGGCAGAGGCCTGCCTCTTGATTTGTTGGCCCAGTGCCCTTCCCCGACCCGCCGATTTGGAAGCTAGAGGGCCTTCACCACAAAAGGGTACGTGGGTAACCTCTAGTCCTGCCGGCTGCTTAAGTCGGTTCCAGACACTGAACAATCTGAAAAAAGAATAGAAAACGTGAACAGTTAAAGGAGCTTCGCATGAGAACCAAGCCGTTTATTTAGTGTTCTGCCCCGGACCTGGCATTATCTACTGCCAGGCCCTCATTTGGGGTCCAGAGACACTTAGGCATGAAGCCAGTAGGGGGAAAGGGGGGTCGAGGGTCATTCTAAACTATGCTAGGTCTTTGAAGACTTTATTAAAATCCCTATGCTAAGACACTATTTTTTATATTATCATTCTTACCATGGAGTTTATCTACTTAAAATCTCCCCAGCGTATGGCTTTGGCGTTTTTAACTGAAAGAAATAAATGTTTTTATTCAACAAAACAAAATCATATGTACAAACAAAAAGAAAAGATGATTTTGGAAATAAAATTTTTTCTAAAAATGAGGGATGAGATGATGGGGAGGGGGGCAAACTAAGATACACCCAAAAAGAAAAGCAAAAACAAATTAACAAAATGCCTATGGGGTCGGGTTAGTAATGGATCCCCCCAACCTATTTCTAAATATGGAGCGCCTACTGTCTTTCGGTCCCGAGGGTCGAAAGCAAGCAGGTCGTTCCCTAGTGGGGAGTGGGGGACCTAGGGACGATATTTGAAAATAAATTAGATAGGGATGGGTAACATAAGGACTGGACGGCGTCTTCCAAGATAAATGTACGTATAGGGGCAACAGACCGGGGACAAAACAAAGGGTGGACTGGGCATCTTTTGGAAGCTCTCCTATTGCCGATAAAAATAAATTCAGGGACGGGATCAACTTTCATACTTGCCCTAGTCTAGTATCTAATAAAGAATTTTTTCCACTCGTGGTGGTTAGGACCTAACTATCCCTACTCTGTTACTTTGTTTGGGGCTGGGTTCCGTAGAACCTTAGCACCGCCTGACAGATACCACTAGGGTGGGAAAACAAACTTAAACCTAGCGCCTCGTCGGATGCACAAACTAGTGTTGTGCACCCATCTCCTATCAAAGTCCATGCGGTGCAATCTTTTCCAATCGCATCTGATCTTTACTTTAAGTTGATGTTTAAAGCGACCAACCAGATCCCGATCCGAAACAGATTGCTCCTCATGGACAATTTCAAGACGTGAAATCCACGTTACTAATCTAGCTACTGCTAGGATCGCTATAAACACCAATCGTCTCTCCCCAGTAAACGGCGGATCCATGTTGTCGACGACGTACGCCAAATCAAGTGGCACCAACCGCTCGGGGTCGATGCGAGCCGTTACCCTTCCGACGTACTCCCAGAGCCTCCGAACTCCGCTGCAAAGAAAAAAGGCATGCTCCCTCGTTTCATCTTCGTCTTCCTCGCAGCGGGGGCAGAAAGGAACGTATTCATCCTCTCTGCAGTCTCTGGCTAGTACGCCGAAAAGTGGCAGCGCATTCCGGACTAGCCTCCATGTGATTGAAAACTCTGAATTATTTAGAAAGCTACTGGCTGGCGCCCAATTCCACTGAGAGAGGACCTCCTCCCTCGACATGTGCAGCCGCTCAACCAGCGGATCTTTTGCGGTCCCCACTACTAAATCCCGATACAGTCTCCTCCTAGGCCGTGCAAGGTCACTGGACCCCGGCAATGCCCTAAGGGCGGCTCGGCATTCGGAGAGGAACCGCCGTTCCCCCGCCGGTCTTCTGCGACCTTCGGCGGCAGGGGAGGGTATGAGCTGTGGGAAAGCGTGCTCCACAACTGGTACCCAGTGCAATTCCTCAAGCAGTGTCCGACTTAGGAACGCCAATCTTTCGGCGTGCTTATGACTTAACAAGTCAGGCATTCCCAAGCCTCCATCGCTGAGTTTCTGTGTACAGACCTGTCTACGGACATACGGCTTTCCCCCTTTCCAGAGGAGTCTGAAAAGGAGTCGCTCCAAAGCCTTACAGCGGTCCGCAGGCAGAGGAAGTACTGACAAGTGGTAAAGGATCAACGGAAAGACGTAAGTTTGGCACGCCTCCGCACGACCCTTCAGGGACAAACCCCTGCGAATCCAAGTCCCCACTGACGATTCGACCTTTGTCTGTACCTCCGACCAATTTTTGTCCAGCTGGAGCCCAGGCCCGAACCAGATTCCAAGAATCTTTACCGGGCCATCTGTCCAGCCGAACTCACCTGGAAGCGAGTTTACCCCGGTCCAAGTGCCCAACCGCAGGCCAACGGACTTGCTGCGGTTGACTATGGCCCCTGTAACACGTTCATACTCATCGACCGCCTCTATCACCGCTTTAATATCGATCCTTCGCCCTACATAAACGGTGACGTCATCGGCGTACGCGGAAACCCTGGCAAATCGGCCGCCAGGTAGAGCTATCCCGCGCAGGACTGGTCTCGTCGTCTCGTCCCTTAACTTGCGAAGGAAGGGCTCCAACGCCAGGACATAAAGCAGAGGCGACAGCGGACACCCCTGGCGCACCGACCGAGAGACCCCAAAGGACTCCGACAACCTACCATTTACTTGTACCGCTACCGTGGGGTCACGATACAAAACGGAAATCCACTTGCGGAAGTCCGGACCAAAACCGGCGGTCTCCAAAACAGACTCCAAGAAACCATGGTCGACCCTATCGAAAGCTTTGGACTGATCTAAATTGATCAGCGCGGCTCCTGTGTCGTCTTCTACCCCCTCTATGATCGTGCGCACCAAGTGCAAGTTGTCTTTAATCGTTCTCCCCTTCACAGAACAAGTCTGATCCGGTTCGACCAAATCACCGATGACAACCTGCAGTCGGTTTGCAAGAACGCGGGCCAAAATCTTCAACTCTGTGTTTAGCAGAGTGATGGGCCTGTAATCATCTAAGTCCTCCCCACCATGCCGCTCTTTCTTCTTCAGTAGTGTGACCACTCCTTTGGTTACCTGCCCAGGGATGGATCCCTGGGAAAACCAGTGGTTAAACACACCCGTCAGAAGAGGAACAAACATGGGCGACAGCCTCAAATACAATTCGTAGGGCAGACCATCGAGCCCTGGAGATCTGTTCTGGCCAACCTGCTTCAACGCAGTAATGACTTCACGCTCTGTAACCACCCCATCACAGCTAGCTGCTCGGTCCGCAGTAAGGCGGGGCGAGCCGGCTAAATAGCTGCCAAACTCCTGGCCGCGGAGTCTGGGTAGTTGGGTAAAGCGTTCCTTCAAATGTTGACGAAACCCATTGCAAATCTCTCGAGTCGATACGAGGGTATGTCCTTCCAGGTTTTTCACCTTCCGAATGTACCCGTCCGAACCACGTCTTAAGGCAGCCTTACGCTCAACAGCGTCAACGTTCACGGCTTCGTTAGAGACTCTTTTTAACCTAGCCCTAACTACTTGCCCTTCGTAACGCTCGCTAGCCAAGCGCTGAAGGTCCCCCTTAACTATGTTTATCTCTAGGGGATCCCCACCAGCCACCGCCCGGGTCAATCTATCTTCTAGCTGCCTTTTGGTCCGTGCCCTAGTTAACGCGAGGCGTTGGCTGTATTGGACACAAAAGAGCCTAATGGTAGCCTTAAGTCTAACCCACCAGCTACTCCCGGTAACCGCCCCCACTAACTCCCGCTGAATTAGTGTTGTCAGCTGTTCCCGAAAGTCGTTCATCTCCAACAAGGAGGCGTTCAACTTCCAGTAGCCAGCCAACCTAGGCCTATTACCTAATCTCAAACGGGCCATTACTAATTTATGGTCCGAATGACCTAACCAGTGGAACGTGGGACACGATAAGAAATCTATGTCGCCTCTTCTAATTAACATCCTGTCCAAGTAGGTACTTGGACAGGCGGCCACGCTACTTTGCCACGTCCACATCTCCCTCCCTGGGTGATCCAGACGGAACCTGTCGACAAGATCGCACGAGGCCATCAGGTCAGACAGGCTGCTTTCACACCGATCCGACCCTCTATTCCCCCCGACCTTATCTATCTTGGGGTCCAGGATGGCATTCCAGTCCCCCATTAAAACTACTCGCTCCGGACCCGCCGAAAGGAACACCTCCACCTGCCGAAAAAAGGAAACCCTCTCCCCAGCGATATTGGGCGCGTAAACTGCCAAAATCCGGAACTTACTGCTTTTAACGGCAACATCGACCACGACCAGCCTTCCATGAGCGCACGCGTGAACTACAGTAACCGCCGCACCTAGGGTGCGACTCACTAACACAGAAACCCCACGGCTAAAGGAATTGCCGTATGCTGAATAAACGTCAAAGTCGTTCACCAGCACACTGCAATCCCCGGGCCCAACAAAGTGGGTCTCCTGAATTGTAGCTATATCTACCTCCCGGGCTATGAGATCCCTCAGCACGCGAGCAGCCTTGCTTCGAGATCTCATGCCCCTCGCATTTAAACTAGCTAGGTTCAAGTTTGCCATAATTTCCTTAACTAGAAGTATCCCTCAAAAACGGGTCTAAAGTCCTCGGGTGTTAGAACGCCGAAAGACTGACCGATGCTGCCAGTTAGCAACTCTGTTGTGAACTGACCTCCTCGGACCAGTCCCCCCACGTCTAAGGGAAAGGTTATTTTCAAGGCTCTATAAAGGGATGGGTGAACATAAATGGGGACCCTCCCTTCGCACTTGACTGCTATTTGCATTAAGGACGGGTGCTCCTCATCCACAATCTTCAGCCCCGGAAAAGCCAGTTTCGCTTCGGCAACCATCCTCCATAATGCTTTTACTCTGGCCCCCTTCTCCTTTCTCAGGAACGTGATGAGCATCGGTGCTTCACTGAAGTTGGTTGGCCTCTCCACTTCCTTCCCGTCCACTTCGGTGAGCTTTTCCAGCTTTTGGACGTGCTTCTTCTGGCCTGCGCTGAGGTCCACCGGTCCCTGGCTCACATCCACCTCGCATATCCTCTCCCCGGGTAAGAAAGGCCTCTTCCGTGTTCGTTCAGTCCGGATCGGGGCTACCGGGGTGGTGGTGGTGCTGATCGTCTCTTTGTTCTCTTCTGCTTCCATGTCCTCTGGGGACCCGGCTTCTACGTCTTCGGAAGTTTGGGCTTCAGAGGTCTCCTCGTTGGTAGTAGGAGTAGTAGTGGTAGGGGGAGGGGTATTCTGCTCATCCATGGGGTCTGACGGTTGGGCAGGGTTTTCTTGGTCTTCTTCGTCGTCGTCTTCCTGGTCTTCCTTAACCTTCTTGTTTGTGGCTGCCAGGCTTCTTTTTTCCGTCTTCTTTTCTTCTTCTTCCTCTTCTGATTCGGGGGCCAACTTTCGTTTCACTCCCGACTTCTCTTCCTTTTGTTTCTGGTCTTTTGGCTTTTCCGGGGCCACTGTCTTCTGCTTTCCCTTCTTGGCCACAGTACTCCAGCTCCTTGGTGTCTCCGCTGTTGGTGTGACTGCTTTCTCCGTCACTTTCACCGGGGGCACCGCTGTCGGTGGGGGCACTGGATCCCTCTTCGGGCAGAACTTCGCCATGTGGCCCGGCATCCTACAGCTCCAACAGTGTGGCCTTCTGCCTTCGACGATTATGGACATTGTCCATTTCTCCCATGTCAGTTGGGCGGGGATTGTGTTGAAGCCAGCTCTGTTGACCCTCATCTTGAGCTTATAATCTCCGGTCATTATATTTTTGGGGCCTCGCGCTGCCGTCACTGCCTCCACGTCCCCATATTGTGATAAGATGGCTCCGACCTGCTCCTCTTCGAAACACCATGGGACTCCCAGAATGGTCACCGTTGTTCGTCTTTTTTCCAGGTATTCTGGCTTACACCGGATCCCCTTCCATATTGTGTCGCTTTTCGATGTTCTGATGGCGTCTTCTTCTGTGGGTAGCAGGACATCCCACATTGCGTAACTTCTACGCACTATGTAAGTTGCTGGGATGTTTGTTTCCACCAACAAGCTTATCATTTTCTCCTTGCTCAATCCGGTGAGCCCCTTTTGTTTTTCATCGAAAGTCACTAGGGACACAATTCTTCTTCTGAGGCTTTCGAGCTTCCCGGGGACTGGCTTGATTTCATTTCCGTCCGTGAGGTGCCGGTACTTTTCCTGGAAGAGTCTTCGGTATGCTTCCGGGCTCTTTTGCTCCTTCGGGCCCCAGGTCTTCTCTGGACTTGTTTGATTTGGTCCCCAGCTGCTTCCAGCTTCTGGACTTTTTCCTGGGCTCTGCTGCTGTGATCCCTCGTGACCCGTCTTCTCCGGTCTTGCTTCTGGGCTTTTTCCCGGATTCTGCTTCTTCTCGTGAGTCATGGGTTGCCGTGCAGTAGGTTTCTCAAACTCAAGAGAGTTCCATCTCCTCAATGCTGGTTCCCTCTTCTTCGGGCTGTTGTCCGCCGACCTGACCGCTCTGTTCGTTCCTTCTGCGGAAGGGCGCGACTTCCTGATGGGCCTTTGAGGTATGGCCCAGCCTGTCTTGATTGCTCTTTTCTCTTCCCGTGTCCGTGGTTTTCCCCCGACAACTGCCCATGGGTTGAGAAAATCTGTGTCGCTGTCTTCCCTTGGTTCAGCGCCCCCGGGCCTAGAGTCTTTTCCCTCTACTAGGTATACAGGAGGTGATGGTGAATACCCCGCGGCTAGAGACTCTATTTCTACCATGAACGCTGCAGGTGATAGTGGGATTTCACTGGGTGTGGCATCCCCTGACAACGACGACGGCACTGAGACTCCACCGGGTGTGGTATCTCTCGACAGCACTGGGATTCCATTGGGCGTGGTCTCCCCCGACAGCGGCACTGTAACGTCACTCGACGGCATTGTGACGTTACCCGTCAACGGCACTGGAACGTCACCGAATGTGACGCTCCCCCTTCTCGGCACTGGGGTGTCACCGGGTGTGACACCCCCCCTTCTCGGCACTGGGGTGTCACCGGGTGTGACACCCCCCCTTCTCGGCACTGGGGTGTCACCGGGTGTGACACCCCCCCTTCTCGGCACTGGGGTGTCACCGGGTGTGACACCCCCCCTTCTCGGCACTGGGGTGTCACCGGGTGTGACACCCCCCCTTCTCGGCACTGGGGTGTCACCGGATGTGACACCCCCCCTTCTCGGCACAACACCAGGGGCGTCCCCCATGGTGTTAGAGGCAGAGGCCTGCCTCTTGATTTGTTGGCCCAGTGCCCTTCCCCGACCCGCCGATTTGGAAGCTAGAGGGCCTTCACCACAAAAGGGTACGTGGGTAACCTCTAGTCCTGCCGGCTGCTTAAGTCGGTTCCAGACACTGAACAATCTGAAAAAAAGAATAGAAAACGTGAACAGTTAAAGGAGCTTCGCATGAGAACCAAGCCGTTTATTTAGTGTTCTGCCCCGGACCTGGCATTATCTACTGCCAGGCCCTCATTTGGGGTCCAGAGACACTTAGGCATGAAGCCAGTAGGGGGAAAGGGGGGTCGAGGGTCATTCTAAACTATGCTAGGTCTTTGAAGACTTTATTAAAATTCCTATGCTAAGACACTATTTTTTTATATTATCATTCTTACCATGGAGTTTATCTACTTAAAATCTCCCCAGCGTATGGCTTTGGCGTTTTTAACTGAAAGAAATAAATGTTTTTATTCAACAAAACAAAATCATATGTACAAACAAAAAAGAAAATATGATTTTGGAAATAAAATTTTTTCTAAAAATGAGGGATGAGATGATGGGGAGGGGGGCAAACTAAGATACACCCAAAAAGAAAAGAAAAAACAAATTAACAAAATGCCTATGGGGGCGGGTTAGTAATGGATCCCCCCGACCTATTTCTAAATATGGAGCGCCTACTGTCTTTCGGTCCCGAAGGTCGAAAGCAAGCAGGTCGTTCCCTAGTGGGGAGTGGGGGACCTAGGGACGATATTTGAAAATAAATTAGATAGGGATGGGTAACATCAGGACTGGACGGCGTCTTCCAAGATAAATGTACGTATAGGGGCAAACAGACCGGGGACAAAACAAAGGGTGGACTGGGCATCTTTTGGAAGCTCTCCTATTGCCGATAAAAATAAATTCAGGGACGGGATCAACTTTCATACTTGCCCTAGTCTAGTATCTAATAAAGAATTTTCCACTCGTGGTGGTTAGGACCTAACTATCCCTACTCTGTTACTTTGTTTGGGGCTGGGTTCCGTAGAACCTTAGCACCGCCTGACAGATACCACTAGGGTGGGAAAACAAACTTAAACCTAGCGCCTCGTCGGATGCACAAACTAGTGTTGTGCACCCATCTCCTATCAAAGTCCATGCGGTGCAATCTTTTCCAATCGCATCTGATCTTTACTTTAAGTTGATGTTTAAAGCGACCAACCAGATCCCGATCCGAAACAGATTGCTCCTCATGGACAATTTCAAGACGTGAAATCCACGTTACTAATCTAGCTACTGCTAGGATCGCTAGAAACACCAATCGTCTCTCCCCAGTAAACGGCGGATCCATGTTGTCGACGACGTACGCCAAATCAAGTGGCACCAACCGCTCGGGGTCGATGCGAGCCGTTACCCTTCCGACGTACTCCCAGAGCCTCCGAACTCCGCTGCAAAGAAAAAAGGCATGCTCCCTCGTTTCATCTTCGTCTTCCTCGCAGCGGGGGCAGAAAGGAACGTATTCATCCTCTCTGCAGTCTCTGGCTAGTACGCCGAAAAGTGGCAGCGCATTCCGGACTAGCCTCCATGTGATTGAAAACTCTGAATTATTTAGAAAGCTACTGGCTGGCGCCCAATTCCACTGAGAGAGGACCTCCTCCCTCGACATGTGCAGCCGCTCAACCAGCGGATCTTTTGCGGTCCCCACTACTAAATCCCGATACAGTCTCCTCCTAGGCCGTGCAAGGTCACTGGACCCCGGCAATGCCCTAAGGGCGGCTCGGCATTCGGAGAGGAACCGCCGTTCCCCCGCCGGTCTTCTGCGACCTTCGGCGGCAGGGGAGGGTATGAGCTGTGGGAAAGCGTGCTCCACAACTGGTACCCAGTGCAATTCCTCAAGCAGTGTCCGACTTAGGAACGCCAATCTTTCGGCGTGCTTATGACTTAACAAGTCAGGCATTCCCAAGCCTCCATCGCTGAGTTTCTGTGTACAGACCTGTCTACGGACATACGGCTTTCCCCCTTTCCAGAGGAGTCTGAAAAGGAGTCGCTCCAAAGCCTTACAGCGGTCCGCAGGCAGAGGAAGTACTGACAAGTGGTAAAGGATCAACGGAAAGACGTAAGTTTGGCACGCCTCCGCACGACCCTTCAGGGACAAACCCCTGCGAATCCAAGTCCCCACTGACGATTCGACCTTTGTCTGTACCTCCGACCAATTTTTGTCCAGCTGGAGCCCAGGCCCGAACCAGATTCCAAGAATCTTTACCGGGCCATCTGTCCAGCCGAACTCACCTGGAAGCGAGTTTACCCCGGTCCAAGTGCCCAACCGCAGGCCAACGGACTTGCTGCGGTTGACTATGGCCCCTGTAACACGTTCATACTCATCGACCGCCTCTATCACCGCTTTAATATCGATCCTTCGCCCTACATAAACGGTGACGTCATCGGCGTACGCGGAAACCCTGGCAAATCGGCCGCCAGGTAGAGCTATCCCGCGTAGGACTGGTCTCGTCGTCTCGTCCCTTAACTTGCGAAGGAAGGGCTCCAACGCCAGGACATAAAGCAGAGGCGACAGCGGACACCCCTGGCGCACCGACCGAGAGACCCCAAAGGACTCCGACAACCTACCATTTACTTGTACCGCTACCGTGGGGTCACGATACAAAACGGAAATCCACTTGCGGAAGTCCGGACCAAAACCGGCGGTCTCCAAAACAGACTCCAAGAAACCATGGTCGACCCTATCGAAAGCTTTGGACTGATCTAAATTGATCAGCGCGGCTCCTGTGTCGTCTTCTAACCCCTCTATGATCGTGCGCACCAAGTGCAAGTTGTCTTTAATCGTTCTCCCCTTCACAGAACAAGTCTGATCCGGTTCGACCAAATCACCGATGACAACCTGCAGTCGGTTTGCAAGAACGCGGGCCAAAATCTTCAACTCTGTGTTTAGCAGAGTGATGGGCCTGTAATCATCTAAGTCCTCCCCACCATGCCGCTCTTTCTTCTTCAGTAGTGTGACCACTCCTTTGGTTACCTGCCCAGGGATGGATCCCTGGGAAAACCAGTGGTTAAACACACCCGTCAGAAGAGGAACAAACATGGGCGACAGCCTCAAATACAATTCGTAGGGCAGACCATCGAGCCCTGGAGATCTGTTCTGGCCAACCTGCTTCAACGCAGTAATGACTTCACGCTCTGTAACCACCCCATCACAGCTAGCTGCTCGGTCCGCAGTAAGGCGGGGCGAGCCGGCTAAATAGCTGCCAAACTCCTGGCCGCGGAGTCTGGGTAGTTGGGTAAAGCGTTCCTTCAAATGTTGACGAAACCCATTGCAAATCTCTCGAGTCGATACGAGGGTATGTCCTTCCAGGTTTTTCACCTTCCGAATGTACCCGTCCGAACCACGTCTTAAGGCAGCCTTACGCTCAACAGCGTCAACGTTCACGGCTTCGTTAGAGACTCTTTTTAACCTAGCCCTAACTACTTGCCCTTCGTAACGCTCGCTAGCCAAGCGCTGAAGGTCCCCCTTAACTATGTTTATCTCTAGGGGATCCCCACCAGCCACCGCCCGGGTCAATCTATCTTCTAGCTGCCTTTTGGTCCGTACCCTAGTTAACGCGAGGCGTTGGCTGTATTGGACACAAAAGAGCCTAATGGTAGCCTTAAGTCTAACCCACCAGCTACTCCCGGTAACCGCCCCCACTAACTCCCGCTGAATTAGTGTTGTCAGCTGTTCCCGAAAGTCGTTCATCTCCAACAAGGAGGCGTTCAACTTCCAGTAGCCAGCCAACCTAGGCCTATTACCTAATCTCAAACGGGCCATTACTAATTTATGGTCCGAATGACCTAACCAGTGGAACGTGGGACACGATAAGAAATCTATGTCGCCTCTTCTAATTAACATCCTGTCCAAGTAGGTACTTGGACAGGCGGCCACGCTACTTTGCCACGTCCACATCTCCCTCCCTGGGTGATCCAGACGGAACCTGTCGACAAGATCGCACGAGGCCATCAGGTCAGACAGGCTGCTTTCACACCGATCCGACCCTCTATTCCCCCCGACCTTATCTATCTTGGGGTCCAGGATGGCATTCCAGTCCCCCATTAAAACTACTCGCTCCGGACCCGCCGAAAGGAACACCTCCACCTGCCGAAAAAAGGAAACCCTCTCCCCAGCGATATTGGGCGCGTAAACTGCCAAAATCCGGAACTTACTGCTTTTAACGGCAACATCGACCACGACCAGCCTTCCATGAGCGCACGCGTGAACTACAGTAACCGCCGCACCTAGGGTGCGACTCACTAACACAGAAACCCCACGGCTAAAGGAATTGCCGTATGCTGAATAAACGTCAAAGTCGTTCACCAGCACACTGCAATCCCCGGGCCCAACAAAGTGGGTCTCCTGAATTGTAGCTATATCTACCTCCAGGGCTATGAGATCCCTCAGCACGCGAGCAGCCTTGCTTCGAGATCTCATGCCCCTCGCATTTAAACTAGCTAGGTTCAAGTTTGCCATAATTTCCTTAACTAGAAGTATCCCTCAAAAACGGGTCTAAAGTCCTCGGGTGTTAGAACGCCGAAAGACTGACCGATGCTGCCAGTTAGCAACTCTGTTGTGAACTGACCTCCTCGGACCAGTCCCCCCACGTCTAAGGGAAAGGTTATTTTCAAGGCTCTATAAAGGGATGGGTGAACGTAAATGGGGACCCTCCCTTCGCATTTGACTGCTATTTGCATCAAGGACGGGTGCTCCTCGTCCACAATCTTCAGCCCCGGAAAAGCCAGTTTCGCTTCGGCAACCATCCTCCATAATGCTTTTACTCTGGCCCCCTTCTCCTTTCTCAGGAACGTGATGAGCATCGGTGCTTCACTGAAGTTGGTTGGCCTCTCCACTTCCTTCCCGTCCACTTCGGTGAGCTTTTCCAGCTTTTGGACGTGTTTCTTCTGGCCTGCGCTGAGGTCCACCGGTCCCTGGCTCACATCCACCTCGCATATCCTCTCCCCGGGTAAGAAAGGCCTCTTCCGTGTTCGTTCAGTCCGGATCGGGGCTACCGGGGTGGTGGTGGTGCTGATCGTCTCTTTGTTCTCTTCTGCTTCCATGTCCTCTGGGGACCCGGCTTCTACGTCTTCGGAAGTTTGGGCTTCAGAGGTCTCCTCGTTGGTAGTAGGAGTAGTAGTGGTAGGGGGAGGGGTATTCTGCTCATCCATGGGGTCTGACGGTTGGGCAGGGTTTTCTTGGTCTTCTTCGTCGTCGTCTTCCTGGTCTTCCTTAACCTTCTTGTTTGTGGCTGCCAGGCTTCTTTTTTCCGTCTTCTTTTCTTCTTCTTCCTCTTCTGATTCGGGGGCCAACTTTCGTTTCACTCCCGACTTCTCTTCCTTTTGTTTCTGGTCTTTTGGCTTTTCCGGGGCCACTGTCTTCTGCTTTCCCTTCTTGGCCACAGTACTCCAGCTCCTTGGTGTCTCCGCTGTTGGTGTGACTGCTTTCTCCGTCACTTTCACCGGGGGCACCGCTGTCGGTGGGGGCACTGGATCCCTCTTCGGGCAGAACTTCGCCATGTGGCCCGGCATCCTACAGCTCCAACAGTGTGGCCTTCTGCCTTCGACGATTATGGACATTGTCCATTTCTCCCATGTCAGTTGGGCGGGGATTGTGTTGAAGCCAGCTCTGTTGACCCTCATCTTGAGCTTATAATCTCCGGTCATTATATTTTTGGGGCCTCGCGCTGCCGTCACTGCCTCCACGTCCCCATATTGTGATAAGATGGCTCCGACCTGCTCCTCTTCGAAACACCATGGGACTCCCAGAATGGTCACCGTTGTTCGTCTTTTTTCCAGGTATTCTGGCTTACACCGGATCCCCTTCCATATTGTGTCGCTTTTTGATGTTCTGATGGCGTCTTCTTCTGTGGGTAGCAGGACATCCCACATTGCGTAACTTCTACGCACTATGTAAGTTGCTGGGATGTTTGTTTCCACCAACAAGCTTATCATTTTCTCCTTGCTCAATCCGGTGAGCCCCTTTTGTTTTTCATCGAAAGTCACTAGGGACACAATTCTTCTTCTGAGGCTTTCGAGCTTCCCTGGGACTGGCTTGATTTCATTTCCGTCCGTGAGGTGCCGGTACTTTTCCTGGAAGAGTCTTCGGTATGCTTCCGGGCTCTTTTGCTCCTTCGGGCCCCAGGTCTTCTCTGGACTTGTTTGATTTGGTCCCCAGCTGCTTCCAGCTTCTGGACTTTTTCCTGGGCTCTGCTGCTGTGATCCCTCGTGACCCGTCTTCTCCGGTCTTGCTTCTGGGCTTTTTCCCGGATTCTGCTTCTTCTCGTGAGTCATAGGTTGCCGTGCAGTAGGTTTCTCAAACTCCAGGGAGTTCCATCTCCTCAAAGCTGGTTCCCTCTTCTTCGGGCTGTTGTTTGCCGACTTGACCGCTCTGTTCGTTCCTTCTGTGGAAGGGTGTGATTTCCTGATGGGCCTTTGAGGTATGGCCCAGCCTGTCTTGATTGCTCTTTTCTCTTCCCGTGTCCGTGGTTTTCCCCCGACAACTGCCCATGGGTTGAGAAAATCTGTGTCGCTGTCGTCCCTTGGTTCAGCGCCCCCGGGCCTAGAGTCTTTTCCCTCTACTAGGTATACAGGAGGTGATGGTGAATACCCCGCGGCTAGAGACTCTATTTCTACCATGAACGCTGCAGGTGATAGTGGGATTTCACTGGGTGTGGCATCCCCTGACAACGACGACGGCACTGAGACTCCACCGGGTGTGGTATCTCTCGACGGCACTGGGATTCCACTGGGCGTGGTCTCCCCCGACAGCGGCACTGTAACGTCACTCGACGGCATTGTGACGTTACCCGTCAACGGCACTGGAACGTCACCGAATGTGACGCTCCCCCTTCTCGGCACTGGGGTGTCACCGGGTGTGGCACCCCCTCTTCTCGGCACTGGGGTGTCACCGGGTGTGACACCCCCCCTTCTCGGCACTGGGGTGTCACCGGGTGTGACACCCCCCCTTCTCGGCACTGGGGTGTCACCGGATGTGACACCCCCCCTTCTCGGCGCTGGGGTGTCACCGGGTGTGACACCCCCCCTTCTCGGCACTGGGGTGTCACCGGGTGTGACACCCCCCCTTCTCGGCACTGGGGTGTCACCGGATGTGACACCCCCCCTTCTCGGCACAACACCAGGGGCGTCCCCCATGGTGTTAGAGGCAGAGGCCTGCCTCTTGATTTGTTGGCCCAGTGCCCTTCCCCGACCCGCCGATTTGGAAGCTAGAGGGCCTTCACCACAAAAGGGTACGTGGGTAACCTCTAGTCCTGCCGGCTGCTTAAGTCGGGTCCAGACACTGAACAATCTGAAAAAAGAATAGAAAACGTGAACAGTTAAAGGAGCTTCGCATGAGATTATGTATTTTATTGCTTAATAAAAAAATCTTGAAAATCCAATTAACAAAAAAATTCCTTAAACAACAAAATTAGGCACAAGGCCCTACTCAAAGTTTGGGAGGGGAAGGGTTCAGGGTCTTTGTGACTAAAGTGATTAAAAAGGTAATGAATGTAGACTTTGGAGTCTTACTCTTGACTGGCAACATTTACCAAAATACCTCATTCACTCTATGGATCTTAAACTAACTAATAAATCCCCAGCGTTTAAGAATGAAAACTATATTTACAATTGATGAACAGTTGTCTGTGTGTTTGTGTATGCATTTTTTTTTTTTTTTTTTTTTTTTTTTTTTTTTTTTAATATGGTGTGTGTGTGCATGTGTGAAAAAATAAAGTTCAATTTCATTAGAAATAAAAAGTTTTTGAATTAAGAGAAAGATTGTTCGTGGAGTGGGGAAAAAACTAAAAAGTGTTCGTATGAAAAACAAACAATAAGTCCTACAGAGTTGTTAGTGAGACCCCCCTGTCCTAATCTAGGTGACTAGACCCCCCACTGTTTTCCGGGGAACCGAAAACAAGCAGGGCATCCCTAATTGGGGATTGGGGAAAATATCTTAATGGCAGTGGGAGAAGACAAAGCAACGGGTGGAGGAGGGTTGGAAGGTGACCTCTGAGTAGGGGAGTGACCGGGGATGTTGAAAAAACAAGGATGTGGCACAAAGGGGATGGGCAGACTCAGAGGTTCTCTAGTACCAAAAAATAAAATCAGGAGCAGGATCTCATTTATACCACCAGTCAAGAGTCTTCTTAAGTTTTTCTTAGCTAGAACCTAAGCGGGGTGGGTTCCGAAGGCCCCAGCACCGCCCGTGCCATGCTTAAGGAGGGAACACGTATTGAAACTTGACTCCTCGACGGATGCACAAGCTAGTGCTGTGCACCCACCTCTTGTCGAAATCCGTTCTAGGCAACCTCCTCCAATCGCATCTGATCTTCACCTTAAGCTGATGTTTAAAGTAAACGATCAGATCACGATCTGGAACAGATGTCCCTTCGTGGACCAACTTGAGGCGCGTGATCCAAATCACCATGCGCGCTACTGCCAGGATCGCCAGGAAAACCATTCTTTCCTCCCTGGGGAACGGCGGCTCCATGTTGTACACAAAAAACCCTTCGTCGAGATCGAGCGGACATTCGGCATCGATGCGAGCCGTTACCCCCTCGACGTACTCCAATAAGGGCTGGATCCGGCTGCAACTAAAAAACGCGTGCCCGATCGTTTCGGGCTCGCGTTCGTCACAGCGCGGACAGAAGCCACTTGTATTTTCTTTATACCGGCGGAGTACGTCGAGAAGGGGCAGCGCGTTACGGACCAGTCGCCAGGTGAGGGAAAATTCCGAGTTGTTCAGAATCTCCCGTCCCGGCGCCCAACTCCAATGAGAGCGGACAACCCCCATCGACCATCCCATCCGCCTACAAAGTGGATCCTTCGCGGTCCCCTCCACTAGCTCCCGATATAGTTTCTTTCTTGGCTGATCGAGGACACTGGTCCCCGGCAAAGCTCTAAGAGCGGTCCGGCATTCGGAGAAGAACTTAGACTCCCCCCTCGGCCTACGACGACCTTCTACCGAGGAGTTGGATTTGAGATTGGGAAACGCGTTCTCAACCACAGGGACCCAAGGAGCGTCTTCTTCAAGCGAACGACCCAAGAAAGCCAATCTCTCGGCATTTCTATGACACAAGAGACTGGGCTGACCCAGGCCTCCCTCGCTCGGCTTCTGGACACAGACCTCTCTGCAGACATAATGCTTACCCTCCTTCCACAATAGTGAATCGAGGCACCCTTGTAAGCGGGTTAGTCGTTCTGCAGGGAGAGGAAGTACAGACAATCGGTAAAGGATGAGCGGGAAGACGTATGTAGCGCACGCCTCCGCCCGACCCTTCAAGGACAATTTCCTTCCAATCCAAGTCTTCACCGACGATTTGACCTTGCCATATACTTCCGACCAATTCTTTTCCAGCTGAAGTCCCGGTCCAAACCAGATACCGAGAATACGGACCGGTCCATCGGTCCAGCTGAAAATACCTGGAAGCGAGTTTACCCCGGTCCAGGCCCCCAACCGCAGGCCGACAGACTTGCTGCGGTTGAACATGGCCCCTGTAACTTCTTCGTATCGAGCGAGCGCCTCGACCACCGCTTGAACGTCCGTGTGGCAAGACACGAACACGGTGACGTCATCAGCGAACGCGGAAACCCTGGCTCGTGTGCCTCCAGGGAGGGCTATTCCGCGCAGGACTGGTGTGGCCGCCCCGTCCCTTAACTTGCGAAGGAGGGGTTCCAACGCCAGGACGTACAACAGAGGCGACAGCGGACAGCCCTGACGCACCGACCGAGAGACAGCGAATGACTCCGACAGCTTACCGTTGATCTGCACCGCTACCGTCGGCCTATCATACAGGACAAAGATCCACTTGCGGAAGTCCGGATTAAATCCGGCGGCCTCTAGCACAGATCCTAGGAACCGATGGTCGACCCTATCGAATGCCTTGGACTGATCCAAACTGATCAGCGCGGCTTCGGCGTCGTCTTCTGTCCCCTCTATGATCGAGCGTATCAAGTGCAAATTGTCTTGAATCGATCTCCCCTTCACAGCATAAGTCTGGTCCGGTTCGATCAAGTCAGTGATGACAACCTGCAAGCGATTCGCAAGAATCTTTGCCAAAATCTTTAACTCTGTGTTTAGCAGAGTCAAGGGCCTAAAATCATCAAAGCTTTCCCTCCCACCATGCCGTTGACCTTTCCTCAGCAATGTGATCACTCCCTTGGTCACCTGTCCAGGGATGGAACCCTGGGCAAACCAATGGTTGAACATATCCTTCAGAATAGGGACCAACATGGGCGACAGCCTCACGTAGAACTCGTAGGGTAAACCATCAAGCCCCGGGGATTTGTTGTAGCCGACCTGCTTCAACGCAGTAATGACCTCATGTTCAGTAACAAGACCATCACAGCTAGCTGCCCGAGCCGCCGTGAGGCGGGGCGAGTCAGCCAAATAGCTGCCAAACTCATCGACCCTGAGTCCGGGTAGTTGGGTGAAGCGCTCCGATAGATGCTCCCGAAACCCCTCGCAGATCTCCCGAGTCGAAGCTAGGGCGTGTCCTTCCAGGTTATGTACTTTACGAATGTACCCGTCCGAACCGCGCCTTAGAGCAGCCTTACGCTCAACAGCGTCAACATTCACAGCCTCGTTGGAAACTTTCATTAATCTGGCCCTAACTACTTGACCTTCATACCGCTCGCTAGCCAAGCGGTTGAGGTCTTGTTTAGCTAGTGCTGCCTCTAGGGGATCCCCCCTCTCCACCGCCCGGGTCAGCTTATCCTCTAAGCGCTTCTTTGCCTTAGCCTTATCTAACGCGAGGCGTTGGCTGTATTGGACAGAGAAGCGCCTAATCTTGGCCTTAAGACTAACCCACCACTTACTCCCTGTAACCGCCCCCACTAAAGCCCTCTGAATTAATTCTGTAACCTTCGACCGGTAGTCCTCCAACTCCAACAAGGTGCTGTTGAACTTCCAGTATCCGGCTAGTTTAGGCCTAGCACTTAAGTTCAAACGGGCCATAACGAGTTTATGGTCCGAGTGTCCTAACCAGTGGAACGTGGGGCACGATAGAAAGTCTACGTCACCTCTTCTAACTAACATCCGATCCAAGTAAGTACTCGGATGGGAAGGCGTTCCAAGATTCCACGTCCACATCTCCCGCCCCGGATGGTCCAGCCGGAATCTGTCGACGAGATCGCACGAGGCCATCAGGTCGAACAGAGTGCTGTCACACCGCACCGACCCACTAGTCCCCCCGACCTTATCTATTTGGGGATCAAGGATCGCATTCCAATCACCCATTAGCACTAACCGTTCCGGATCCACTAAGAAGCCCTCCAACCGTCGAAAAAAGGATGCCCTCTCTACAGCAGAATTGGGAGCATAAACCGCGACAATCCGAAACACACTACTATTAACGGCAACATCAACAACAACTAGCCGCCCGTCCTCGCCTGCGTGAACAACATTCACCGACGCTGACAGGGTGCGACTCACTAGCAAGGAGATTCCACGACTATTAGTATTGCCATATGCTGAGTAAACATCGTAATCGTTCACCAGCACCTGACAATCCTCGTCACAAATAAAGTGGGTCTCCTGGATAGCGGCGATATCTACCTTAAGGGACACCAAGTCTCTCACAACGCGCGAGGCCCTGCTTCGACACCTGATGCCCCTCACATTCCATGTAGCCAAGTTCAAAGCCATGCTCACTTACCTTATTCAGTGTCACAGACGGGTCTGAAATCCTTGGCAGTGAGGACGTGGCAGGCCTGGCCGAGGCTGCCGGTAAGTAAATCTGCTGAGGGTACTCCGTCCTTGGCCACACCTCCCACGTCCAGGGGGAAGGTTAGTTTGAGTGCCCTGTAGAATGAGGGGTGTATGTACACAGGGACTCTGCCCTCACACTTAAAGAAAAAGTTTTTCAGTGAAGGATGGTCCCTGTCCACCAGCTGCTGGCCCGGGATCGCATCCTTCGCTGCTTTTATCATGGCCCAGAGGGCTTGAGTCCTAGTGTCCTTGTTGATCCTCACAAAGGTGGTCAACATCGGCGCGTTCTTGAATTTTGTTGGGTCCGCTACGCTGTCGCCATCAACGTAAGCGAGACCCTTCAGCTTGTTATAATGGACCTTTTGCTGTCCTTTGAGGTCCGGCGTTGTGTGGTGTGGGTCCAGCTCGCATATTCTGCCCCCTGGCAGGAATGGTAATTTTTTAGTTCTTTCCGTGCGAACTGGCCTTGTTGGGGAAGGGGGGCTTTTAGGTTGGGGGTGAGGGGAGGGGGGTGGAGTGGGGGTAGTTGACACAGTTTCTTCCTGGGGTGGTTTATCACAGGATGGGGGTGGTGAAAGGTCTCTTGGGGCTTTGGGGAGATCTGGGGAGGGGGGTAGTTGCTCGGGCTGCTGAGGTAGTGGGGTGGCAGGTTGCTTAACTTGCGGGACTGCTGAGGTGTCTTTATCAGTAGGAGTTGGGGGGTCGGCTCGTGTCTTCCTGCTCTTCCTCCTTCTGGCCCTCCTGATCTCTGTGGCGCTCAGTTTGGACGGAGCTGCCGTTGCCTCCTCTTCCTCAGACACTACCTCCTCCTCAGACTCTTGTAATTTCCTCTTGTTTGAGGAGGGGGGTGCCTGTGTCTCCATGGCCTCTTGTTTTTCGGGTTGGTCTCTGGTCACCGTCTGTGGGGATGACTGTTGGGGGGTCTTCCCTTTTTTGGTGACCGTAACCCAGCCCGCAAGTGCTTCTGGGAGGCTTGTGGTCGGGGCAGGAGCGGAGGCTTTGACTGGTGCTGCTACTCCTACCTTTCCGGTTGCCCTGGGCGGGTTCCTGGTCTTCTTGGGGCAGTCTTTAGCCATGTGCCCCTGTTGTTGGCATTGCCAGCAGTGGGGCTTTCTCCCTTCCACTATTAGGGAGAGGGTCCAGTCCCCGAACTTCAGCGTCGCCGGGATTCCAAAGAAGCCGGCCTTGTCCAGGACCATCTGGATCTTGTAGTCCCCGGTCATTATATTCTTTTGACCGCGGACTGGAGTTACCTCCTCGACGTCCCCGTACTGGCTGAGGATGGCTCCCAGTTGGTCTGCATCCATGTAACAGGGGACGTTCAAGGCGGAGACGTTTGTCCTTCTCCTGTTCAGGTACACCGGCTGCAGCTTGATATTCCTGCTCTGGTGTACAGTCCTGGACAATTTGTCGGCGGCTTCTGGCGTGGGGAGCAGCACATCCCACTGTGCGTAGCTCCGTCTGCAGACGTAACTGGCTGGGATGTTCTGCTCCAGCAGGAGTTTCAACATGGTGTCTTTGTTGACCCCCGTCAGACCCCTCGTCTTGGTGTCTGATGTGATGAAGGAGAGGACTCTTTTCTCCAAGCCTTCGACCTGACCCGGGAGGGGTTTGATTGTGTTCCCCTCCGTATAGTCTTTGTACTTGGAGTCAAAGAGCCTCTTGTAGTCCTCCGGCTTCTTCTTGTTGGGTTGTGCTTTGGGGCCCCATGCTGATCCTCCCTCCGGTTGGGTGTTTGCTGGTCCGGGGACAGGAGTTGTAGGTGAGGCAGCTGGCCGCTCCGTGCCCGTTGTTGTGCCTGCAGCGCCTGGGGTTTGACCTTTACCAGTCAGAGTTGGCCAGTCCGCATTGGTCCTCGCGTGCTGGCTTACTCTGCTTTCCGGGTCGTTCCCCTTAGGTTTCTTGTTCTGCTGGATGGCTTTCGGAGTTGTAGGTGCCTCCCCTCCTGGGGATGTGTTCCCAGCAGCGGCTTTTGCAGTCGCAGAGGTGGGGGGTGGTGCTGCTACCAGTTTACGTTTGTTGGAACTGGTCAATGCGTTTACCCCCACCTGGGTATTCCTCTTCCCGTCATTACCCTCTTGGGGAGTGCTGCTGGGTGGGATGATGGTTTCCTCCTCGAACAGCGCTTTTAGAGAGGCTAGGGTTGCATCGAGTAGCTCCTCTGTTTTTCCGGCGGCGTTGTTTACCTCTGTCTCTTCAGGTGAGGGGGAGTTGCCCTGTTGGGGAGCCAGAGACAATGGTCTCGCAGACCCGTCCGCCTGTTGGGGAACTAGGGATGCTGTAGGTGCAGCTTCCATTGCTTTTCCCCCTGCCGTTCTTCCGGCATCTGCGCAATTCGACGGGCTGCCCTCATGGGGAGCAGCAGTTGCAGGTGGTTTTCCAGGGGTCGCCGCGGGCTGCGGCCCTACCCCTTGATCTGTTCTCAAGGTCGCCGCGCGCTGGGGCCCTACCTTGTCTTCTGGCGCCTTCCTGCCGGGAGATGCATTGGTTCCCTCACATGGGGAGTCGTCTGCGGGGGAGATGTTGCGCATTTGGGGTGACGTGCCCCTCCTGCCTGGCATCGTGGCGGTAGCACTGGCCGCTGCCCAAAGTGTAGCTGGGAGAAAAGAAAACCCAGGGGAGTGGAGGGGGTGAAGCGGACTCAGAAGAGAATAGTGTTTTTGACCTCCCCTCACGGGGATGTCGGGTTAGCAGCTCAGATCCCCCCGCGAGGGGGGAGAGCAGAGAAGAAAGACGCAGTGGGTGCTAGCGGGTCAGAGTGCCGCGTCGCAATTAAGAGAGAGAGGGGATAGGCATCCCTGCCCACAGAGGGGAGCAGAAACGAAGCACCCGCCCTACCCCACGTCACCCTACCCACTAACTACCCCAACGGAAGCGAGAAAGAAAGCCCTGTCTGCTCGATCCACTGGGAGAGCAGCGAAGATAGACAAAAGTTTGGGCCTGGCAGGTCAGAGTGCTGCTCAGGCAATTAAGTGGTGAGAAATTAGACCATCCCAGTCTCGAGAAGTGAGACCGAAACGAAGAAAAAACAACATGCAACAACAAATGAAAAGAGAAGGTCTCAACTACCAGCGATAGTGGTGTTGGTCCCGAGATTCCAGTCTCCCAAAAGAGGGGATCGGTTTCCGGGTCCAAGTGCCACAAATGTGGAGTCGGTCCTCTAGGTCCTGACTCCCCAAAGGAGGGGGTCGGTCCTAACTAACCAAGGTTAGTAATAAAAAAACACCTTAACCTAGCCCGAGAGCCCGGTGGTGGGGTCAAGTTTAGTAGAGATACTACACTTTGACAGAGCTTCGCATGAGATTATGTATTTTATTGCTTAATAAAAAAATCTTGAAAATCCAATTAACAAAAAATTCCTTAAACAACAAAATTAGGCACAAGGCCCTACTCAAAGTTTGGGAGGGGAAGGGTTCAGGGTCTTTGTGACTAAAGTGATTAAAAAGGTAATGAATGTAGACTTTGGAGTCTTACTCTTGACTGGCAACATTTACCAAAATACCTCATTCACTCTATGGATCTTAAACTAACTAATAAATCCCCAGCGTTTAAGAATGAAAACTATATTTACAATTGATGAACAGTTGTCTGTGTGTTTGTGTATGCATTTTTTTTTTTTTTTTTTTTTTTTTTTTTTTTTTTTTTTTTATATGGTGTGTGTGTGCATGTGTGAAAAAATAAAGTTCAATTTCATTAGAAATAAAAAGTTTTTGAATTAAGAGAAAGATTGTTCGTGGAGTGGGGAAAAAACTAAAAAGTGTTCGTATGAAAAACAAACAATAAGTCCTACAGAGTTGTTAGTGAGACCCCCCTGTCCTAATCTAGGTGACTAGACCCCCCACTGTTTTCCGGGGAACCGAAAACAAGCAGGGCATCCCTAATTGGGGATTGGGGAAAATATCTTAATGGCAGTGGGAGAAGACAAAGCAACGGGTGGAGGAGGGTTGGAAGGTGACCTCTGAGTAGGGGAGTGACCGGGGATGTTGAAAAAACAAGGATGTGGCACAAAGGGGATGGGCAGACTCAGAGGTTCTCTAGTACCAAAAAATAAAATCAGGAGCAGGATCTCATTTATACCACCAGTCAAGAGTCTTCTTAAGTTTTTCTTAGCTAGAACCTAAGCGGGGTGGGTTCCGAAGGCCCCAGCACCGCCCGTGCCATGCTTAAGGAGGGAACACGTATTGAAACTTGACTCCTCGACGGATGCACAAGCTAGTGCTGTGCACCCACCTCTTGTCGAAATCCGTTCTAGGCAACCTCCTCCAATCGCATCTGATCTTCACCTTAAGCTGATGTTTAAAGTAAACGATCAGATCACGATCTGGAACAGATGTCCCTTCGTGGACCAACTTGAGGCGCGTGATCCAAATCACCATGCGCGCTACTGCCAGGATCGCCAGGAAAACCATTCTTTCCTCCCTGGGGAACGGCGGCTCCATGTTGTACACAAAAAACCCTTCGTCGAGATCGAGCGGACATTCGGCATCGATGCGAGCCGTTACCCCCTCGACGTACTCCAATAAGGGCTGGATCCGGCTGCAACTAAAAAACGCGTGCCCGATCGTTTCGGGCTCGCGTTCGTCACAGCGCGGACAGAAGCCACTTGTATTTTCTTTATACCGGCGGAGTACGTCGAGAAGGGGCAGCGCGTTACGGACCAGTCGCCAGGTGAGGGAAAATTCCGAGTTGTTCAGAATCTCCCGTCCCGGCGCCCAACTCCAATGAGAGCGGACAACCCCCATCGACCATCCCATCCGCCTACAAAGTGGATCCTTCGCGGTCCCCTCCACTAGCTCCCGATATAGTTTCTTTCTTGGCTGATCGAGGACACTGGTCCCCGGCAAAGCTCTAAGAGCGGTCCGGCATTCGGAGAAGAACTTAGACTCCCCCCTCGGCCTACGACGACCTTCTACCGAGGAGTTGGATTTGAGATTGGGAAACGCGTTCTCAACCACAGGGACCCAAGGAGCGTCTTCTTCAAGCGAACGACCCAAGAAAGCCAATCTCTCGGCATTTCTATGACACAAGAGACTGGGCTGACCCAGGCCTCCCTCGCTCGGCTTCTGGACACAGACCTCTCTGCAGACATAATGCTTACCCTCCTTCCACAATAGTGAATCGAGGCACCCTTGTAAGCGGGTTAGTCGTTTTGCAGGGAGAGGAAGTACAGACAATCGGTAAAGGATGAGCGGGAAGACGTATGTAGCGCACGCCTCCGCCCGACCCTTCAAGGACAATTTCCTTCCAATCCAAGTCTTCACCGACGATTTGACCTTGCCATATACTTCCGACCAATTCTTTTCCAGCTGAAGTCCCGGTCCAAACCAGATACCGAGAATACGGACCGGTCCATCGGTCCAGCTGAAAATACCTGGAAGCGAGTTTACCCCGGTCCAGGCCCCCAACCGCAGGCCGACAGACTTGCTGCGGTTGAACATGGCCCCTGTAACTTCTTCGTATCGAGCGAGCGCCTCGACCACCGCTTGAACGTCCGTGTGGCAAGACACGAACACGGTGACGTCATCAGCGAACGCGGAAACCCTGGCTCGTGTGCCTCCAGGGAGGGCTATTCCGCGCAGGACTGGTGTAGCCGCCTCGTCCCTTAACTTGCGAAGGAGGGGTTCCAACGCCAGGACGTACAACAGAGGCGACAGCGGACAGCCCTGACGCACCGACCGAGAGACAGCGAATGACTCCGACAGCTTACCGTTGATCTGCACCGCTACCGTCGGCCTATCATACAGGACAAAGATCCACTTGCGGAAGTCCGGATTAAATCCGGCGGCCTCTAGCACAGATCCTAGGAACCGATGGTCGACCCTATCGAATGCCTTGGACTGATCCAAACTGATCAGCGCGGCTTCGGCGTCGTCTTCTGTCCCCTCTATGATCGAGCGTATCAAGTGCAAATTGTCTTGAATCGATCTCCCCTTCACAGCATAAGTCTGGTCCGGTTCGATCAAGTCAGTGATGACAACCTGCAAGCGATTCGCAAGAATCTTTGCCAAAATCTTTAACTCTGTGTTTAGCAGAGTCAAGGGCCTAAAATCATCAAAGCTTTCCCTCCCACCATGCCGTTGACCTTTCCTCAGCAATGTGATCACTCCCTTGGTCACCTGTCCAGGGATGGAACCCTGGGCAAACCAATGGTTGAACATATCCTTCAGAATAGGGACCAACATGGGCGACAGCCTCACGTAGAACTCGTAGGGTAAACCATCAAGCCCCGGGGATTTGTTGTAGCCGACCTGCTTCAACGCAGTAATGACCTCATGTTCAGTAACAAGACCATCACAGCTAGCTGCCCGAGCCGCCGTGAGGCGGGGCGAGTCAGCCAAATAGCTGCCAAACTCATCGACCCTGAGTCCGGGTAGCTGGGTGAAGCGCTCCGATAGATGCTCCCGAAACCCCTCGCAGATCTCCCGAGTCGAGGCTAGGGCGTGTCCTTCCAGGTTATGTACTTTACGAATGTACCCGTCCGAACCGCGCCTTAGAGCAGCCTTACGCTCAACAGCGTCAACATTCACAGCCTCGTTGGAAACTTTCATTAATCTGGCCCTAACTACTTGACCTTCATACCGCTCGCTAGCCAAGCGGTTGAGGTCTTGTTTAGCTAGTGCTGCCTCTAGGGGATCCCCCCTCTCCACCGCCCGGGTCAGCTTATCCTCTAAGCGCTTCTTTGCCTTAGCCTTATCTAACGCGAGGCGTTGGCTGTATTGGACAGAGAAGCGCCTAATCTTGGCCTTAAGACTAACCCACCACTTACTCCCTGTAACCGCCCCCACTAAAGCCCTCTGAATTAATTCTGTAACCTTCAACCGGTAGTCCTCCAACTCCAACAAGGTGCTGTTGAACTTCCAGTATCCGGCTAGTTTAGGCCTAGCACTTAAGTTCAAACGGGCCATAACGAGTTTATGGTCCGAGTGTCCTAACCAGTGGAACGTGGGGCACGATAGAAAGTCTACGTCACCTCTTCTAACTAACATCCGATCCAAGTAAGTACTCGGATGGGAAGGCGTTCCAAGATTCCACGTCCACATCTCCCGCCCCGGATGGTCCAGCCGGAATCTGTCGACGAGATCGCACGAGGCCATCAGGTCGAACAGAGTGCTGTCACACCGCACCGACCCACTAGTCCCCCCGACCTTATCTATTTGGGGATCAAGGATCGCATTCCAATCACCCATTAGCACTAACCGTTCCGGATCCACTAAGAAGCCCTCCAACCGTCGAAAAAAGGATGCCCTCTCTACAGCAGAATTGGGAGCATAAACCGCGACAATCCGAAACACACTACTATTAACGGCAACATCAACAACAACTAGCCGCCCGTCCTCGCCTGCGTGAACAACATTCACCGACGCTGACAGGGTGCGACTCACTAGCAAGGAGATTCCACGACTATTAGTATTGCCATATGCTGAGTAAACATCGTAATCGTTCACCAGCACCTGACAATCCTCGTCACAAATAAAGTGGGTCTCCTGGATAGCGGCGATATCTACCTTAAGGGACACCAAGTCTCTCACAACGCGCGAGGCCCTGCTTCGACACCTGATGCCCCTCACATTCCATGTAGCCAAGTTCAAAGCCATGCTCACTTACCTTATTCAGTGTCACAGACGGGTCTGAAATCCTTGGCAGTGAGGACGTGGCAGGCCTGGCCGAGGCTGCCGGTAAGTAAATCTGCTGAGGGTACTCCGTCCTTGGCCACACCTCCCACGTCCAGGGGGAAGGTTAGTTTGAGTGCCCTGTAGAATGAGGGGTGTATGTACACAGGGACTCTGCCCTCACACTTAAAGAAAAAGTTTTTCAGTGAAGGATGGTCCCTGTCCACCAGCTGCTGGCCCGGGATCGCATCCTTCGCTGCTTTTATCATGGCCCAGAGGGCTTGAGTCCTAGTGTCCTTGTTGATCCTCACAAAGGTGGTCAACATCGGCGCGTTCTTGAATTTTGTTGGGTCCGCTACGCTGTCGCCATCAACGTAAGCGAGACCCTTCAGCTTGTTATAATGGACCTTTTGCTGTCCTTTGAGGTCCGGCGTTGTGTGGTGCGGGTCCAGTTCGCATATTCTGCCCCCTGGCAGGAATGGTAATTTTTTAGTTCTTTCCGTGCGAACTGGCCTTGTTGGGGAAGGGGGGCTTTTAGGTTGGGGGTGAGGGGAGGGGGGTGGAGTGGGGGTAGTTGACACAGTTTCTTCCTGGGGTGGTTTATCACAGGATGGGGGTGGTGAAAGGTCTCTTGGGGCTTTGGGGAGATCTGGGGAGGGGGGTAGTTGCTCGGGCTGCTGAGGTAGTGGGGTGGCAGGTTGCTTAACTTGCGGGACTGCTGAGGTGTCTTTATCAGTAGGAGTTGGGGGGTCGGCTCGTGTCTTCCTGCTCTTCCTCCTTCTGGCCCTCCTGATCTCTGTGGCGCTCAGTTTGGACGGAGCTGCCGTTGCCTCCTCTTCCTCAGACACTACCTCCTCCTCAGACTCTTGTAATTTCCTCTTGTTTGAGGAGGGGGGTGCCTGTGTCTCCATGGCCTCTTGTTTTTCGGGTTGGTCTCTGGTCACCGTCTGTGGGGATGACTGTTGGGGGGTCTTCCCTTTTTTGGTGACCGTAACCCAGCCTGCAAGTGCTTCTGGGAGGCTTGTGGTCGGGGCAGGAGCGGAGGCTTTGACTGGTGCTGCTACTCCTACCTTTCCGGTTGCCCTGGGCGGGTTCCTGGTCTTCTTGGGGCAGTCTTTAGCCATGTGCCCCTGTTGTTGGCATTGCCAGCAGTGGGGCTTTCTCCCTTCCACTATTAGGGAGAGGGTCCAGTCCCCGAACTTCAGCGTCGCCGGGATTCCAAAGAAGCCGGCCTTGTCCAGGACCATCTGGATCTTGTAGTCCCCGGTCATTATATTCTTTTGACCGCGGACTGGAGTTACCTCCTCGACGTCCCCGTACTGGCTGAGGATGGCTCCCAGTTGGTCTGCATCCATGTAACAGGGGACGTTCAAGGCGGAGACGTTTGTCCTTCTCCTGTTCAGGTACACCGGCTGCAGCTTGATATTCCTGCTCTGGTGTACAGTCCTGGACAATTTGTCGGCGGCTTCTGGCGTGGGGAGCAGCACATCCCACTGTGCGTAGCTCCGTCTGCAGACGTAACTGGCTGGGATGTTCTGCTCCAGCAGGAGTTTCAGCATGGTGTCTTTTATGACCCCCGTCAGACCCCTCGTCTTGGTGTCTGATGTGATGAAGGAGAGGACTCTTTTCTCCAAGCCTTCGACCTGACCCGGGAGGGGTTTGATTGTGTTCCCCTCCGTATAGTCTTTGTACTTGGAGTCAAAGAGCCTCTTGTAGTCCTCCGGCTTCTTCTTGTTGGGTTGTGCTTTGGGGCCCCATGCTGATCCTCCCTCCGGTTGGGTGTTTGCTGGTCCGGGGACAGGAGTTGTAGGTGAGGCAGCTGGCCGCTCCGTGCCCGTTGTTGTGCCTGCAGCGCCTGGGGTTTGACCTTTACCAGTCAGAGTTGGCCAGTCCGCATTGGTCCTCGCGTGCTGGCTTACTCTGCTTTCCGGGTCGTTCCCCTTAGGTTTCTTGTTCTGCTGGATGGCTTTCGGAGTTGTAGGTGCCTCCCCTCCTGGGGATGTGTTCCCAGCAGCGGCTTTTGCAGTCTCAGAGGTGGGGGGTGGTGCTGCTACCAGTTTACGTTTGTTGGAACTGGTCAATGCGTTTACCCCCACCTGGGTATTCCTCTTCCCGTCATTACCCTCTTGGGGAGTGCTGCTGGGTGGGATGATGGTTTCCTCCTCGAACAGCGCTTTTAGAGAGGCTAGGGTTGCATCGAGTAGCTCCTCTGTTTTTCCGGCGGCGTTGTTTACCTCTGTCTCTTCAGGTGAGGGGGAGTTGCCCTGTTGGGGAGCCAGAGACAATGGTCTCGCAGACCCGTCCGCCTGTTGGGGAACTAGGGATGCTGTAGGTGCAGCTTCCATTGCTTTTCCCCCTGCCGTTCTTCCGGCATCTGCGCAATTCGACGGGCTGCCCTCATGGGGAGCAGCAGTTGCAGGTGGTTTTCCAGGGGTCGCCGCGGGCTGCGGCCCTACCCCTTGATCTGTTCTCAAGGTCGCCGCGCGCTGGGGCCCTACCTTGTCTTCTGGCGCCTTCCTGCCGGGAGATGCATTGGTTCCCTCACATGGGGAGTCGTCTGCGGGGGAGATGTTGCGCATTTGGGGTGACGTGCCCCTCCTGCCTGGCATCGTGGCGGTAGCACTGGCCGCTGCCCAAAGTGTAGCTGGGAGAAAAGAAAACCCAGGGGAGTGGAGGGGGTGAAGCGGACTCAGAAGAGAATAGTGTTTTTGACCTCCCCTCACGGGGATGTCGGGTTAGCAGCTCAGATCCCCCCGCGAGGGGGGAGAGCAGAGAAGAAAGACGCAGTGGGTGCTAGCGGGTCAGAGTGCCGCGTCGCAATTAAGAGAGAGAGGGGATAGGCATCCCTGCCCACAGAGGGGAGCAGAAACGAAGCACCCGCCCTACCCCACGTCACCCTACCCACTAACTACCCCAACGGAAGCGAGAAAGAAAGCCCTGTCTGCTCGATCCACTGGGAGAGCAGCGAAGATAGACAAAAGTTTGGGCCCTGGCAGGTCAGAGTGCTGCTCAGGCAATTAAGTGGTGAGAAATTAGACCATCCCAGTCTCGAGAAGTGAGACCGAAACGAAGAAAAAACAACATGCAACAACAAATGAAAAGAGAAGGTCTCAACTACCAGCGATAGTGGTGTTGGTCCCGAGATTCCAGTCTCCCAAAAGAGGGGATCGGTTTCCGGGTCCAAGCTGCCACAAATGTGGAGTCGGTCCTCTAGGTCCTGACTCCCCAAAGGAGGGGGTCGGTCCTAACTAACCAAGGTTAGTAATAAAAAACACCTTAACCTAGCCCGAGAGCCCGGTGGTGGGTCAAGTTTAGTAGAGATACTACACTTGGACGAGCTTCGCATGAGAACCAAGCCGTTTATTTAGTGTTCTGCCCCGGACCTGGCATTATCTTCTGCCAGGCCCTCATTTGGGGTCCAGAGACACTTAGGCATGAAGCCAGTAGGGGGAAAGGGGGGGTCGAGGGTCATTCTAAACTATGCTAGGTCTTTGAAGACTTTATTAAAATTCCTATGCTAAGACACTATTTTTTATATTATCATTCTTACCATGGAGTTTATCTACTTAAAATCTCCCCAGCGTATGGCGTTGGCGTTTTTAACTGAAAGAAATAAATGTTTTTATTCAACAAAACAAAATCATATGTACAAACAAAAAGAAAAGATGATTTTGGAAATAAAATTTTTTTTCTAAAAATGAGGGATGAGATGATGGGGAGGGGGGCAAACTAAGATACACCCAAAAAGAAAAGCAAAAACAAATTAACAAAATGCCTATGGGGTCGGGTTAGTAATGGATCCCCCCAACCTATTTCTAAATATGGAGCGCCTACTGTCTTTCGGTCCCGAGGGTCGAAAGCAAGCAGGTCGTTCCCTAGTGGGGAGTGGGGGACCTAGGGACGATATTTGAAAATAAATTAGATAGGGATGGGTAACATAAGGACTGGACGGCGTCTTCCAAGATAAATGTACGTATAGGGGCAACAGACCGGGGACAAAACAAAGGGTGGACTGGGCATCTTTTGGAAGCTCTCCTATTGCCGATAAAAATAAATTCAGGGACGGGATCAACTTTCATACTTGCCCTAGTCTAGTATCTAATAAAGAATTTTTCCACTCGTGGTGGTTAGGACCTAACTATCCCTACTCTGTTACTTTGTTTGGGGCTGGGTTCCGTAGAACCTTAGCACCGCCTGACAGATACCACTAGGGTGGGAAAACAAACTTAAACCTAGCGCCTCGTCGGATGCACAAACTAGTGTTGTGCACCCATCTCCTATCAAAGTCCATGCGGTGCAATCTTTTCCAATCGCATCTGATCTTTACTTTAAGTTGATGTTTAAAGCGACCAACCAGATCCCGATCCGAAACAGATTGCTCCTCATGGACAATTTCAAGACGTGAAATCCACGTTACTAATCTAGCTACTGCTAGGATCGCTAGAAACACCAATCGTCTCTCCCCAGTAAACGGCGGATCCATGTTGTCGACGACGTACGCCAAATCAAGTGGCACCAACCGCTCGGGGTCGATGCGAGCCGTTACCCTTCCGACGTACTCCCAGAGCCTCCGAACTCCGCTGCAAAGAAAAAAGGCATGCTCCCTCGTTTCATCTTCGTCTTCCTCGCAGCGGGGGCAGAAAGGAACGTATTCATCCTCTCTGCAGTCTCTGGCTAGTACGCCGAAAAGTGGCAGCGCATTCCGGACTAGCCTCCATGTGATTGAAAACTCTGAATTATTTAGAAAGCTACTGGCTGGCGCCCAATTCCACTGAGAGAGGACCTCCTCCCTCGACATGTGCAGCCGCTCAACCAGCGGATCTTTTGCGGTCCCCACTACTAAATCCCGATACAGTCTCCTCCTAGGCCGTGCAAGGTCACTGGACCCCGGCAATGCCCTAAGGGCGGCTCGGCATTCGGAGAGGAACCGCCGTTCCCCCGCCGGTCTTCTGCGACCTTCGGCGGCAGGGGAGGGTATGAGCTGTGGGAAAGCGTGCTCCACAACTGGTACCCAGTGCAATTCCTCAAGCAGTGTCCGACTTAGGAACGCCAATCTTTCGGCGTGCTTATGACTTAACAAGTCAGGCATTCCCAAGCCTCCATCGCTGAGTTTCTGTGTACAGACCTGTCTACGGACATACGGCTTTCCCCCTTTCCAGAGGAGTCTGAAAAGGAGTCGCTCCAAAGCCTTACAGCGGTCCGCAGGCAGGGGAAGTACTGACAAGTGGTAAAGGATCAACGGAAAGACGTAAGTTTGGCACGCCTCCGCACGACCCTTCAGGGACAAACCCCTGCGAATCCAAGTCCCCACTGACGATTCGACCTTTGTCTGTACCTCCGACCAATTTTTGTCCAGCTGGAGCCCAGGCCCGAACCAGATTCCAAGAATCTTTACCGGGCCATCTGTCCAGCCGAACTCACCTGGAAGCGAGTTTACCCCGGTCCAAGTGCCCAACCGCAGGCCAACGGACTTGCTGCGGTTGACTATGGCCCCTGTAACACGTTCATACTCATCGACCGCCTCTATCACCGCTTTAATATCGATCCTTCGCCCTACATAAACGGTGACGTCATCGGCGTACGCGGAAACCCTGGCAAATCGGCCGCCAGGTAGAGCTATCCCGCGTAGGACTGGTCTCGTCGTCTCGTCCCTTAACTTGCGAAGGAAGGGCTCCAACGCCAGGACATAAAGCAGAGGCGACAGCGGACACCCCTGGCGCACCGACCGAGAGACCCCAAAGGACTCCGACAACCTACCATTTACTTGTACCGCTACCGTGGGGTCACGATACAAAACGGAAATCCACTTGCGGAAGTCCGGACCAAAACCGGCGGTCTCCAAAACAGACTCCAAGAAACCATGGTCGACCCTATCGAAAGCTTTGGACTGATCTAAATTGATCAGCGCGGCTCCTGTGTCGTCTTCTAACCCCTCTATGATCGTGCGCACCAAGTGCAAGTTGTCTTTAATCGCTCTCCCCTTCACAGAACAAGTCTGATCCGGTTCGACCAAATCACCGATGACAACCTGCAGTCGGTTTGCAAGAACGCGGGCCAAAATCTTCAACTCTGTGTTTAGCAGAGTGATGGGCCTGTAATCATCTAAGTCCTCCCCACCATGCCGCTCTTTCTTCTTCAGTAGTGTGACCACTCCTTTGGTTACCTGCCCAGGGATGGATCCCTGGGAAAACCAGTGGTTAAACACACCCGTCAGAAGAGGAACAAACATGGGCGACAGCCTCAAATACAATTCGTAGGGCAGACCATCGAGCCCTGGAGATCTGTTCTGGCCAACCTGCTTCAACGCAGTAATGACTTCACGCTCTGTAACCACCCCATCACAGCTAGCTGCTCGGTCCGCAGTAAGGCGGGGCGAGCCGGCTAAATAGCTGCCAAACTCCTGGCCGCGGAGTCTGGGTAGTTGGGTAAAGCGTTCCTTCAAATGTTGACGAAACCCATTGCAAATCTCTCGAGTCGATACGAGGGTATGTCCTTCCAGGTTTTTCACCTTCCGAATGTACCCGTCCGAACCACGTCTTAAGGCAGCCTTACGCTCAACAGCGTCAACGTTCACGGCTTCGTTAGAGACTCTTTTTAACCTAGCCCTAACTACTTGCCCTTCGTAACGCTCGCTAGCCAAGCGCTGAAGGTCCCCCTTAACTATGTTTATCTCTAGGGGATCCCCACCAACCACCGCCCGGGTCAATCTATCTTCTAGCTGCCTTTTGGTCCGTGCCCTAGTTAACGCGAGGCGTTGGCTGTATTGGACACAAAAGAGCCTAATGGTAGCCTTAAGTCTAACCCACCAGCTACTCCCGGTAACCGCCCCCACTAACTCCCGCTGAATTAGTGTTGTCAGCTGTTCCCGAAAGTCGTTCATCTCCAACAAGGAGGCGTTCAACTTCCAGTAGCCAGCCAACCTAGGCCTATTACCTAATCTCAAACGGGCCATTACTAATTTATGGTCCGAATGACCTAACCAGTGGAACGTGGGACACGATAAGAAATCTATGTCGCCTCTTCTAATTAACATCCTGTCCAAGTAGGTACTTGGACAGGCGGCCACGCTACTTTGCCACGTCCACATCTCCCTCCCTGGGTGATCCAGACGGAACCTGTCGACAAGATCGCACGAGGCCATCAGGTCAGACAGGCTGCTTTCACACCGATCCGACCCTCTATTCCCCCCGACCTTATCTATCTTGGGGTCCAGGATGGCATTCCAGTCCCCCATTAAAACTACTCGCTCCGGACCCGCCGAAAGGAACACCTCCACCTGCCGAAAAAAGGAAACCCTCTCCCCAGCGATATTGGGCGCGTAAACTGCCAAAATCCGGAACTTACTGCTTTTAACGGCAACATCGACCACGACCAGCCTTCCATGAGCGCACGCGTGAACTACAGTAACCGCCGCACCTAGGGTGCGACTCACTAACACAGAAACCCCACGGCTAAAGGAATTGCCGTATGCTGAATAAACGTCAAAGTCGTTCACCAGCACACTGCAATCCCCGGGCCCAACAAAGTGGGTCTCCTGAATTGTAGCTATATCTACCTCCAGGGCTATGAGATCCCTCAGCACGCGAGCAGCCTTGCTTCGAGATCTCATGCCCCTCGCATTTAAACTAGCTAGGTTCAAGTTTGCCATAATTTCCCTAACTAGAAGTATCCCTCAAAAACGGGTCTAAAGTCCTCGGGTGTTAGAACGCCGAAAGACTGACCGATGCTGCCAGTTAGCAACTCTGTTGTGAACTGACCTCCTCGGACCAGTCCCCCCACGTCTAAGGGAAAGGTTATTTTCAAGGCTCTATAAAGGGATGGGTGAACATAAATGGGGACCCTCCCTTCGCACTTGACTGCTATTTGCATTAAGGACGGGTGCTCCTCATCCACAATCTTCAGCCCCGGAAAAGCCAGTTTCGCTTCGGCAACCATCCTCCATAATGCTTTTACTCTGGCCCCCTTCTCCTTTCTCAGGAACGTGATGAGCATCGGTGCTTCACTGAAGTTGGTTGGCCTCTCAACTTCCTTCCCGTCCACTTCGGTGAGCTTTTCCAGCTTTTGGACGTGCTTCTTCTGGCCTGCGCTGAGGTCCACCGGTCCCTGGCTCACATCCACCTCGCATATCCTCTCCCCGGGTAAGAAAGGCCTCTTCCGTGTTCGTTCAGTCCGGATCGGGGCTACCGGGGTGGTGGTGGTGCTGATCGTCTCTTTGTTCTCTTCTGCTTCCATGTCCTCTGGGGACCCGGCTTCTACGTCTTCGGAAGTTTGGGCTTCAGAGGTCTCCTCGTTGGTAGTAGGAGTAGTAGTGGTAGGGGGAGGGGTATTCTGCTCATCCATGGGGTCTGACGGTTGGGCAGGGTTTTCTTGGTCTTCTTCGTCGTCGTCTTCCTGGTCTTCCTTAACCTTCTTGTTTGTGGCTGCCAGGCTTCTTTTTTCCGTCTTCTTTTCTTCTTCTTCCTCTTCTGATTCGGGGGCCAACTTTCGTTTCACTCCCGACTTCTCTTCCTTTTGTTTCTGGTCTTTTGGCTTTTCCGGGGCCACTGTCTTCTGCTTTCCCTTCTTGGCCACAGTACTCCAGCTCCTTGGTGTCTCCGCTGTTGGTGTGACTGCTTTCTCCGTCACTTTCACCGGGGGCACCGCTGTCGGTGGGGGCACTGGATCCCTCTTCGGGCAGAACTTCGCCATGTGGCCCGGCATCCTACAGCTCCAACAGTGTGGCCTTCTGCCTTCGACGATTATGGACATTGTCCATTTCTCCCATGTCAGTTGGGCGGGGATTGTGTTGAAGCCAGCTCTGTTGACCCTCATCTTGAGCTTATAATCTCCGGTCATTATATTTTTGGGGCCTCGCGCTGCCGTCACTGCCTCCACGTCCCCATATTGTGATAAGATGGCTCCGACCTGCTCCTCTTCGAAACACCATGGGACTCCCAGAATGGTCACCGTTGTTCGTCTTTTTTCCAGGTATTCTGGCTTACACCGGATCCCCTTCCATATTGTGTCGCTTTTCGATGTTCTGATGGCGTCTTCTTCTGTGGGTAGCAGGACATCCCACATTGCGTAACTTCTACGCACTATGTAAGTTGCTGGGATGTTTGTTTCCACCAACAAGCTTATCATTTTCTCCTTGCTCAATCCGGTGAGCCCCTTTTGTTTTTCATCGAAAGTCACTAGGGACACAATTCTTCTTCTGAGGCTTTCGAGCTTCCCTGGGACTGGCTTGATTTCGTTTCCGTCCGTGAGGTGCCGGTACTTTTCCTGGAAGAGTCTTCGGTATGCTTCCGGGCTCTTTTGCTCCTTCGGGCCCCAGGTCTTCTCTGGACTTGTTTGATTTGGTCCCCAGCTGCTTCCAGCTTCTGGACTTTTTCCTGGGCTCTGCTGCTGTGATCCCTCGTGACCCGTCTTCTCCGGTCTTGCTTCTGGGCTTTTCCCCGGATTCTGCTTCTTCTCGTGAGTCATGGGTTGCCGTGTAGTAGGTTTCTCCAACTCAAGAGAGTTCCATCTCCTCAATGCTGGTTCCCTCTTCTTCGGGCTGTTGTCCGCCGACCTGACCGCTCTGTTCGTTCCTTCTGCGGAAGGGTGTGATTTCCTGATGGGCCTTTGAGGTATGGCCCAGCCTGTCTTGATTGCTCTTTTCTCTTCCCGTGTCCGTGGTTTTCCCCCGACAAATGCCCATGGGTTGAGAAAATCTGTGTCGCTGTCCTCCCTTGGTTCAGCGCCCCCGGGCCTAGAGTCTTTTCCCTCTACTATGTATACAGGAGGTGATGGTGAATACCCCGCGGCTAGAGACTCTATTTCTACCATGAACGCTGCAGGTGATAGTGGGATTTCACTGGGTGTGGCATCCCCTGACAACGACGACGGCACTGAGACTCCACCGGGTGTGGTATCTCTCGACGGCACTGGGATTCCATTGGGCGTGGTCTCCCCCGACAGCGGCACTGTAACGTCACTCGACGGCATTGTGACGTTACCCGTCAACGGCACTGGAACGTCACCGAATGTGACGCTCCCCCTTCTCGGCACTGGGGTGTCACCGGGTGTGACACCCCCCCTTCTCGGCACTGGGGTGTCACCGGGTGTGACACCCCCCCTTCTCGGCACTGGGGTGTCACCGGGTGTGACACCCCCCCTTCTCGGCACTGGGGTGTCACCGGATGTGACACCCCCCCTTCTCGGCACTGGGGTGTCACCGGATGTGACACCCCCCCTTCTCGGCACAACACCAGGGGCGTCCCCCATGGTGTTAGAGGCAGAGGCCTGCCTCTTGATTTGTTGGCCCAGTGCCCTTCCCCGACCCGCCGATTTGGAAGCTAGAGGGCCTTCACCACAAAAGGGTACGTGGGTAACCTCTAGTCCTGCCGGCTGCTTAAGTCGGTTCCAGACACTGAACAATCTGAAAAAAGAATAGAAAACGTGAACAGTTAAAGGAGCTTCGCATGAGAACCAAGCCTTTTATTTAGTGTTCTGCCCCGGACCTGGCATTATCTACTGCCAGGCCCTCATTTGGGGTCCAGAGACACTTAGGCATGAAGCCAGTAGGGGGAAAGGGGGGTCGAGGGTCATTCTAAACTATGCTAGGTCTTTGAAGACTTTATTAAAATTCCTATGCTAAGACACTATTTTTTATATTATCATTCTTACCATGGAGTTTATCTACTTAAAATCTCCCCAGCGTATGGCGTTGGCGTTTTTAACTGAAAGAAATAAATGTTTTTATTCAACAAAACAAAATCATATGTACAAACAAAAAGAAAATATGATTTTTGGAAATAAAATTTTTTCTAAAAATGAGGGATGAGATGATGGGGAGGGGGGCAAACTAAGATACACCCAAAAAGAAAAGAAAAAACAAATTAACAAAATGCCTATGGGGTCGGGTTAGTAATGGATCCCCCCAACCTATTTCTAAATATGGAGCGCCTACTGTCTTTCGGTCCCGAAGGTCGAAAGCAAGCAGGTCGTTCCCTAGTGGGGAGTGGGGGACCTAGGGACGATATTTGAAAATAAATTAGATAGGGATGGGTAACATCAGGACTGGATGGCGTCTTCCAAGATAAATGTACGTATAGGGGCAAACAGACCGGGGACAAAACAAAGGGTGGACTGGGCATCTTTTGGAAGCTCTCCTATTGCCGATAAAAATAAATTCAGGGACGGGATCAACTTTCATACTTGCCCTAGTCTAGTATCTAATAAAGAATTTTTCCACTCGTGGTGGTTAGGACCTAACTATCCCTACTCTGTTACTTTGTTTGGGGCTGGGTTCCGTAGAACCTTAGCACCGCCTGACAGATACCACTAGGGTGGGAAAACAAACTTAAACCTAGCGCCTCGTCGGATGCACAAACTAGTGTTGTGCACCCATCTCCTATCAAAGTCCATGCGGTGCAATCTTTTCCAATCGCATCTGATCTTTACTTTAAGTTGATGTTTAAAGCGACCAACCAGATCCCGATCTGAAACAGATTGCTCCTCATGGACAATTTCAAGACGTGAAATCCACGTTACTAATCTAGCTACTGCTAGGATCGCTAGAAACACCAATCGTCTCTCCCCAGTAAACGGCGGATCCATGTTGTCGACGACGTACGCCAAATCAAGTGGCACCAACCGCTCGGGGTCGATGCGAGCCGTTACCCTTCCGACGTACTCCCAGAGCCTCCGAACTCCGCTGCAAAGAAAAAAGGCATGCTCCCTCGTTTCATCTTCGTCTTCCTCGCAGCGGGGGCAGAAAGGAACGTATTCATCCTCTCTGCAGTCTCTGGCTAGTACGCCGAAAAGTGGCAGCGCATTCCGGACTAGCCTCCATGTGATTGAAAACTCTGAATTATTTAGAAAGCTACTGGCTGGCGCCCAATTCCACTGAGAGAGGACCTCCTCCCTCGACATGTGCAGCCGCTCAACCAGCGGATCTTTTGCGGTCCCCACTACTAAATCCCGATACAGTCTCCTCCTAGGCCGTGCAAGGTCACTGGACCCCGGCAATGCCCTAAGGGCGGCTCGGCATTCGGAGAGGAACCGCCGTTCCCCCGCCGGTCTTCTGCGACCTTCGGCGGCAGGGGAGGGTATGAGCTGTGGGAAAGCGTGCTCCACAACTGGTACCCAGTGCAATTCCTCAAGCAGTGTCCGACTTAGGAACGCCAATCTTTCGGCGTGCTTATGACTTAACAAGTCAGGCATTCCCAAGCCTCCATCGCTGAGTTTCTGTGTACAGACCTGTCTACGGACATACGGCTTTCCCCCTTTCCAGAGGAGTCTGAAAAGGAGTCGCTCCAAAGCCTTACAGCGGTCCGCAGGCAGGGGAAGTACTGACAAGTGGTAAAGGATCAACGGAAAGACGTAAGTTTGGCACGCCTCCGCACGACCCTTCAGGGACAAACCCCTGCGAATCCAAGTCCCCACTGACGATTCGACCTTTGTCTGTACCTCCGACCAATTTTTGTCCAGCTGGAGCCCAGGCCCGAACCAGATTCCAAGAATCTTTACCGGGCCATCTGTCCAGCCGAACTCACCTGGAAGCGAGTTTACCCCGGTCCAAGTGCCCAACCGCAGGCCAACGGACTTGCTGCGGTTGACTATGGCCCCTGTAACACGTTCATACTCATCGACCGCCTCTATCACCGCTTTAATATCGATCCTTCGCCCTACATAAACGGTGACGTCATCGGCGTACGCGGAAACCCTGGCAAATCGGCCGCCAGGTAGAGCTATCCCGCGTAGGACTGGTCTCGTCGTCTCGTCCCTTAACTTGCGAAGGAAGGGCTCCAACGCCAGGACATAAAGCAGAGGCGACAGCGGACACCCCTGGCGCACCGACCGAGAGACCCCAAAGGACTCCGACAACCTACCATTTACTTGTACCGCTACCGTGGGGTCACGATACAAAACGGAAATCCACTTGCGGAAGTCCGGACCAAAACCGGCGGTCTCCAAAACAGACTCCAAGAAACCATGGTCGACCCTATCGAAAGCTTTGGACTGATCTAAATTGATCAGCGCGGCTCCTGTGTCGTCTTCTAACCCCTCTATGATCGTGCGCACCAAGTGCAAGTTGTCTTTAATCGTTCTCCCCTTCACAGAACAAGTCTGATCCGGTTCGACCAAATCACCGATGACAACCTGCAGTCGGTTTGCAAGAACGCGGGCCAAAATCTTCAACTCTGTGTTTAGCAGAGTGATGGGCCTGTAATCATCTAAGTCCTCCCCACCATGCCGCTCTTTCTTCTTCAGTAGTGTGACCACTCCTTTGGTTACCTGCCCAGGGATGGATCCCTGGGAAAACCAGTGGTTAAACACACCCGTCAGAAGAGGAACAAACATGGGCGACAGCCTCAAATACAATTCGTAGGGCAGACCATCGAGCCCTGGAGATCTGTTCTGGCCAACCTGCTTCAACGCAGTAATGACTTCACGCTCTGTAACCACCCCATCACAGCTAGCTGCTCGGTCCGCAGTAAGGCGGGGCGAGCCGGCTAAATAGCTGCCAAACTCCTGGCCGCGGAGTCTGGGTAGTTGGGTAAAGCGTTCCTTCAAATGTTGACGAAACCCATTGCAAATCTCTCGAGTCGATACGAGGGTATGTCCTTCCAGGTTTTTCACCTTCCGAATGTACCCGTCCGAACCACGTCTTAAGGCAGCCTTACGCTCAACAGCGTCAACGTTCACGGCTTCGTTAGAGACTCTTTTTAACCTAGCCCTAACTACTTGCCCTTCGTAACGCTCGCTAGCCAAGCGCTGAAGGTCCCCCTTAACTATGTTTATCTCTAGGGGATCCCCACCAGCCACCGCCCGGGTCAATCTATCTTCTAGCTGCCTTTTGGTCCGTGCCCTAGTTAACGCGAGGCGTTGGCTGTATTGGACACAAAAGAGCCTAATGGTAGCCTTAAGTCTAACCCACCAGCTACTCCCGGTAACCGCCCCCACTAACTCCCGCTGAATTAGTGTTGTCAGCTGTTCCCGAAAGTCGTTCATCTCCAACAAGGAGGCGTTCAACTTCCAGTAGCCAGCCAACCTAGGCCTATTACCTAATCTCAAACGGGCCATTACTAATTTATGGTCCGAATGACCTAACCAGTGGAACGTGGGACACGATAAGAAATCTATGTCGCCTCTTCTAATTAACATCCTGTCCAAGTAGGTACTTGGACAGGCGGCCACGCTACTTTGCCACGTCCACATCTCCCTCCCTGGGTGATCCAGACGGAACCTGTCGACAAGATCGCACGAGGCCATCAGGTCAGACAGGCTGCTTTCACACCGATCCGACCCTCTATTCCCCCCGACCTTATCTATCTTGGGGTCCAGGATGGCATTCCAGTCCCCCATTAAAACTACTCGCTCCGGACCCGCCGAAAGGAACACCTCCACCTGCCGAAAAAAGGAAACCCTCTCCCCAGCGATATTGGGCGCGTAAACTGCCAAAATCCGGAACTTACTGCTTTTAACGGCAACATCGACCACGACCAGCCTTCCATGAGCGCACGCGTGAACTACAGTAACCGCCGCACCTAGGGTGCGACTCACTAACACAGAAACCCCACGGCTAAAGGAATTGCCGTATGCTGAATAAACGTCAAAGTCGTTCACCAGCACACTGCAATCCCCGGGCCCAACAAAGTGGGTCTCCTGAATTGTAGCTATATCTACCTCCAGGGCTATGAGATCCCTCAGCACGCGAGCAGCCTTGCTTCGAGATCTCATGCCCCTCGCATTTAAACTAGCTAGGTTCAAGTTTGCCATAATTTCCTTAACTAGAAGTATCCCTCAAAAACGGGTCTAAAGTCCTCGGGTGTTAGAACGCCGAAAGACTGACCGATGCTGCCAGTTAGCAACTCTGTTGTGAACTGACCTCCTCGGACCAGTCCCCCCACGTCTAAGGGAAAGGTTATTTTCAAGGCTCTATAAAGGGATGGGTGAACATAAATGGGGACCCTCCCTTCGCACTTGACTGCTATTTGCATTAAGGACGGGTGCTCCTCATCCACAATCTTCAGCCCCGGAAAAGCCAGTTTCGCTTCGGCAACCATCCTCCATAATGCTTTTACTCTGGCCCCCTTCTCCTTTCTCAGGAACGTGATGAGCATCGGTGCTTCACTGAAGTTGGTTGGCCTCTCCACTTCCTTCCCGTCCACTTCGGTGAGCTTTTCCAGCTTTTGGACGTGCTTCTTCTGGCCTGCGCTGAGGTCCACCGGTCCCTGGCTCACATCCACCTCGCATATCCTCTCCCCGGGTAAGAAAGGCCTCTTCCGTGTTCGTTCAGTCCGGATCGGGGCTACCGGGGTGGTGGTGGTGCTGATCGTCTCTTTGTTCTCTTCTGCTTCCATGTCCTCTGGGGACCCGGCTTCTACGTCTTCGGAAGTTTGGGCTTCAGAGGTCTCCTCGTTGGTAGTAGGAGTAGTAGTGGTAGGGGGAGGGGTATTCTGCTCATCCATGGGGTCTGACGGTTGGGCAGGGTTTTCTTGGTCTTCTTCGTCGTCGTCTTCCTGGTCTTCCTTAACCTTCTTGTTTGTGGCTGCCAGGCTTCTTTTTTCCGTCTTCTTTTCTTCTTCTTCCTCTTCTGATTCGGGGGCCAACTTTCGTTTCACTCCCGACTTCTCTTCCTTTTGTTTCTGGTCTTTTGGCTTTTCCGGGGCCACTGTCTTCTGCTTTCCCTTCTTGGCCACAGTACTCCAGCTCCTTGGTGTCTCCGCTGTTGGTGTGACTGCTTTCTCCGTCACTTTCACCGGGGGCACCGCTGTCGGTGGGGGCACTGGATCCCTCTTCGGGCAGAACTTCGCCATGTGGCCCGGCATCCTACAGCTCCAACAGTGTGGCCTTCTGCCTTCGACGATTATGGACATTGTCCATTTCTCCCATGTCAGTTGGGCGGGGATTGTGTTGAAGCCAGCTCTGTTGACCCTCATCTTGAGCTTATAATCTCCGGTCATTATGTTTTTGGGGCCTCGCGCTGCCGTCACTGCCTCCACGTCCCCATATTGTGATAAGATGGCTCCGACCTGCTCCTCTTCGAAACACCATGGGACTCCCAGAATGGTCACCGTTGTTCGTCTTTTTTCCAGGTATTCTGGCTTACACCGGATCCCCTTCCATATTGTGTCGCTTTTTGATGTTCTGATGGCGTCTTCTTCTGTGGGTAGCAGGACATCCCACATTGCGTAACTTCTACGCACTATGTAAGTTGCTGGGATGTTTGTTTCCACCAACAAGCTTATCATTTTCTCCTTGCTCAATCCGGTGAGCCCCTTTTGTTTTTCATCGAAAGTCACTAGGGACACAATTCTTCTTCTGAGGCTTTCGAGCTTCCCTGGGACTGGCTTGATTTCATTTCCGTCCGTGAGGTGCCGGTACTTTTCCTGGAAGAGTCTTCGGTATACTTCCGGGCTCTTTTGCTCCTTCGGGCCCCAGGTCTTCTTTGGACTTGTTTGATTTGGTCCCCAGCTGCTTCCAGCTTCTGGACTTTTTCCTGGGCTCTGCTGCTGTGATCCCTCGTGACCCGTCTTCTCCGGTCTTGCTTCTGGGCTTTTCCCCGGATTCTGCTTCTTCTCGTGAGTCATAGGTTGCCATGTAGTTGGTTTCTCTAACTCAAGAGAGTTCCATCTCCTCAATGCTGGTTCCCTCTTCTTCGGGCTGTTGTCCGCCGACCTGACCGCTCTGTTCGTTCCTTCTGCGGAAGGGCGCGACTTCCTGATGGGCCTTTGAGGTATGGCCCAGCCTGTCTTGATTGCTCTTTTCTCTTCCCGTGTCCGTGGTTTTCCCCCGACAACTGCCCATGGGTTGAGAAAATCTGTGTCGCTGTCTTCCCTTGGTTCAGCGCCCCCGGGCCTAGAGTCTTTTCCCTCTACTAGGTATACAGGAGGTGATGGTGAATACCCCGCGGCTAGAGACTCTATTTCTACCATGAACGCTGCAGGTGATAGTGGGATTTCACTGGGTGTGGCATCCCCTGACAACGACGACGGCACTGAGACTCCACCGGGTGTGGTATCTCTCGACGGCACTGGGATTCCATTGGGCGTGGTCTCCCCCGACAGCGGCACTGTAACGTCACTCGACGGCATTGTGACGTTACCCGTCAACGGCACTGGAACGTCACCGAATGTGACGCTCCCCCTTCTCGGTACTGGGGTGTCACCGGGTGTGACACCCCCCCTTCTCGGCACTGGGGTGTCACCGGGTGTGACACCCCCCCTTCTCGGCACTGGGGTGTCACCGGATGTGACACCCCCCCTTCTCGGCACTGGGGTGTCACCGGGTGTGACACCCCCCCTTCTCGGCGCTGGGGTGTCACCGGATGTGACACCCCCCCTTCTCGGCACTGGGGTGTCACCGGATGTGACACCCCCCCTTCTCGGCACTGGGGTGTCACCGGATGTGACACCCCCCCTTCTCGGCACAACACCAGGGGCGTCCCCCATGGTGTTAGAGGCAGAGGCCTGCCTCTTGATTTGTTGGCCCAGTGCCCTTCCCCGACCCGCCGATTTGGAAGCTAGAGGGCCTTCACCACAAAAGGGTACGTGGGTAACCTCTAGTCCTGCCGGCTGCTTAAGTCGGTTCCAGACACTGAACAATCTGAAAAAAGAATAGAAAACGTGAACAGTTAAAGGAGCTTCGCGTGGGAACCAAGCCTTTTATTTAGTGTTCTGCCCCGGACCTGGCATTATCTACTGCCAGGCCCTCATTTGGGGTCCAGAGACACTTAGGCATGAAGCCAGTAGGGGGAAAGGGGGGTCGAGGGTCATTCTAAACTATGCTAGGTCTTTGAAGACTTTATTAAAATTCCTATGCTAAGACACTATTTTTTATATTATCATTCTTACCATGGAGTTTATCTACTTAAAATCTCCCCAGCGTATGGCTTTGGCGTTTTTAACTGAAAGAAATAAATGTTTTTATTCAACAAAACAAAATCATATGTACAAACAAAAAAGAAAATATGATTTTGGAAATAAAATTTTTTCTAAAAATGAGGGATGAGATGATGGGGAGGGGGGCAAACTAAGATACACCCAAAAAGAAAAGAAAAAACAAATTAACAAAATGCCTATGGGGTCGGGTTAGTAATGGATCCCCCCAACCTATTTCTAAATATGGAGCGCCTACTGTCTTTCGGTCCCGAAGGTCGAAAGCAAGCAGGTCGTTCCCTAGTGGGGAGTGGGGGACCTAGGGACGATATTTGAAAATAAATTAGATAGGGATGGGTAACATCAGGACTGGACGGCGTCTTCCAAGATAAATGTACGTATAGGGGCAAACAGACCGGGGACAAAACAAAGGGTGGACTGGGCATCTTTTGGAAGCTCTCCTATTGCCGATAAAAATAAATTCAGGGACGGGATCAACTTTCATACTTGCCCTAGTCTAGTATCTAATAAAGAATTTTCCACTCGTGGTGGTTAGGACCTAACTATCCCTACTCTGTTACTTTGTTTGGGGCTGGGTTCCGTAGAACCTTAGCACCGCCTGACAGATACCACTAGGGTGGGAAAACAAACTTAAACCTAGCGCCTCGTCGGATGCACAAACTAGTGTTGTGCACCCATCTCCTATCAAAGTCCATGCGGTGCAATCTTTTCCAATCGCATCTGATCTTTACTTTAAGTTGATGTTTAAAGCGACCAACCAGATCCCGATCCGAAACAGATTGCTCCTCATGGACAATCTCAAGACGTGAAATCCACGTTACTAATCTAGCTACTGCTAGGATCGCTAGAAACACCAATCGTCTCTCCCCAGTAAACGGCGGATCCATGTTGTCGACGACGTACGCCAAATCAAGTGGCACCAACCGCTCGGGGTCGATGCGAGCCGTTACCCTTCCGACGTACTCCCAGAGCCTCCGAACTCCGCTGCAAAGAAAAAAGGCATGCTCCCTCGTTTCATCTTCGTCTTCCTCGCAGCGGGGGCAGAAAGGAACGTATTCATCCTCTCTGCAGAATCCGGCTAGTACGCCGAAAAGTGGCAGCGCATTCCGGACTAGCCTCCATGTGATTGAAAACTCTGAATTATTTAGAAAGCTACTGGCTGGCGCCCAATTCCACTGAGAGAGGACCTCCTCCCTCGACATGTGCAGCCGCTCAACCAGCGGATCTTTTGCGGTCCCCACTACTAAATCCCGATACAGTCTCCTCCTAGGCCGTGCAAGGTCACTGGACCCCGGCAATGCCCTAAGGGCGGCTCGGCATTCGGAGAGGAACCGCCGTTCCCCCGCCGGTCTTCTGCGACCTTCGGCGGCAGGGGAGGGTACGAGCTGTGGGAAAGCGTGCTCCACAACTGGCACCCAGTGCAATTCCTCAAGCAGTGTCCGACTTAGGAACGCCAATCTTTCGGCGTGCTTATGACTTAACAAGTCAGGCATTCCCAAGCCTCCATCGCTGAGTTTCTGTGTACAGACCTGTCTACGGACATACGGCTTTCCCCCTTTCCAGAGGAGTCTGAAAAGGAGTCGCTCCAAAGCCTTACAGCGGTCCGCAGGCAGAGGAAGTACTGACAAGTGGTAAAGGATCAACGGAAAGACGTAAGTTTGGCACGCCTCCGCACGACCCTTCAGGGACAAACCCCTGCGAATCCAAGTCCCCACTGACGATTCGACCTTTGTCTGTACCTCCGACCAATTTTTGTCCAGCTGGAGCCCAGGCCCGAACCAGATTCCAAGAATCTTTACCGGGCCATCTGTCCAGCCGAACTCACCTGGAAGCGAGTTTACCCCGGTCCAAGTGCCCAACCGCAGGCCAACGGACTTGCTGCGGTTGACTATGGCCCCTGTAACACGTTCATACTCATCGACCGCCTCTATCACCGCTTTAATATCGATCCTTCGCCCTACATAAACGGTGACGTCATCGGCGTACGCGGAAACCCTGGCAAATCGGCCGCCAGGTAGAGCTATCCCGCGTAGGACTGGTCTCGTCGTCTCGTCCCTTAACTTGCGAAGGAAGGGCTCCAACGCCAGGACATAAAGCAGAGGCGACAGCGGACACCCCTGGCGCACCGACCGAGAGACCCCAAAGGACTCCGACAACCTACCATTTACTTGTACCGCTACCGTGGGGTCACGATACAAAACGGAAATCCACTTGCGGAAGTCCGGACCAAAACCGGCGGTCTCCAAAACAGACTCCAAGAAACCATGGTCGACCCTATCGAAAGCTTTGGACTGATCTAAATTGATCAGCGCGGCTCCTGTGTCGTCTTCTAACCCCTCTATGATCGTGCGCACCAAGTGCAAGTTGTCTTTAATCGTTCTCCCCTTCACAGAACAAGTCTGATCCGGTTCGACCAAATCACCGATGACAACCTGCAGTCGGTTTGCAAGAACGCGGGCCAAAATCTTCAACTCTGTGTTTAGCAGAGTGATGGGCCTGTAATCATCTAAGTCCTCCCCACCATGCCGCTCTTTCTTCTTCAGTAGTGTGACCACTCCTTTGGTTACCTGCCCAGGGATGGATCCCTGGGAAAACCAGTGGTTAAACACACCCGTCAGAAGAGGAACAAACATGGGCGACAGCCTCAAATACAATTCGTAGGGCAGACCATCGAGCCCTGGAGATCTGTTCTGGCCAACCTGCTTCAACGCAGTAATGACTTCACGCTCTGTAACCACCCCATCACAGCTAGCTGCTCGGTCCGCAGTAAGGCGGGGCGAGCCGGCTAAATAGCTGCCAAACTCCTGGCCGCGGAGTCTGGGTAGTTGGGTAAAGCGTTCCTTCAAATGTTGACGAAACCCATTGCAAATCTCTCGAGTCGATACGAGGGTATGTCCTTCCAGGTTTTTCACCTTCCGAATGTACCCGTCCGAACCACGTCTTAAGGCAGCCTTACGCTCAACAGCGTCAACGTTCACGGCTTCGTTAGAGACTCTTTTTAACCTAGCCCTAACTACTTGCCCTTCGTAACGCTCGCTAGCCAAGCGCTGAAGGTCCCCCTTAACTATGTTTATCTCTAGGGGATCCCCACCAGCCACCGCCCGGGTCAATCTATCTTCTAGCTGCCTTTTGGTCCGTGCCCTAGTTAACGCGAGGCGTTGGCTGTATTGGACACAAAAGAGCCTAATGGTAGCCTTAAGTCTAACCCACCAGCTACTCCCGGTAACCGCCCCCACTAACTCCCGCTGAATTAGTGTTGTCAGCTGTTCTCGAAAGTCGTTCATCTCCAACAAGGAGGCGTTCAACTTCCAGTAGCCAGCCAACCTAGGCCTATTACCTAATCTCAAACGGGCCATTACTAATTTATGGTCCGAATGACCTAACCAGTGGAACGTGGGACACGATAAGAAATCTATGTCGCCTCTTCTAATTAACATCCTGTCCAAGTAGGTACTTGGACAGGCGGCCACGCTACTTTGCCACGTCCACATCTCCCTCCCTGGGTGATCCAGACGGAACCTGTCGACAAGATCGCACGAGGCCATCAGGTCAGACAGGCTGCTTTCACACCGATCCGACCCTCTATTCCCCCCGACCTTATCTATCTTGGGGTCCAGGATGGCATTCCAGTCCCCCATTAAAACTACTCGCTCCGGACCCGCCGAAAGGAACACCTCCACCTGCCGAAAAAAGGAAACCCTCTCCCCAGCGATATTGGGCGCGTAAACTGCCAAAATCCGGAACTTACTGCTTTTAACGGCAACATCGACCACGACCAGCCTTCCATGAGCGCACGCGTGAACTACAGTAACCGCCGCACCTAGGGTGCGACTCACTAACACAGAAACCCCACGGCTAAAGGAATTGCCGTATGCTGAATAAACGTCAAAGTCGTTCACCAGCACACTGCAATCCCCGGGCCCAACAAAGTGGGTCTCCTGAATTGTAGCTATATCTACCTCCAGGGCTATGAGATCCCTCAGCACGCGAGCAGCCTTGCTTCGAGATCTCATGCCCCTCGCATTTAAACTAGCTAGGTTCAAGTTTGCCATAATTTCCTTAACTAGAAGTATCCCTCAAAAACGGGTCTAAAGTCCTCGGGTGTTAGAACGCCGAAAGACTGACCGATGCTGCCAGTTAGCAACTCTGTTGTGAACTGACCTCCTCGGACCAGTCCCCCCACGTCTAAGGGAAAGGTTATTTTCAAGGCTCTATAAAGGGATGGGTGAACATAAATGGGGACCCTCCCTTCGCACTTGACTGCTATTTGCATTAAGGACGGGTGCTCCTCATCCACAATCTTCAGCCCCGGAAAAGCCAGTTTCGCTTCGGCAACCATCCTCCATAATGCTTTTACTCTGGCCCCCTTCTCCTTTCTCAGGAACGTGATGAGCATCGGTGCTTCACTGAAGTTGGTTGGCCTCTCCACTTCCTTCCCGTCCACTTCGGTGAGCTTTTCCAGCTTTTGGACGTGCTTCTTCTGGCCTGCGCTGAGGTCCACCGGTCCCTGGCTCACATCCACCTCGCATATCCTCTCCCCGGGTAAGAAAGGCCTCTTCCGTGTTCGTTCAGTCCGGATCGGGGCTACCGGGGTGGTGGTGGTGCTGATCGTCTCTTTGTTCTCTTCTGCTTCCATGTCCTCTGGGGACCCGGCTTCTACGTCTTCGGAAGTTTGGGCTTCAGAGGTCTCCTCGTTGGTAGTAGGAGTAGTAGTGGTAGGGGGAGGGGTATTCTGCTCATCCATGGGGTCTGACGGTTGGGCAGGGTTTTCTTGGTCTTCTTCGTCGTCGTCTTCCTGGTCTTCCTTAACCTTCTTGTTTGTGGCTGCCAGGCTTCTTTTTTCCGTCTTCTTTTCTTCTTCTTCCTCTTCTGATTCGGGGGCCAACTTTCGTTTCACTCCCGACTTCTCTTCCTTTTGTTTCTGGTCTTTTGGCTTTTCCGGGGCCACTGTCTTCTGCTTTCCCTTCTTGGCCACAGTACTCCAGCTCCTTGGTGTCTCCGCTGTTGGTGTGACTGCTTTCTCCGTCACTTTCACCGGGGGCACCGCTGTCGGTGGGGGCACTGGATCCCTCTTCGGGCAGAACTTCGCCATGTGGCCCGGCATCCTACAGCTCCAACAGTGTGGCCTTCTGCCTTCGACGATTATGGACATTGTCCATTTCTCCCATGTCAGTTGGGCGGGGATTGTGTTGAAGCCAGCTCTGTTGACCCTCATCTTGAGCTTATAATCTCCGGTCATTATATTTTTGGGGCCTCGCGCTGCCGTCACTGCCTCCACGTCCCCATATTGTGATAAGATGGCTCCGACCTGCTCCTCTTCGAAACACCATGGGACTCCCAGAATGGTCACCGTTGTTCGTCTTTTTTCCAGGTATTCTGGCTTACACCGGATCCCCTTCCATATTGTGTCGCTTTTCGATGTTCTGATGGCGTCTTCTTCTGTGGGTAGCAGGACATCCCACATTGCGTAACTTCTACGCACTATGTAAGTTGCTGGGATGTTTGTTTCCACCAACAAGCTTATCATTTTCTCCTTGCTCAATCCGGTGAGCCCCTTTTGTTTTTCATCGAAAGTCACTAGGGACACAATTCTTCTTCTGAGGCTTTCGAGCTTCCCTGGGACTGGCTTGATTTCGTTTCCGTCCGTGAGGTGCCGGTACTTTTCCTGGAAGAGTCTTCGGTATGCTTCCGGGCTCTTTTGCTCCTTCGGGCCCCAGGTCTTCTCTGGACTTGTTTGATTTGGTCCCCAGCTGCTTCCTTCTTCCGGACTTTTTCCTGGGCCCGTCTTCTCCGGTCTTGCTTCTGGGCTTTTCCCCGGATTCTGCTTCTTCTCGTGAGTCATAGGTTGCCATGTAGTTGGTTTCTCTAACTCAAGAGAGTTCCATCTCCTCAATGCTGGTTCCCTCTTCTTCGGGCTGTTGTCCGCCGACCTGACCGCTCTGTTTGTTCCTTCTGCGGAAGGGCGCGACTTCCTGATGGGCCTTTGAGGTATGGCCCAGCTTGTCTTGATTGCTCTTTTCTCTTCCCGTGTCCGTGGTTTTCCCCCGACAACTGCCCATGGGTTGAGAAAATCTGTGTCGCTGTCTTCCCTTGGTTCAGCGCCCCCGGGCCTAGAGTCTTTTCCCTCTACTAGGTATACAGGAGGTGATGGTGAATACCCCGCGGCTAGAGACTCTATTTCTACCATGAACGCTGCAGGTGATAGTGGGATTTCACTGGGTGTGGCATCCCCTGACAACGACGACGGCACTGGGATTCCACTGGGCGTGGTCTCCCCCGACAGCGGCACTGTAACGTCACTCGACGGCATTGTGACGTTACCCGTCAACGGCACTGGAACGTCACCGAATGTGACGCTCCCCCTTCTCGGCACTGGGGTGTCACCGGGTGTGACACCCCCCCTTCTCGGCACTGGGGTGTCACCGGGTGTGACACCCCCCCTTCTCGGCACTGGGGTGTCACCGGATGTGACACCCCCCCTTCTCGGCACTGGGGTGTCACCGGGTGTGACACCCCCCCTTCTCGGCACTGGGGTGTCACCGGGTGTGACACCCCCCCTTCTCGGCACTGGGGTGTCACCGGGTGTGACACCCCCCCTTCTCGGCACTGGGGTGTCACCGGATGTGACACCCCCCCTTCTCGGCGCAACACCAGGGGCGTCCCCCATGGTGTTAGAGGCAGAGGCCTGCCTCTTGATTTGTTGGCCCAGTGCCCTTCCCCGACCCGCCGATTTGGAAGCTAGAGGGCCTTCACCACAAAAGGGTACGTGGGTAACCTCTAGTCCTGCCGGCTGCTTAAGTCGGGTCCAGACACTGAACAATCTGAAAAAAGAATAGAAAACGTGAACAGTTAAAGGAGCTTCGCATGAGATTATGTATTTTATTGCTTAATAAAAAAATCTTGAAAATCCAATTAACAAAAAATTCCTTAAACAACAAAATTAGGCACAAGGCCCTACTCAAAGTTTGGGAGGGGAAGGGTTCAGGGTCTTTGTGACTAAAGTGATTAAAAAGGTAATGAATGTAGACTTTGGAGTCTTACTCTTGACTGGCAACATTTACCAAAATACCTCATTCACTCTATGGATCTTAAACTAACTAATAAATCCCCAGCGTTTAAGAATGAAAACTATATTTACAATTGATGAACAGTTGTCTGTGTGTTTGTGTATGCATTTTTTTTTTTTTTTTTTTTTTTTTTTTTTTTTTTTTTTATATGGTGTGTGTGTGCATGTGTGAAAAAATAAAGTTCAATTTCATTAGAAATAAAAAGTTTTTGAATTAAGAGAAAGATTGTTCGTGGAGTGGGGAAAAAACTAAAAAGTGTTCGTATGAAAAACAAACAATAAGTCCTACAGAGTTGTTAGTGAGACCCCCCTGTCCTAATCTAGGTGACTAGACCCCCCACTGTTTTCCGGGGAACCGAAAACAAGCAGGGCATCCCTAATTGGGGATTGGGGAAAATATCTTAATGGCAGTGGGAGAAGACAAAGCAACGGGTGGAGGAGGGTTGGAAGGTGACCTCTGAGTAGGGGAGTGACCGGGGATGTTGAAAAAACAAGGATGTGGCACAAAGGGGATGGGCAGACTCAGAGGTTCTCTAGTACCAAAAAATAAAATCAGGAGCAGGATCTCATTTATACCACCAGTCAAGAGTCTTCTTAAGTTTTTCTTAGCTAGAACCTAAGCGGGGTGGGTTCCGAAGGCCCCAGCACCGCCCGTGCCATGCTTAAGGAGGGAACACGTATTGAAACTTGACTCCTCGACGGATGCACAAGCTAGTGCTGTGCACCCACCTCTTGTCGAAATCCGTTCTAGGCAACCTCCTCCAATCGCATCTGATCTTCACCTTAAGCTGATGTTTAAAGTAAACGATCAGATCACGATCTGGAACAGATGTCCCTTCGTGGACCAACTTGAGGCGCGTGATCCAAATCACCATGCGCGCTACTGCCAGGATCGCCAGGAAAACCATTCTTTCCTCCCTGGGGAACGGCGGCTCCATGTTGTACACAAAAAACCCTTCGTCGAGATCGAGCGGACATTCGGCATCGATGCGAGCCGTTACCCCCTCGACGTACTCCAATAAGGGCTGGATCCGGCTGCAACTAAAAAACGCGTGCCCGATCGTTTCGGGCTCGCGTTCGTCACAGCGCGGACAGAAGCCACTTGTATTTTCTTTATACCGGCGGAGTACGTCGAGAAGGGGCAGCGCGTTACGGACCAGTCGCCAGGTGAGGGAAAATTCCGAGTTGTTCAGAATCTCCCGTCCCGGCGCCCAACTCCAATGAGAGCGGACAACCCCCATCGACCATCCCATCCGCCTACAAAGTGGATCCTTCGCGGTCCCCTCCACTAGCTCCCGATATAGTTTCTTTCTTGGCTGATCGAGGACACTGGTCCCCGGCAAAGCTCTAAGAGCGGTCCGGCATTCGGAGAAGAACTTAGACTCCCCCCTCGGCCTACGACGACCTTCTACCGAGGAGTTGGATTTGAGATTGGGAAACGCGTTCTCAACCACAGGGACCCAAGGAGCGTCTTCTTCAAGCGAACGACCCAAGAAAGCCAATCTCTCGGCATTTCTATGACACAAGAGACTGGGCTGACCCAGGCCTCCCTCGCTCGGCTTCTGGATACAGACCTCTCTGCAGACATAATGCTTACCCTCCTTCCACAATAGTGAATCGAGGCACCCTTGTAAGCGGGTTAGTCGTTTTGCAGGGAGAGGAAGTACAGACAATCGGTAAAGGATGAGCGGGAAGACGTATGTAGCGCACGCCTCCGCCCGACCCTTCAAGGACAATTTCCTTCCAATCCAAGTCTTCACCGACGATTTGACCTTGCCATATACTTCCGACCAATTCTTTTCCAGCTGAAGTCCCGGTCCAAACCAGATACCGAGAATACGGACCGGTCCATCGGTCCAGCTGAAAATACCTGGAAGCGAGTTTACCCCGGTCCAGGCCCCCAACCGCAGGCCGACAGACTTGCTGCGGTTGAACATGGCCCCTGTAACTTCTTCGTATCGAGCGAGCGCCTCGACCACCGCTTGAACGTCCGTGTGGCAAGACACGAACACGGTGACGTCATCAGCGAACGCGGAAACCCTGGCTCGTGTGCCTCCAGGGAGGGCTATTCCGCGCAGGACTGGTGTAGCCGCCTCGTCCCTTAACTTGCGAAGGAGGGGTTCCAACGCCAGGACGTACAACAGAGGCGACAGCGGACAGCCCTGACGCACCGACCGAGAGACAGCGAATGACTCCGACAGCTTACCGTTGATCTGCACCGCTACCGTCGGCCTATCATACAGGACAAAGATCCACTTGCGGAAGTCCGGATTAAATCCGGCGGCCTCTAGCACAGATCCTAGGAACCGATGGTCGACCCTATCGAATGCCTTGGACTGATCCAAACTGATCAGCGCGGCTTCGGCGTCGTCTTCTGTCCCCTCTATGATCGAGCGTATCAAGTGCAAATTGTCTTGAATCGATCTCCCCTTCACAGCATAAGTCTGGTCCGGTTCGATCAAGTCAGTGATGACAACCTGCAAGCGATTCGCAAGAATCTTTGCCAAAATCTTTAACTCTGTGTTTAGCAGAGTCAAGGGCCTAAAATCATCAAAGCTTTCCCTCCCATCATGCCGTTGACCTTTCCTCAGCAATGTGATCACTCCCTTGGTCACCTGTCCAGGGATGGAACCCTGGGCAAACCAATGGTTGAACATATCCTTCAGAATAGGGACCAACATGGGCGACAGCCTCACGTAGAACTCGTAGGGTAAACCATCAAGCCCCGGGGATTTGTTGTAGCCGACCTGCTTCAACGCAGTAATGACCTCATGTTCAGTAACAAGACCATCACAGCTAGCTGCCCGAGCCGCCGTGAGGCGGGGCGAGTCAGCCAAATAGCTGCCAAACTCATCGACCCTGAGTCCGGGTAGTTGGGTGAAGCGCTCCGATAGATGCTCCCGAAACCCCTCGCAGATCTCCCGAGTCGAAGCTAGGGCGTGTCCTTCCAGGTTATGTACTTTACGAATGTACCCGTCCGAACCGCGCCTTAGAGCAGCCTTACGCTCAACAGCGTCAACATTCACAGCCTCGTTGGAAACTTTCATTAATCTGGCCCTAACTACTTGACCTTCATACCGCTCGCTAGCCAAGCGGTTGAGGTCTTGTTTAGCTAGTGCTGCCTCTAGGGGATCCCCCCTCTCCACCGCCCGGGTCAGCTTATCCTCTAAGCGCTTCTTTGCCTTAGCCTTATCTAACGCGAGGCGTTGGCTGTATTGGACAGAGAAGCGCCTAATCTTGGCCTTAAGACTAACCCACCACTTACTCCCTGTAACCGCCCCCACTAAAGCCCTCTGAATTAATTCTGTAACCTTCAACCGGTAGTCCTCCAACTCCAACAAGGTGCTGTTGAACTTCCAGTATCCGGCTAGTTTAGGCCTAGCACTTAAGTTCAAACGGGCCATAACGAGTTTATGGTCCGAGTGTCCTAACCAGTGGAACGTGGGGCACGATAGAAAGTCTACGTCACCTCTTCTAACTAACATCCGATCCAAGTAAGTACTCGGATGGGAAGGCGTTCCAAGATTCCACGTCCACATCTCCCGCCCCGGATGGTCCAGCCGGAATCTGTCGACGAGATCGCACGAGGCCATCAGGTCGAACAGAGTGCTGTCACACCGCACCGACCCACTAGTCCCCCCGACCTTATCTATTTGGGGATCAAGGATCGCATTCCAATCACCCATTAGCACTAACCGTTCCGGATCCACTAAGAAGCCCTCCAACCGTCGAAAAAAGGATGCCCTCTCTACAGCAGAATTGGGAGCATAAACCGCGACAATCCGAAACACACTACTATTAACGGCAACATCAACAACAACTAGCCGCCCGTCCTCGCCTGCGTGAACAACATTCACCGACGCTGACAGGGTGCGACTCACTAGCAAGGAGATTCCACGACTATTAGTATTGCCATATGCTGAGTAAACATCGTAATCGTTCACCAGCACCTGACAATCCTCGTCACAAATAAAGTGGGTCTCCTGGATAGCGGCGATATCTACCTTAAGGGACACCAAGTCTCTCACAACGCGCGAGGCCCTGCTTCGACACCTGATGCCCCTCACATTCCATGTAGCCAAGTTCAAAGCCATGCTCACTTACCTTATTCAGTGTCACAGACGGGTCTGAAATCCTTGGCAGTGAGGACGTGGCAGGCCTGGCCGAGGCTGCCGGTAAGTAAATCTGCTGAGGGTACTCCGTCCTTGGCCACACCTCCCACGTCCAGGGGGAAGGTTAGTTTGAGTGCCCTGTAGAATGAGGGGTGTATGTACACAGGGACTCTGCCCTCACACTTAAAGAAAAAGTTTTTCAGTGAAGGATGGTCCCTGTCCACCAGCTGCTGGCCCGGGATCGCATCCTTCGCTGCTTTTATCATGGCCCAGAGGGCTTGAGTCCTAGTGTCCTTGTTGATCCTCACAAAGGTGGTCAACATCGGCGCGTTCTTGAATTTTGTTGGGTCCGCTACGCTGTCGCCATCAACGTAAGCGAGACCCTTCAGCTTGTTATAATGGACCTTTTGCTGTCCTTTGAGGTCCGGCGTTGTGTGGTGCGGGTCCAGTTCGCATATTCTGCCCCCTGGCAGGAATGGTAATTTTTTAGTTCTTTCCGTGCGAACTGGCCTTGTTGGGGAAGGGGGGCTTTTAGGTTGGGGGTGAGGGGAGGGGGGTGGAGTGGGGGTAGTTGACACAGTTTCTTCCTGGGGTGGTTTATCACAGGATGGGGGTGGTGAAAGGTCTCTTGGGGCTTTGGGGAGATCTGGGGAGGGGGGTAGTTGCTCGGGCTGCTGAGGTAGTGGGGTGGCAGGTTGCTTAACTTGCGGGACTGCTGAGGTGTCTTTATCAGTAGGAGTTGGGGGGTCGGCTCGTGTCTTCCTGCTCTTCCTCCTTCTGGCCCTCCTGATCTCTGTGGCGCTCAGTTTGGACGGAGCTGCCGTTGCCTCCTCTTCCTCAGACACTACCTCCTCCTCAGACTCTTGTAATTTCCTCTTGTTTGAGGAGGGGGGTGCCTGTGTCTCCATGGCCTCTTGTTTTTCGGGTTGGTCTCTGGTCACCGTCTGTGGGGATGACTGTTGGGGGGTCTTCCCTTTTTTGGTGACCGTAACCCAGCCCGCAAGTGCTTTTGGGAGGCTTGTGGTCGGGGCAGGAGCGGAGGCTTTGACTGGTGCTGCTACTCCTACCTTTCCGGTTGTCCTGGGCGGGTTCCTGGTCTTCTTGGGGCAGTCTTTAGCCATGTGCCCCTGTTGTTGGCATTGCCAGCAGTGGGGCTTTCTCCCTTCCACTATTAGGGAGAGGGTCCAGTCCCCGAACTTCAGCGTCGCCGGGATTCCAAAGAAGCCGGCCTTGTCCAGGACCATCTGGATCTTGTAGTCCCCGGTCATTATATTCTTTTGACCGCGGACTGGAGTTACCTCCTCGACGTCCCCGTACTGGCTGAGGATGGCTCCCAGTTGGTCTGCATCCATGTAACAGGGGACGTTCAAGGCGGAGACGTTTGTCCTTCTCCTGTTCAGGTACACCGGCTGCAGCTTGATATTCCTGCTCTGGTGTACAGTCCTGGACAATTTGTCGGCGGCTTCTGGCGTGGGGAGCAGCACATCCCACTGTGCGTAGCTCCGTCTGCAGACGTAACTGGCTGGGATGTTCTGCTCCAGCAGGAGTTTCAACATGGTGTCTTTGTTGACCCCCGTCAGACCCCTCGTCTTGGTGTCTGATGTGATGAAGGAGAGGACTCTTTTCTCCAAGCCTTCGACCTGACCCGGGAGGGGTTTGATTGTGTTCCCCTCCGTATAGTCTTTGTACTTGGAGTCAAAGAGCCTCTTGTAGTCCTCCGGCTTCTTCTTGTTGGGTTGTGCTTTGGGGCCCCATGCTGATCCTCCCTCCGGTTGGGTGTTTGCTGGTCCGGGGACAGGAGTTGTAGGTGAGGCAGCTGGCCGCTCCGTGCCCGTTGTTGTGCCTGCAGCGCCTGGGGTTTGACCTTTACCAGTCAGAGTTGGCCAGTCCGCATTGGTCCTCGCGTGCTGGCTTACTCTGCTTTCCGGGTCGTTCCCCTTAGGTTTCTTGTTCTGCTGGATGGCTTTCGGAGTTGTAGGTGCCTCCCCTCCTGGGGATGTGTTCCCAGCAGCGGCTTTTGCAGTCGCAGAGGTGGGGGGTGGTGCTGCTACCAGTTTACGTTTGTTGGAACTGGTCAATGCGTTTACCCCCACCTGGGTATTCCTCTTCCCGTCATTACCCTCTTGGGGAGTGCTGCTGGGTGGGATGATGGTTTCCTCCTCGAACAGCGCTTTTAGAGAGGCTAGGGTTGCATCGAGTAGCTCCTCTGTTTTTCCGGCGGCGTTGTTTACCTCTGTCTCTTCAGGTGAGAGGGAGTTGCCCTGTTGGGGAGCCAGAGACAATGGTCTCGCAGACCCGTCCGCCTGTTGGGGAACTAGGGATGCTGTAGGTGCAGCTTCCATTGCTTTTCCCCCTGCCGTTCTTCCGGCATCTGCGCAATTCGACGGGCTGCCCTCATGGGGAGCAGCAGTTGCAGGTGGTTTTCCAGGGGTCGCCGCGGGCTGCGGCCCTACCCCTTGATCTGTTCTCAAGGTCGCCGCGCGCTGGGGCCCTACCTTGTCTTCTGGCGCCTTCCTGCCGGGAGATGCATTGGTTCCCTCACATGGGGAGTCGTCTGCGGGGGAGATGTTGCGCATTTGGGGTGACGTGCCCCTCCTGCCTGGCATCGTGGCGGTAGCACTGGCCGCTGCCCAAAGTGTAGCTGGGAGAAAAGAAAACCCAGGGGAGTGGAGGGGGTGAAGCGGACTCAGAAGAGAATAGTGTTTTTGACCTCCCCTCACGGGGATGTCGGGTTAGCAGCTCAGATCCCCCCGCGAGGGGGGAGAGCAGAGAAGAAAGACGCAGTGGGTGCTAGCGGGTCAGAGTGCCGCGTCGCAATTAAGAGAGAGAGGGGATAGGCATCCCTGCCCACAGAGGGGAGCAGAAACGAAGCACCCGCCCTACCCCACGTCACCCTACCCACTAACTACCCCAACGGAAGCGAGAAAGAAAGCCCTGTCTGCTCGATCCACTGGGAGAGCAGCGAAGATAGACAAAAGTTTGGGCCTGGCAGGTCAGAGTGCTGCTCAGGCAATTAAGTGGTGAGAAATTAGACCATCCCAGTCTCGAGAAGTGAGACCGAAACGAAGAAAAAACAACATGCAACAACAAATGAAAAGAGAAGGTCTCAACTACCAGCGATAGTGGTGTTGGTCCCGAGATTCCAGTCTCCCAAAAGAGGGGATCGGTTTCCGGGGTCCAAGCTGCCACAAATGTGGAGTCGGTCCTCTAGGTCCTGACTCCCCAAAGGAGGGGGTCGGTCCTAACTAACCAAGGTTAGTAATAAAAAACACCTTAACCTAGCCCGAGAGCCCGGTGGTGGGTCAAGTTTAGTAGAGATACTACACTTGGACGAGCTTCGCATGAGATTATGTATTTTATTGCTTAATAAAAAAATCTTGAAAATCCAATTAACAAAAAAATTCCTTAAACAACAAAATTAGGCACAAGGCCCTACTCAAAGTTTGGGAGGGGAAGGGTTCAGGGTCTTTGTGACTAAAGTGATTAAAAAGGTAATGAATGTAGACTTTGGAGTCTTACTCTTGACTGGCAACATTTACCAAAATACCTCATTCACTCTATGGATCTTAAACTAACTAATAAATCCCCAGCGTTTAAGAATGAAAACTATATTTACAATTGATGAACAGTTGTCTGTGTGTTTGTGTATGCATTTTTTTTTTTTTTTTTTTTTTTTTTTTTTTTTTTTTTTTTTTTTTTTTTTTTTTTTTAATATGGTGTGTGTGTGCATGTGTGAAAAAATAAAGTTCAATTTCATTAGAAATAAAAAGTTTTTGAATTAAGAGAAAGATTGTTCGTGGAGTGGGGAAAAAAAAAAAAAAAAAAAAAAAAAAAAAAAAAAAAAAAAAAAAAAAAAAAAAAAAACTAAAAAGTGTTCGTATGAAAAACAAACAATAAGTCCTACAGAGTTGTTAGTGAGACCCCCCTGTCCTAATCTAGGTGACTAGACCCCCCACTGTTTTCCGGGGGACCGAAAACAAGCAGGGCATCCCTAATTGGGGATTGGGGAAAATATCTTAATGGCAGTGGGAGAAGACAAAGCAACGGGTGGAGGAGGGTTGGGAGGTGACCTCTGAGTAGGGGAGTGACCGGGGATGTTGAAAAAACAAGGATGTGGCACAAAGGGGATGGGCAGACTCAGAGGTTCTCTAGTACCAAAAAATAAAATCAGGAGCAGGATCTCATTTATACCACCAGTCAAGAGTCTTCTTAAGTTTTTCTTAGCTAGAACCTAAGCGGGGTGGGTTCCGAAGGCCCCAGCACCGCCCGTGCCATGCTTAAGGAGGGAACACGTATTGAAACTTGACTCCTCGACGGATGCACAAGCTAGTGCTGTGCACCCACCTCTTGTCGAAATCCGTTCTAGGCAACCTCCTCCAATCGCATCTGATCTTCACCTTAAGCTGATGTTTAAAGTAAACGATCAGATCACGATCTGGAACAGATGTCCCTTCGTGGACCAACTTGAGGCGCGTGATCCAAATCACCATGCGCGCTACTGCCAGGATCGCCAGGAAAACCATTCTTTCCTCCCTGGGGAACGGCGGCTCCATGTTGTACACAAAAAACCCTTCGTCGAGATCGAGCGGACATTCGGCATCGATGCGAGCCGTTACCCCCTCGACGTACTCCAATAAGGGCTGGATCCGGCTGCAACTAAAAAACGCGTGCCCGATCGTTTCGGGCTCGCGTTCGTCACAGCGCGGACAGAAGCCACTTGTATTTTCTTTATACCGGCGGAGTACGTCGAGAAGGGGCAGCGCGTTACGGACCAGTCGCCAGGTGAGGGAAAATTCCGAGTTGTTCAGAATCTCCCGTCCCGGCGCCCAACTCCAATGAGAGCGGACAACCCCCATCGACCATCCCATCCGCCTACAAAGTGGATCCTTCGCGGTCCCCTCCACTAGCTCCCGATATAGTTTCTTTCTTGGCTGATCGAGGACACTGGTCCCCGGCAAAGCTCTAAGAGCGGTCCGGCATTCGGAGAAGAACTTAGACTCCCCCCTCGGCCTACGACGACCTTCTACCGAGGAGTTGGATTTGAGATTGGGAAACGCGTTCTCAACCACAGGGACCCAAGGAGCGTCTTCTTCAAGCGAACGACCCAAGAAAGCCAATCTCTCGGCATTTCTATGACACAAGAGACTGGGCTGACCCAGGCCTCCCTCGCTCGGCTTCTGGACACAGACCTCTCTGCAGACATAATGCTTACCCTCCTTCCACAATAGTGAATCGAGGCACCCTTGTAAGCGGGTTAGTCGTTTTGCAGGGAGAGGAAGTACAGACAATCGGTAAAGGATGAGCGGGAAGACGTATGTAGCGCACGCCTCCGCCCGACCCTTCAAGGACAATTTCCTTCCAATCCAAGTCTTCACCGACGATTTGACCTTGCCATATACTTCCGACCAATTCTTTTCCAGCTGAAGTCCCGGTCCAAACCAGATACCGAGAATACGGACCGGTCCATCGGTCCAGCTGAAAATACCTGGAAGCGAGTTTACCCCGGTCCAGGCCCCCAACCGCAGGCCGACAGACTTGCTGCGGTTGAACATGGCCCCTGTAACTTCTTCGTATCGAGCGAGCGCCTCGACCACCGCTTGAACGTCCGTGTGGCAAGACACGAACACGGTGACGTCATCAGCGAACGCGGAAACCCTGGCTCGTGTGCCTCCAGGGAGGGCTATTCCGCGCAGGACTGGTGTGGCCGCCTCGTCCCTTAACTTGCGAAGGAGGGGTTCCAACGCCAGGACGTACAACAGAGGCGACAGCGGACAGCCCTGACGCACCGACCGAGAGACAGCGAATGACTCCGACAGCTTACCGTTGATCTGCACCGCTACCGTCGGCCTATCATACAGGACAAAGATCCACTTGCGGAAGTCCGGATTAAATCCGGCGGCCTCTAGCACAGATCCTAGGAACCGATGGTCGACCCTATCGAATGCCTTGGACTGATCCAAACTGATCAGCGCGGCTTCGGCGTCGTCTTCTGTCCCCTCTATGATCGAGCGTATCAAGTGCAAATTGTCTTGAATCGATCTCCCCTTCACAGCATAAGTCTGGTCCGGTTCGATCAAGTCAGTGATGACAACCTGCAAGCGATTCGCAAGAATCTTTGCCAAAATCTTTAACTCTGTGTTTAGCAGAGTCAAGGGCCTAAAATCATCAAAGCTTTCCCTCCCACCATGCCGTTGACCTTTCCTCAGCAATGTGATCACTCCCTTGGTCACCTGTCCAGGGATGGAACCCTGGGCAAACCAATGGTTGAACATATCCTTCAGAATAGGGACCAACATGGGCGACAGCCTCACGTAGAACTCGTAGGGTAAACCATCAAGCCCCGGGGATTTGTTGTAGCCGACCTGCTTCAACGCAGTAATGACCTCATGTTCAGTAACAAGACCATCACAGCTAGCTGCCCGAGCCGCCGTGAGGCGGGGCGAGTCAGCCAAATAGCTGCCAAACTCATCGACCCTGAGTCCGGGTAGTTGGGTGAAGCGCTCCGATAGATGCTCCCGAAACCCCTCGCAGATCTCCCGAGTCGAAGCTAGGGCGTGTCCTTCCAGGTTATGTACTTTACGAATGTACCCGTCCGAACCGCGCCTTAGAGCAGCCTTACGCTCAACAGCGTCAACATTCACAGCCTCGTTGGAAACTTTCATTAATCTGGCCCTAACTACTTGACCTTCATACCGCTCGCTAGCCAAGCGGTTGAGGTCTTGTTTAGCTAGTGCTGCCTCTAGGGGATCCCCCCTCTCCACCGCCCGGGTCAGCTTATCCTCTAAGCGCTTCTTTGCCTTAGCCTTATCTAACGCGAGGCGTTGGCTGTATTGGACAGAGAAGCGCCTAATCTTGGCCTTAAGACTAACCCACCACTTACTCCCTGTAACCGCCCCCACTAAAGCCCTCTGAATTAATTCTGTAACCTTCAACCGGTAGTCCTCCAACTCCAACAAGGTGCTGTTGAACTTCCAGTATCCGGCTAGTTTAGGCCTAGCACTTAAGTTCAAACGGGCCATAACGAGTTTATGGTCCGAGTGTCCTAACCAGTGGAACGTGGGGCACGATAGAAAGTCTACGTCACCTCTTCTAACTAACATCCGATCCAAGTAAGTACTCGGATGGGAAGGCGTTCCAAGATTCCACGTCCACATCTCCCGCCCCGGATGGTCCAGCCGGAATCTGTCGACGAGATCGCACGAGGCCATCAGGTCGAACAGAGTGCTGTCACACCGCACCGACCCACTAGTCCCCCCGACCTTATCTATTTGGGGATCAAGGATCGCATTCCAATCACCCATTAGCACTAACCGTTCCGGATCCACTAAGAAGCCCTCCAACCGTCGAAAAAAGGATGCCCTCTCTACAGCAGAATTGGGAGCATAAACCGCGACAATCCGAAACACACTACTATTAACGGCAACATCAACAACAACTAGCCGCCCGTCCTCGCCTGCGTGAACAACATTCACCGACGCTGACAGGGTGCGACTCACTAGCAAGGAGATTCCACGACTATTAGTATTGCCATATGCTGAGTAAACATCGTAATCGTTCACCAGCACCTGACAATCCTCGTCACAAATAAAGTGGGTCTCCTGGATAGCGGCGATATCTACCTTAAGGGACACCAAGTCTCTCACAACGCGCGAGGCCCTGCTTCGACACCTGATGCCCCTCACATTCCATGTAGCCAAGTTCAAAGCCATGCTCACTTACCTTATTCAGTGTCACAGACGGGTCTGAAATCCTTGGCAGTGAGGACGTGGCAGGCCTGGCCGAGGCTGCCGGTAAGTAAATCTGCTGAGGGTACTCCGTCCTTGGCCACACCTCCCACGTCCAGGGGGAAGGTTAGTTTGAGTGCCCTGTAGAATGAGGGGTGTATGTACACAGGGACTCTGCCCTCACACTTAAAGAAAAAGTTTTTCAGTGAAGGATGGTCCCTGTCCACCAGCTGCTGGCCCGGGATCGCATCCTTCGCTGCTTTTATCATGGCCCAGAGGGCTTGAGTCCTAGTGTCCTTGTTGATCCTCACAAAGGTGGTCAACATCGGCGCGTTCTTGAATTTTGTTGGGTCCGCTACGCTGTCGCCATCAACGTAAGCGAGACCCTTCAGCTTGTTATAATGGACCTTTTGCTGTCCTTTGAGGTCCGGCGTTGTGTGGTGTGGGTCCAGCTCGCATATTCTGCCCCCTGGCAGGAATGGTAATTTTTTAGTTCTTTCCGTGCGAACTGGCCTTGTTGGGGAAGGGGGGCTTTTAGGTTGGGGGTGAGGGGAGGGGGGTGGAGTGGGGGTAGTTGACACAGTTTCTTCCTGGGGTGGTTTATCACAGGATGGGGGTGGTGAAAGGTCTCTTGGGGCTTTGGGGAGATCTGGGGAGGGGGGTAGTTGCTCGGGCTGCTGAGGTAGTGGGGTGGCAGGTTGCTTAACTTGCGGGACTGCTGAGGTGTCTTTATCAGTAGGAGTTGGGGGGTCGGCTCGTGTCTTCCTGCTCTTCCTCCTTCTGGCCCTCCTGATCTCTGTGGCGCTCAGTTTGGACGGAGCTGCCGTTGCCTCCTCTTCCTCAGACACTACCTCCTCCTCAGACTCTTGTAATTTCCTCTTGTTTGAGGAGGGGGGTGCCTGTGTCTCCATGGCCTCTTGTTTTTCGGGTTGGTCTCTGGTCACCGTCTGTGGGGATGACTGTTGGGGGGTCTTCCCTTTTTTGGTGACCGTAACCCAGCCCGCAAGTGCTTCTGGGAGGCTTGTGGTCGGGGCAGGAGCGGAGGCTTTGACTGGTGCTGCTACTCCTACCTTTCCGGTTGCCCTGGGCGGGTTCCTGGTCTTCTTGGGGCAGTCTTTAGCCATGTGCCCCTGTTGTTGGCATTGCCAGCAGTGGGGCTTTCTCCCTTCCACTATTAGGGAGAGGGTCCAGTCCCCGAACTTCAGCGTCGCCGGGATTCCAAAGAAGCCGGCCTTGTCCAGGACCATCTGGATCTTGTAGTCCCCGGTCATTATATTCTTTTGACCGCGGACTGGAGTTACCTCCTCGACGTCCCCGTACTGGCTGAGGATGGCTCCCAGTTGGTCTGCATCCATGTAACAGGGGACGTTCAAGGCGGAGACGTTTGTCCTTCTCCTGTTCAGGTACACCGGCTGCAGCTTGATATTCCTGCTCTGGTGTACAGTCCTGGACAATTTGTCGGCGGCTTCTGGCGTGGGGAGCAGCACATCCCACTGTGCGTAGCTCCGTCTGCAGACGTAACTGGCTGGGATGTTCTGCTCCAGCAGGAGTTTCAACATGGTGTCTTTGTTGACCCCCGTCAGACCCCTCGTCTTGGTGTCTGATGTGATGAAGGAGAGGACTCTTTTCTCCAAGCCTTCGACCTGACCCGGGAGGGGTTTGATTGTGTTCCCCTCCGTATAGTCTTTGTACTTGGAGTCAAAGAGCCTCTTGTAGTCCTCCGGCTTCTTCTTGTTTGGTTGTGCTTTGGGGCCCCATGCTGATCCTCCCTCCGGTTGGGTGTTTGCTGGTCCGGGGACAGGAGTTGTAGGTGAGGCAGCTGGCCGCTCCGTGCCCGTTGTTGTGCCTGCAGCGCCTGGGGTTTGACCTTTACCAGTCAGAGTTGGCCAGTCCGCATTGGTCCTCGCGTGCTGGCTTACTCTGCTTTCCGGGTCGTTCCCCTTAGGTTTCTTGTTCTGCTGGATGGCTTTCGGAGTTGTAGGTGCCTCCCCTCCTGGGGATATGTTCCCAGCAGCGGCTTTTGCAGTCTCAGAGGTGGGGGGTGGTGCTGCTACCAGTTTACGTTTGTTGGAACTGGTTAATGCGTTTACCCCCACCTGGGTATTCCTCTTCCCGTCATTACCCTCTTGGGGAGTGCTGCTGGGTGGGATGATGGTTTCCTCCTCGAACAGCGCTTTTAGAGAGGCTAGGGTTGCATCGAGTAGCTCCTCTGTTTTTCCGGCGGCGTTGTTTACCTCTGTCTCTTCAGGTGAGGGGGAGTTGCCCTGTTGGGGAGCCAGAGACAATGGTCTCGCAGACCCGTCCGCCTGTTGGGGAACTAGGGATGCTGTAGGTGCAGCTTCCATTGCTTTTCCCCCTGCCGTTCTTCCGGCATCTGCGCAATTCGACGGGCTGCCCTCATGGGGAGCAGCAGTTGCAGGTGGTTTTCCAGGGGTCGCCGCGGGCTGCGGCCCTACCCCTTGATCTGTTCTCAAGGTCGCCGCGCGCTGGGGCCCTACCTTGTCTTCTGGCGCCTTCCTGCCGGGAGATGCATTGGTTCCCTCACATGGGGAGTCGTCTGCGGGGGAGATGTTGCGCATTTGGGGTGACGTGCCCCTCCTGCCTGGCATCGTGGCGGTAGCACTGGCCGCTGCCCAAAGTGTAGCTGGGAGAAAAGAAAACCCAGGGGAGTGGAGGGGGTGAAGCGGACTCAGAAGAGAATAGTGTTTTTGACCTCCCCTCACGGGGATGTCGGGTTAGCAGCTCAGATCCCCCCGCGAGGGGGGAGAGCAGAGAAGAAAGACGCAGTGGGTGCTAGCGGGTCAGAGTGCCGCGTCGCAATTAAGAGAGAGAGGGGATAGGCATCCCTGCCCACAGAGGGGAGCAGAAACGAAGCACCCGCCCTACCCCACGTCACCCTACCCACTGACTACCCCAACGGAAGCGAGAAAGAAAGCCCTGTCTGCTCGATCCACTGGGAGAGCAGCGAAGATAGACAAAAGTTTGGGCCTGGCAGGTCAGAGTGCTGCTCAGGCAATTAAGTGGTGAGAAATTAGACCATCCCAGTCTCGAGAAGTGAGACCGAAACGAAGAAAAAACAACATGCAACAACAAATGAAAAGAGAAGGTCTCAACTACCAGCGATAGTGGTGTTGGTCCCGAGATTCCAGTCTCCCAAAAGAGGGGATCGGTTTCCGGGTCCAAGCTGCCACAAATGTGGAGTCGGTCCTCTAGGTCCTGACTCCCCAAAGGAGGGGGTCGGTCCTAACTAACCAAGGTTAGTAATAAAAAACACCTTAACCTAGCCCGAGAGCCCGGTGGTGGGTCAAGTTTAGTAGAGATACTACACTTGGACGAGCTTCGCATGAGAACCAAGCCTACGAGCGGCGAAAATATCGCCGAAAATATTCAGAGGGCTGCTAGATACCGGGGACGGGCAGGAAATTGTTTCTATTTATAAACAACAGTTAATATTAATTCCCGGATGTGTTCTTTACGAGCAGTCGATGCTGAAGGATTTCGTTGTTTGTATTTCAAAGTTTTTTCCAGGAAATTAAAGTTTGTTGTTTTTGTTATTGTTGTAGAAAAGATGTTTTTTTTTAAATTTCTTTTCTACAACGGGGCCCTGAAATCACGTGACAGCCGCCGACATTGCTGCTGCTGATGATTTTGGCGAAAGGCCCTCAATTGGTTGTCGTCTGTCGCGCTGTTGCTACTGCTGATTTCGGTAGAGTCTATTAATTGCTGTTCGTTTGTAATGCTGTCGTTGTTGTTGTTGTTGTTTACTTGCTACTGCTGATTTTGGTAGAGTCTATTAATTGCTGGTCGTTTGTAATGCCGTCGTTGTTGTTGTTGTTGTTTACTTACTACTGCTGATTTTGGTAGAGTCTATTAATTGCTGGTCGTTTGTAATGCCGTCGTTGTTGTTGTTGTTGATTAGCGGCCAAGCCGCGACAGGTCTTCACCCAGTGGATGAGTTATGAACATTTGTATTACTTTGTTATGTTGTGTCATTTGTTCGTATTGCATTTGTTAATGTGTTGATAAAATAAAGCAAGATATAAACGAACATAAAAGGGACATAAGAAATGCCAACCCCTTAAATGCACTCTTTTCCCACTGTGTCGAACATGGCCACTCTTTCGGCCTTGGACATGTAAAAATCTTAAAATCCATCCAGATAGAGCAAAACGGAGACTTATTGAATCTGCTTTAATTTCAAACATTAACACCATCAAACAAAGAAAAGGATTTTATAATGTAGCCCCAATCATAGGTAATATAATAATAAATGAACAAAACATTAATTTAGATCCTGGTTGATAAAAAAAATGCATATGTGTATATAACCTGACCTCCCTCCACACACACTAGATATAAATTCTCTTTTCATCATGAAATTTTTTTCTCTCCAGAACAGAAAGAGAACTGAACTTCTCCTCTTTCGCACGTGATATATGACCGTCTTCCTGTACATCCTCGCCTAAAAATCCTGATGATGTCCCCTGAAATAGGGACGAAACGTTGATTTTATTTTTGTTTTTACTCTTTTAGGTTTTTCCTTTTTATTCACATTTGTTCATGTGTTGATAAATGTTTATATTTGTACTTGGTTCTGTCTAGTTAATCATTATGTGTAATTTATGTTTGTGAAGTATTTTATGTTTCAGATTAATTAATTTAATTAATTTAATTAATTTAATTTAATTTAATTAATTTAATCATCCGACGGTAATGCGTTCAGCAAAAAGAAAGCGAAAAAAAAAGAAAGAAAAATAAAATACTGTTAAAATGAAAGACTATTGTTATCAAAATTCTAGAGAAGACCAACAGTCATTGTTCGCGAGAAATTAATGGTGCATGGCAGTTGCGATAATGGGAGATGATTTGAAGAGATTATCGAAAAAGGTGAAGAGCGCTAGAAATATGAAGAGGCTTTTTGTCATTTCGACTCCATAGAGTATCACTTGTTATTGCCTGTGAGCAGTCACTTGTGTGAAAAAAAAAAATTAACTACTACTACTACTACTACTACTACTACTACTGATGATGATGATGATGATGATGATGAGATTAGAAAGTGAACCTTGAGTTTTCTTTTGAAAGCCGCGTAACTGTCGCTTTCCTTATTTGTCCTTTAGATTTCCCATACGATCTCTCTGCCAAAACATTTAAATGGTCAATTGAGGAGAGGAAAATTATGTTCTCAACTTCTTTATTAACTCAGTGTTTGAGAGGTAAAGAAGAACTTAATGGAATATTCGAATATCTGTCTCATATGAAGGTCAAGTGTTAGCTCTGGAATTGGGAACCTGATATCTGAGAATTTCGACTGAGTAAAATGAAACCAAAAACAAATGGGGGAAAAATCTGTCAAACTAAAACTTATCGTTGAATAATATTTTTGACCTTGAAGTAGTATTATTTATATTAAGTGGTTTCATCTATGTTCTATCAAGATCGTGCTCGTCAGCTGACACTAACTCATCTTATAAAGTTCTCTTGATCTGGTCACGACTTGCATTCAAGTGTATCAAACTGAAAAACTGTTGTTAACCGTCATAAACTGAAGACTGTCGGTAGACTATCTCTAATTGTTATAAACTTTCGCAAAGCCCATTAATACTTCTAAAACTGACTGTAAACTAACTCTAAACATATTGATCTATTATTCGGATCTTTTGTTCCAAATCACCGTCAGACTTAGATTAACAATCTTATTTTTGCTTTCTTTTGTGTTTCTTTGTGAATAACTTTCTATACCTGCATTCTGCCGATAAACTTATTTTTTCGTTTTTGTTATATTTTTTCCTTTTTTTTTATACCTAACACATCTAGAGAGGACGTCGATAATATCGCAAAAATCTAACAAAGAGGAAACGAAAGCATTTTACGTTTGTTGTGTAAAAAGTATATAATGAAAATTCGTACTTGCCAGCAGAAGAAAATAGAAAAGCGCCTGACTGGAGAAAGATGCAGTATTGAAAAGAAATCGACATGTGATGATTTATGCGTAGATATATGAAGATTAGAGAGGAGAGGAGAGGAGAGAGAGAGAGAGAGAGAGAGAGAGAGAGAGAGAGAGGGAGGGAGGAAGGAAGATAGAAAGTACATAATGAAGAAAGGAGATTTCTTTTATGGTTGATATCATTATTGCTCAGTCGTGTCGTGTGCATTGCATAAATAAATGAGTCGATGAAGAAAGAAAAAAGAGGATACCGAATGAAAACGATATTATATCGGTTTGTTTTTGTAGAGTCACCCTGCATATTTTTTCGTTTATAAAAACAACAGCGCCTTTAACACATTTGTTTATTCAGAGTTGATTAAAACCATAATTTAGAACCTCGTATGCGCAGACAATTTTGTATAGAATGAAGCATTTACTTATATTTACAAAGTTTTCATTTACTTAAATATTTTTTCTATATTGCATATTTCATATTTAACTTGTATCTTATATCCGTCTTAATCATTATCGATCAACACATCAAATGACTTAATCGATTCTGGCTTAAAACACACAGATATTATTATTCATATATCTATATTTATATGAACGCACACACACACATATATTAAATTTATTTATACAAACATCATTGGCTACATATGTGCATACATATTTCTGTAATCACCCATTTAAGACAGATTGCGTCATCAAGAATTTGCCTCGAAGTTTATATATATATATATATTATATATATATATATATATATATAAATAAACTTCGAGGCAATATATATATATATATATATATATATATATATATATATATATATATATATATATGTGTGTGTGTGTGTGTGTGTGTGTGTGTGTGTGTGTGTTAATAACTTTACACAAAAAGTAAAATCCAGATCCCATATTTTTGTCCCTGCTGACAAAGCAAAAAAATTACTACAAGCTTGAATATCCTGCACACAAAAAGCTCCTATATAAAAAGCTTAACAAAGCCTACAGGTTTACCTCCTACCATATTAGATAAGATCAATGCTGGTGCAAAAGCATTTACAACAGATGAATATTCATAATTATACTTCAATATTAACTCCAGGCACACACAGATTCACGCTCAAGGACCACAAACCCAATTTCCAAGATAACCCTACTATTAGGTTAATATGTCATTCTAGCTCTGATATTGGTGCTGTCAGCAAAATCATCCTAGATAGAATCATCCCATTAGTAATGAAAAAAGTAAGCTTACCTCTTCGGCAAGATTCTCAATCAGTAATCAATTGATTCACTAATCTCAAAGATAAAAATAATCTAAGTTTCATTACATTTGACATAAACAATTATTACCAATCAATTTCTTCTATACTTTTAAACAAGGCCCTTATTTTTGCAAAAAAAGCACTCAGATTTAATAGACTTTAATTATAGAAATTAGATTGATTTTTCTGGCCAGGCGTTTTCCCATTTATTTTGACAATAAACATTGGACCAGGAAGGATACTCCTAATGGTTTTGATATCCTCATGGGTTTCGCCCTTAACATAAGCCAAACCTTACACTCTTATATGTGCATAAGTTTTCAAATAACCCTAATTCAATAATTAAATCAATAATTAAATCAATCTCTATCAGAATCTCTAGAAAAGACCTTTGATCAAAACTCCATGTTTTATAACAACGCCCTCAGAAATTCGTGTTATATGGAAAAGATAAAACATAACCATAAAAACTAAGAAACTCGCCGATTACCCTTATTAATTACGCATAACATGTCCAGAACTAAAAGAAAGCATAAATTTTCAGCAATTATAACGTCAACCATACCAATCACAAACGCACTAACATAGACGGGTCTTCCACTAGAAAAAGGACGAGGAGAAAGAATAATCTTTGGTTTAACCCCCTTTCAGCTCTAATGTAAAAGCTAATATCCACAATGAGTTCTTCAATGTTGTTGAAAATTCTTTTAAGCACCCGCATAAGTATAGCACTTTGTTTAACAAAAATTCTATCAAGATATCATAGGCCTAATTTAGCCCAGACAATTATAGCCTCAAATAAAAAGAAAATTAAAGATGTCCAAGCAATTCCTTTTCGCTTGACCAAGAAAACCAAATGTAATTGCCAAATAAAAAAAGAAAAAAAAAGAATGAATGTCCTCTCGATAACAGCTGTATCCATAAGATTGTGATTTATTCATGTAGTGTAACTGAGATACCATCTAAATCTCTCCAAACAAATATTACTAATCTTTGCCAACAGCCAATCTGTAGCCAATCAAATAGCAATGAACTTGAACATCCCTCCTCCACTAATAAGCTTGATAAATATCAGCACTAATAATATAAATACTGATAGTACTTCGCAGAACAACTCCCATGATAATAATATTGGAAACCAGTTCAGTAATAATGTCTCCAATAATTCTCCACATCCTGCCCTAACCTTAATAACAATCTAATACTAAACACCAACAACAGTATCCACAATGAACCCAAAGCATACACATACATCGGATCCATTTCTACTTTTAATAAAACAGAGAATCTCTACCAACACATAATCTTTTTAGCAATAAAAACACAAATAGTAATCTTAGCTACTCTAATAATAAAGCTTAAATCTAAGAATATCCGCTTTTAAATTAATTGGAATGTAAATCGCAATCTTTCACCCCTGGATCTAACCATTGAGCTTTGCTGGTTGTCGTAATTAACCCACTTTTCATCGTAAGTCAAAATCCGGTGAGGAAACGGGTCGTTCTTGTTGCTTAAAAGAATGGAATATGACACTTGATAACGGCGTTTCTTTTGGTTATCATTCAATCCGTGAGGCAGTCATTTATCAAGTTTTTTGTCTTTCCAATATCTCCCAAGTGGTTGGAAATCATCGTATCCGTTATGTCTAATTCAGAAGCAACTTCTCGAATGGTTGTGCGTGGAAAGGCTTCGACTAAGGCTCTTAATTGATCGTTGTCATCAGCAAATATACCCATCCCAGAGACAATTTTATCAGGGAGGCCATTTACGGATATTAGGAATAATAAAGACCCAAGAATCGACCCCTGAGGTACACCCGCATTTATATCATATTGTTTAGGTGTATGACCATCGAGGACAAACTGGATTCTTTTATTATTTAAGAAGGATTTAATTATGTTGCGTATTTGTCCAGTGATACCATAAGATCTGATTTTCATGAGAAGACCATTGTGCCATACCCTGTTAATAGCCTTAAATATATCTAGGGCTGGTCGAGAATTTAGTGGTGATTTCTACCATTATCACAGCGTGATCAGCATTCTTGAGAGGACCATGGACATTCGTTACACAATCATCGGGAACTGCAGTCAGAAATAGAAGTGAGAAACGCATCGGAAACGTAACCGCCTGTGATAGGAAATGAGAAATAGAGAAGCTATGTTATGCTACCAGCTGCGTCTGTGTAAGTAGAGAAGCCAAGCCAATTACTGTGGTGGACATTGAAGTCACGAAATACATGTACTTGTGCGCTAGTATCGAGGGAGAGTGCTGTATCTATGCTGTCAGAGACTTGGTTGATTAGGGTACAGTGCTGGATCGAGGGAAAGCAGTGGAGAAACTATAAGTAGCTAGTGTTATGTTGCATGTTAAGTCTAAAGCACAAGGCTTGATCGTCTGATTTTAGATTTGATTCTCTAGTCAAGGGAAAAGTGTTTCGAATATAAACCCCAAGTCTGCGCATATGTCTGTCAGAGTCCTTACGGCAGAGTGGAAGATAACCAAGCATGTTAAAGTAGTTAGAGGGAATGGAGGAGTGTAGGTTAGTTTCACTTAGTGCTAAGATATCCGGAGTGTTTGCTAGGAGAAATGATTCAACATCATTTAAATTAGTTCTAAGCCCGCGGATATTCATGAACTCAAGCCTCAAGGTAAAAAGCAAATTAGTTCTAATTGAGTTTAAGCTTATCGGCTTCATTATCAGCTGCCAGAACATTCCGAATCGAAAACATAATTATCGCAAAGACAAGAAATGCCTATTGTCTTTAGTCTTGAAAAGACCAATGCTATAGGCAGAAGGAGTTCTATAAGGCTGAAGTTCTTAGGAAAAAGTTACTAAAATCGGAAACTGTATTACAACGAATTGATGGAAACCATTTGAAAAACGATCTGAAACAAAAGAAGCAGGAAATAAATCTGATAATTCTGAATAACACATGTCATAATAGTATTTAGAAAAAAGACTGAGACCAGCAACATCACGTCTGTGAAAGAGAAGTTATAGGGAAGAATAAAGGGTCGGCGTTCGATACAAATTACAGATATGTTTCTGATCCTTATCAAGAACTTTCAAATGGAACAGAGATTCACCATCTCAAATCTGATAGCAATACTTCTAACATGATCTGATCGGCAGAGAGAAAAAATAGTCACAAGTGTAACAAAGTGTATTGATCGATAGAAAGAACCAAGTTTTTAAGAAGCAAGACCGCCAACCAAGACCGCCAACCCCCAATATTTCCTCCTGTATCAGAAAACACGCTATGTGATATACGTATATCTGTACGTGATGTTGCGAAGCTAATCAAAAACCTTGATTCGAGTAAAGCAACTGGCCCTGATGGTATTCCAATTATAGTACTCAAAAAACTTCAACCTGAATTAGCGCCCATACTTACAAAACTGTTTAAACGTTGTCTTAAGGAGAATAGTTTCCCATCTCCCTGGAAAACCTCATCAGTATGCCCTGTATTTAAGAATTCAGGTGATCGCTCATCCCCCTCTCAGTACAGGCCAATAAGTCTCCTGTGCGTCATGAGTAAGTTGCTAGAATCTGTGTTAAATACAGAAGTAATCAAACATCTCAACAAAAATAACCTTCTTAGTGACACTCAATATGGTTTCCGTTCTGCTAGATCTACAGCAGATGTCATTACAGTTATATCGCATAGGATTAGCAAATCTCTCGACGGTGGCAATCTTTCTAGAGCAATTGCTCTTGACATATCTAAGGCCTTTGATAGGGTATGGCATAAAGGTTTACTTCATAAGATCGCTAGCTATGGTATAGCTGGAAAAGTCTTCTCAATTATTAAATCATTTCTTTCTGATAGGTTCATAAGAGTAGTAGTTGAGGGGCAAAAATCAGAAGCTCACAGTATTAATGCCGGTGTCCCTCAGGGATCCATCCTGGGCCCAACTCTTTTCCTGATCTACATTAATGATCTTCCAAATCATATCCTTACATCATTTGTAGACATTTATGCTGACGACACTACCATTTATGGTACCACATCTAAGACAGTAAACGAGCAAGTTCTCTCCAATTCTCTCTCCTCTGATCTTGAGCACGTAGTACAATGGGGAAAGGAGTGGCTGGTTACTTTTAATGCATCTAAAACCAAGCTTCTCTCTTTACATCATCAACATTCTAATCCACATTTGTCATCAATTGAAATGAATGGCTCTCGTCTTCAGGAGGCCTCAAGTTTTGACAAGCTTCTGGGCTTGACCATTACTCCTGATCTTAAATGGAACACGTATATCAAATCTGTTGCCAAGGCCGCTGGAAAAATGGTGGGATCTTTCTATCGATCCAGTAGATATCTCACTGCTGATGCTATTCTCTACCTATATAAGAGCCAGGTACGTCCAAGGATGGAATACTGTTGCCACATCTGGGCAGGAGCTGCTAGAAAGGACTTGTCCTGCCTTGATAGAGTTCAAAATAGACTTCGTAGCCTCGTAGGAGATGTCCTTTTCTCCTCCTTGCAACCTCTATCTCACAGAAGAGATGTTGCGAGTTTGTCTCTGATGTATCGTTATTTTCATGGAAAGTGTTCAACTGAGCTTCAATCTTTGGTCCCCCCTCGCCAAACTTTCACAAGAAACACTCGTCTAGCTGTAAACACTATCAATAATTTCCCCCACTCTTTATCTGTGGCTAAACCTAAACGTAGATTCCATGAACAAAGCTTCTTTCTTAGAACTGCACGCCTGTGGAATTGTCTTCCGTTTTCCTGCTTTCCGGCTGACTACAATATGGTTGTGTTCAAGTCTAAAGTAAATAAGTTCTTGATGAGCCGTTCCATATAAGTTATTAAATTTACCAAATTTTCATTACTAATGATTACTATATTGACCAATTTCTACTGTACACTCTTTAACCCTTATCCTTGAGTGGCCTCTGGGCCTTGATAATGTGGTGATGCCTTTATGTAAAAAAAAAAAAAAAAAAAAAAAAAAAAGCAGAAAGAGCAATGGATCTAACGTATGAATTCTAAGAAAAACTTTATGGAGAATAAAAACCAAGAATTTTCAGAGTCGATTTCTTCCTCAAATTATTAAACGTTTTACCAGTATTCCTTTTCCATTCTCCCAACTTTATTTTCTTAATATCGCTTCGATTCCCCTTTTCTTTTCTTTTCGATTTCATTGTATTTTTATCAGAATATTCTTTCTCTGTTCTTTCTTCTTCAGTTCTTTTGTCGTTTTTTTCTTCCCACGTAAAAAAAACTTTAGTTTTCCTCCCGTTAAAAATGGCTAGGCATTCTGATTCGAAGCCAATAAAACAATTTATTCTCTCCACACAGAAATATTTGGCAACTGTAATATGACAAATAGTTGGAACGTTATTTCTCTCTATTTGATTGACAGTCATAAAAAGAAAATAAACTCGTCTGGTTGTTGACGAGGTTCCATTTTAATGCCGCCCGGCAGCCGACATTAAACCAACAATTCGGCGATTCTTTCAAAGCAAAATTTATTGAGGTGTAAGCTGCGATAATTGTTAATGCTTTCTGCTTAGTAACGAAGGAATCTTTTTAATTTCACAGCAACAGTAAAAATAATCCCCAAGAATGGATTCCAATTGAAAAATTCTTTGCATGGAACTGTTTATGAAAATAATAAAAAAAAATCAAATTGTTCATTTAAAAAATCAAACAAAGTTCATCGATTTTTCTCGCGCAAAAAGAATTTCCTTTCCAAATCCAAATTGCACCTTCGTTATTCATCCGTTTTATTTTTAAAGAACAACATTAAAAGTGGGAGATAATTATTGGAAATTTATCGATGTTGCTGAAGAACATTCTTGCTTGAAGAGTTGTCTCTCTTTATTTTTCTTATTTTTAAGTGATGTAAGTTGTCTCCTTTTGGCTGTTAAGAGACGACGCGTGTTTTTAGGATTGGGTGACTCGGAGTTATTACCTCTTTGACTGTTTTCATAAAGACGCCTATGCGACATGTCTCCCTGTTCGTGTAAACATGTAAAATAAAACATACGTGCCTTCTTGTGTGTGTGTGTGTGTGTAAAAGTTTAAAATATGTGATGTTGTTAATTTATTTGTTTCCTTTGTCATCGTCAATATACCTTTCACTATGAAGTCATTTAATGAATAAAGGTAGGTTTTCTTTATTTACTTTGTAATTAACTTAACAAAAGTTATTAATAAACCCAACAAATGTCATGCACCCAAAAACGACATATCGATGATAAAAACAAAAACAAAAAAGTTAAACACGCTTGAACATTGATTTTGACCATTTAGGATTTTCAGTCGTGATAAAAACAGTTTTTGCTGTTTTTAACAAATAATAATTATGGATGTAAAGCTTAATGTTCTCGTTCCACTACTTGATGAAATGAATTACTCGACATGGCGAGTTCAATGTAAGATTATTAGGGATGGAGTCTGGTGAATTGTTGATGGAACAGAATCTGCTCCCCAAAAAGGCCTTGATATTCAAGCACACAACGAATATGTTAAGGAGAGACTGTGTGTTAGCCACAGTTGTTTTTCCAGTGAAAACGTGACTGTTATATTTTATATTATTTTATGATCGTTTGGAAGAAATTGACTGATCAATTTCAAAAGAAAACGCGGGCTAACAAATTAGTGTTAAGAAAAAAAAATTATATTCCCTTGAATTAAAAGAAAGTGACTCTGTTAATGAACACATCAAAACGATGGTTGAGATATTTGACGAGTTGGCAGTCATTGATGAAGACAGAGTTGTACATCTAGCTACACTTCCAGATTCGTACAACATGTTCGTGACAGCACTCGAAGCTAATTAAGAGGTTCTTAAGTGAATCTTAGCAACTGAGCGACTATCACGTGAGGAATCCAAAATTAAAGAAAGGGAAGATAATAATGCCGAATTGAAAGCCATGCCATCAAAACACCACCAAGTGTTACCATTGTGAAAAAACCGGACACATTAAACGTGATTGTCGACTGCTTGGTGAAGATACTAAAGATAATTTCCAGTGGAATTATCCGAAAAAGAAGACGTTCTTCACTAAGAAAATGCAGGATAATTCAAACGTTGTCGGACTTTTCTCACATACTGCGTTGTTTAAAAATAAATTTACAGACTTGATTGTGGACTTTGATACTATGTGTCACATGTGTTATGATATGAAGAAATTTATTAATTTCCGAAAATTGGATTTGGCTGAAAAAATAACCCTTGATGATGGATTCTCAGTCGAAGTAGTAGGAGCAGGAACAATAAAATGAAATGCAAGTGTACCAAAAGAAAAATCTCAAGGATGCAAGTTGTATGAGACTTGATACGTCCTCAAATTATGTTACAAATTATTAAGTGTGTCGAAAGCTACTAAATTTGGGAAAACCTGCATATTTACTGAGACAGGTTGTAAAAATTTTGAACAAACAGAAAATAGTAGCTACAGATTCAAAAGTTGGAAACATGTAATATTTGAACTAAAATAAAGGAAACAGCCCATGCAGCAATTGGTCGCACAGTAACACAAAAGAGGACATCAACTTTTGTGAGCCATGTTTTCATGGAAAACATCCTCGCTCCTCATTTCCAAAAACTCGCTGGAACTCGAAATACTCAACGTCTCGGAATTGTGCATAATGATGTTTATGAAAGTGATTTTCGAAATATGAAAACAAAAGCGAATCTTTCACGGTAAAAACAAGTTTTTATTGAATTATCGCCTCAATCCCAAATGGAGAAATTAATATCTATGATTGGTCGAAAGCGTCGCCAGTATATTGAAAGAAAAGTCGAAAGAGAACGTGTAGACAAAGAACGAATTGATCGGCGGAAATCTCCCTCAAATGACTGGAGGAAGGAATGGGATGCGAAAAAACTTCCACAGAATTTCGAAGAAGGTTTATCAGGTATTATTTTCAGTCATCAGCACTTAAATTGTCGATCAACTGGTCGAATTGGCAGTGGTCGCTTTGACCGGAGTGAAAAAGATGACCGTTCAAGAGGCGACACCCCCGATCCAAAAGGAATCTAGATCTAAAGCGAACCAAAGTTGGAGAAAAGAAAAAGAAAGCCAATAACTCTCATAAAGTTGAATGAACCCGTGACCTCGTTGTGAAAACTGATGATCTATTGATACCAGAAGTGACGTTGAAATTAAGTACTCTATTAATCTCCAACTATACCTCTCCTGAATCGGCACTGTTTTGAGAAGTCCAGGACGACTGGAAACAATGCCGAGATAAGCGGAGAACACATACAGCACCTGGAAGTCCCAAATGGTCACCCATTTAGTACTGACTAGGTTGAATGTTGCTTAACTTCGGTGATCCAGTGGGAACCGGTGTACCAACATGATTATGCCAATGATTAACCGATGAAGCGGGAAGAGCAATGGATCTAACATATGAATAAAAAAAAAACTTTATGGAGAATAAAAACCAAGAATTTTCAGAGTCGATTTCTTCCTCAAATTATTAAACGTTTTACCAGTATTCTTTTTTATTTATTTTTTTCCATTCTCCCAACTTTATTTTCTTTATCTCACTTCGATTCCCTTTTTCTTTTCTTTTTCTTTCCGATTCCATTGTATTTTTATCAGAATATTCTTTCTCTGTTCTTTCTTCTTCAGTTCTTTTGTCGTTTTTTCTTCCCACGTAAATAAACTTTTGTTTTCCTCCCGTTAAAAATGGCTAGGCATTCTGATTCGAAGCCAATAAAACAATTTATTCTCTCCACACAGAAATATTTGGCAAGTGTAATATGACAAATAGTTGGAACGTTATTTCTCTCTATTTGATTGACAGTCATAAAAAGAAAATAAACTCGTCTGGTTGTTGACGAGGTTCCATTTTAATGCCGCCCAGCAGCCGACATTAAACCAACAATCCAGCGATTCTCTTTTAAAGCAAGATTATTTATTGAAGAGCGAGCTGCGATAATTGCTAATACTTTCTGCTTAGTAACGAAGGAATCTTTTTAATTTCACAGCAACAGTAAAAATAAAGATTAACGATGGATTTTAATTGAAAGATTCTTCAATGAAATTGTGTGTCAAAATGAAAAAATCAAATCAATTGTTCATTTCAGAAATCAAACACAGTTCATCGATTTTCCCGCGCAAAAAGAATTTCTTTCCGAATCAAAATCTCGCCTTTATTATTCATTGAAAAAAGATGCTACTGCATGGTTGTGTAAATAAGAAATATTTTTGTTTTTAATTTAAAAGAGCGGCATGAAAAGGGGAGATAATTCAATCTTTAGGAAGATGAAAAGAGGAGATAAATACATAATCAAACAATTTTTCCAAATATGAACGTAATAAACGATAGTGTAATTTTTTTTTCAAATTTGTAAAATATTTAATTTTAGCTTATCCTTTGAAGTTTGAATTGGTTTTGTATTTATCTTACTTGCATCCTTCAAAAATGTTTGAATTATCTCTCGTTTTCACATAGCTTTTTTCAATTAAAGGCGAAAATATTTCGTATGTACACAATGATGCATGAACATCAGCATAAAAATAATAGAAATAAATCCCTTTTCAGGCAATAAAAATAAAAAAGCAAAGAAAAATAAACCATTGTTTTTCAGAAGTTTAACATTCAGCTCCAATCTAAAGTTTAACAATATTTTTTTCCTTCTTCAACATAGGAAAAACCGACTTCGAAATCTGGTAAGGAGTGATCTTTTTCTTTTTTCTGGAAGCTTATTCTCACAGAAGAGAATGTGGTAGTCTCTCTCTGCTCTATAGTTATTACCATGGAAGATGCTAGCTACAATCTGTGGTTCTTCCATGTAAGACATTTACAACATAAACTCTTATCTCTTCAACATAAAAAACAAAAAACAAAACAAAAACAAAACAAAACAAAACCAAAAACACCCCCCACCCCCACAAAAAACAAAAAAAACTTTCGTTTCTCTCCATGTCCGTAGCGACAGACAGAATTTTCATAGAAAAAGCTTCTTTGTAAGGACTGTTAGACTATGAAGCATATTATTGCTGGACCGCTTCCATGTTGATTGTAACTTAGTCATCCTTAAGTCCAGTGTAAACAGGTACTTGTTAAACTTTTATCAGAAGTAATAAATTGACCAATGTTAGTACTCACATAGTTTTTGTCATCTTTCAGCTTACAATAATTTTGGTCGCATTAACCCTTATCGCTGAGTGACTCTTGGTCATCAAAAGCAATGTCTCAATAGAAAAGTAGCAACATGGACAAAAACAACCACAAATTGTCTTTTGAGATTAAATAATAAATATCTAGTTGTAGCTATATGTGCTATTTTTTAAAACCAAAAATGCTTCCAGAGAAACAGAAAGTCGCCATTACAACCTTTCCTAATTAAAACTCAAGAGACCCTTAGTCTGGATACAAGTGCTGGGACGATTAATCAGAATCAGAAAAATCGGAATTTTGGAGAGCATTTAAGAGTAGATGAGGACTATCTCACCGGAAGCAAAATCGGTAATTGTATCGGAATCGAGAATTTAGAACAAAATAGGTAATTGTATCGGAATCGGGGAAATATTGGAATCGTATCATCACTACTGAGTACTTCACGGTTTCTACAAAATATTGGATATGATATCTATGCGTAGGGAAGAGCCGTGAGAGACCACTTAGATATTCTAACGTATCTCCCTAGCTGCCATTCAAGACAATGTCAATGTAATGCGTTTCTGTTCACCTGACTCTTGCTAATGTATAGATGATGAAAGATTATACGTGTTATTTTCGCTCCCCTTGGTCCGAAGCCACAAGGAGGGAGGTTAAGCAAACGTTCTTGGGTTCTTCCGTATCTGGGAAATATCTATATCTCTAGATTTTAGCTGTTTCTCTCAAAGGGGTTTCAAACTTCGTATCGGCCTTCTATTTTTATATATACGTGTTACTTTTTCAGCTTTAAAACGATTTTCATTGGTTGAAAATACTTTGAGTTCACATGTCACTGTGAAAACCTCCTTGTTTTAGGGAGTAAAAAGGAAAATGAATCGAAACGATATAAGGTTAGGGAAAGAACGTTTTTTTTTCAATGAAAAATCTTCTGGAAGCCAAATATTTGCCGCATCTTTTAGAACAACACTTTCTAATTGTCGTTCTACCATTTACGTACATTTATGAATTTTGATGGTTTCTTTACACTTGATTGTAATACCAAGTGAACAAAAACTGCTTCTTGGACACTTTTTTGTTTTTGTATATAATCGAAGATTCGATAATCCAAAGCAACTTCTGAGATTTGTGATGTGTATAAGGATGACGTAATACCTCAAAGTATCACCGACGTTGGCCTTTGCACTTCAGAAAAGAAAAATCGAACTGGTTGATTGGGAGTGTTTCAGTCGACCAGTTGCATTTCATCATGTAGAGAAATTTTTAGTGATTGCACAAATGATTTAGCCCAGAAACGCCTACGTATCTGCGCCTTTTGTAAAGTCCACTTACTGAACGATAGAAAAACCAAAATGGCGACGTGCAACTGATTTTATTCTTAATGGTCACGCCAAAAAACGTGAATTCTCGTCATTCGTATACAAATTAGATGATCTTGGGCTGAATTTGAAGAAAGGAGGAATTTGTTGGAGGAAGGCAAGTCGTGCATACCATACTTTGTGGTAAGTGCACAAAGTCCCGGGTAATTGCGTCAACAAGCTAAAAGTGCTCTTTTGGCAACCACGCACATAAAGAGCACTTTTTTTTAGTTATCTCAATGACCCCCGGATTTGGCGCAATTACCCCAAAGTATGGTACGTATTGTGTTAAAGCGTGGCGGATTATTACATAGAAGGCCAATGAAGATGAAGAAGAAAAACAGAGATGAGCGATTAAATCAATTTTCTTCACGAAAATCCACGCCAGACAGCTAAAGAATCAGCAAAGCAGATTTCGATATAAAAGAAAACTTCATTTCACCAGAAATGTCCAGAAATTTGGTTCATATGTGCCACACGCATTATATAACAAGAACCAGCACACAACAATTTCAGTAAGATGGTGACGTCATCGTTTAAAATATCTTCATGAATAACGATTTCTACATTCAGCAACAACACTGTCTTCATGTAGAAATTAAAAAAAAACAACAAAACGAAAAACAAAATAAAAACAGCAACACCAAAAAGAACAAAAAAAAAGAAAGAAACAAACAAAAAAAAAAACGAATCAGTGACAAAATACTCTTCTTTAACTTGACAACGTCTATCCTCACCCCCGCAAATATGACTCAAACCGCTATTCAAGAATTTGGATGGGAAGTATTGCCTCAACCTTCGTATTTGTTAGAGTTGGCACCATGAGACTTCTATCTTTTTCCATCTCTTTCAAATGCCTTACACGAAACAACGTTCACTGGAGAGTTTTGAGGAAGTTTTTTTTTTTTTAGCTCAAAACCGGAAGATTTTTTTAATCAAGAAATAGAAAAACATCTTGAACGATAGGAAAATTATGAACAGCAACAGAGATTATATGGTTGACTAATTTTATATGGCTTAACATTGTAAGACCACAAATTATTCCCTAAATCCAATAGTATATATATATATATATATATATATATATATATATATATATATATATATATATAAAAATGTAAATCTTGGTTCGTTCGTAATTAATAGTCTAAATAACTGAATGATTGCTTCGACATTTTGGTATAATATGTTTACTGTAACCATGCGTGTTTTTATATATCTCTTTTTAATTATAACATTATACTTAGTTTTTCTATAATAAATAGGTGGTTTTCTTTGTACCGATAGGACATTTTTTTATTTATGGACAATTATTTATCACCGCTTGCCATCACGGACCAGTGTTTCCAATTTAGCGGTTTTCCCGCTAGATCTGGAGATTTCGTTTGCAATCTCGCGGGGATTTCTAGAAAAACTGGAGATATTTCGCACCACAAACCCGCAATTTAAGATTAAAAAATAAAGAAAAGCGCTTGAAAATACTTTAAAACATAGAATAAACTCATTCATTTAAGTAAAAAAAAGTAGCATTTATTGCCTTTGGTAACAATTATTTATTGATTATTTGTTTTGTTTTTCACCTTTTTTTTCGGCTAACCATTCTTAAATCTCGCTATAAAATCGATTTTTCCAAGTACATTTTAGGGGAGGGCATTCCAACATCCGGAGTTTAGTTTAAAATACGATCTAAGCAACCCCCCTTAGTCAAAAATTCTAAAAAGTAAGAAACAACAAGAGAAAAAAATCTTATACCAAACACAGTAGAATTTAATTATCTACCAACCTAAATACGTTTAACATGCTAAAACAAAGTTTTATTTATTTCTTTCTTTTATTTTTCCAATTTTCAAAGTGGATTTTACACACTGAATAATAAAAAAAAATAAACACATGTCCGCTTATCGCTTAAAGAGTAATTTCTCAAAAGTTGTAAACAAATGACTAGGTGTATCAGAATTTTTGTATGCATTTTTGACACCCCTAACACGAAACTGCGAATAAAATATAAAAAACTCGTAATTTCTCTTTTAAAAGTGGGTTGTTTATTTTCTTTATGGATTATACTTCCAAAATAAACTATTAAACTTGTATAAAAAGTAATAGAAATATTATTTTTTTATTTTTTAAAAAACAGTAATGAAATTAATTGAATGTTACGAGTTCAGGATTTTCAATTTTTAAACTTTAAAAATCTATACAAAATTTTTATATTCGTTCAATTTTTACGATATTTTCAGGATCAATGTGAAATTTTATGCTCTTTCCAATAAACCGAATATAATATTTTAGACAAACGTTTTTTTTAATTCACGCCCCCAGATTTCAAGTGTCTATTAAAAAGTAAATAATTAATTTATGCACCAAAGTTTTATATATCACAAATTGAATAAATAAATATATTCAAATTTAAAACAAAAAAGTAGTATTTTTTAGAAATTTACCTGTAAAGTCCGAAGGTTAAAACTTTTTTTTTTTTTTTTTTTTTTTTTTTTAAATGAAACCTTGGTTCTTGCTCCTTTAATTAAAAAGAATTAGGACTTGAATTACATTTTTCGAGGAGTTATAAGCTTGGAAAACGGGGTGGAATTATTCAATATTTTTCACGAAATTTCTGATACACCTAACAAATGACTTATCTACCACTAACCCTAAGTTCGAGTTGCACTCCCAAATTTAGAGTTAGTGATAGTCATAGATTTTTTATACAATTTTCCAAGAGTGACGTCCCCAATGATTAAACGACATGCAACCAGTTAATTGTTGGAAAGACAACTTTTAATAAAAGAAATGAAATAAAAATAACAATTTCAGCACGTACAAAAGATACTTGCATTTACTGCTTTTGGTATCAGATATTTTTGTTATTGTTTACAATTTCTCGAATATTAATTATTTTACACAAATGATTGTGTTGTTCCTACTTACTTGCCCCCCCCCAAGAGCCGTCATTCATGATTTTACTTATTTTTACTAATTTTTAGACGTTTATTTTATTTAATTGTCAGCATGAACCAACTTTTTAAGATGCACCATATGCTAACACTTCAGCGAAGTTTTTTGCATTTATTTTTTAGCAAACATTAATAACAGAAAGTTTTACACTTTATTTATTTTTTTGCATAATTAATGATGGAAGTGTGTTTTCTGTTTTTCTTAACATCTGTTGAAAAAGAATTTGTACAGTCTCTTGAAAAAAAAAATCAAACTTTTCTCTACTTTCACCAACTATTTACAATGTTCATATAAAGCATTCATCTGTTCTTTTTATAATAAAAAGTCCGTTTTCAAAAAGAAACGTCTACTACCAAATTTCTTTAAAAAAGTGCAAGTTTTCCTGAAAAAAAAAAGACCAAAAAAACTTTCACCTAACAATTTATGGTAAAAAATTAATTTTCTTTTGGGAAAAAAAACAACAACTTTTATTGATAAAAAAATGCAAAAAATAATAAAAGTAAATAAACGAACAAAATGCAATTTTTCTTGAGGAATGTGTTCCATTTTAACAAACTGAGCCACAGCAACGCGTGGCCGGGTACAGCTAGTATATATATATATATATATATATATATATATATATATATATATATATATATATATATATATTTTGTTTTTGCGATAATTTTTTGAATAAATTATACGAAAGTGCATTAACGGCTAGAGGGCGGAAGATATTAATGATTCAACGGTCAAGTGTAGGGGAGTAAATATACCAAATCAGGAGTGGAGCCCCGAAGGCGGATCGGCATGCTGTGATGATTCCGGTAACTTCCGCAACCAAACTGGTCCCAAGCGTACTGCTCTGCTTCTCTTTGGAACACCCTTGCGAGTTCAAAAGGGGGTGTCTTAAGTACTGGGCAGATTAGGACTTCATTACAGCTGCTCCAGCGACAGAAACAACACGGGAGGCAGTTTAGACACTACGTGTTGTATCCGACGGTGGGAGGAATCACCGAAACCCCGACTACACAGTGGGGTGCTTCAGTGCCATATATGTCGGTGCAGTTGGACTGGGCTGGCTTTGCCTAATGGATTGAGGGTACCGGATTGACAGTTCCTGGCTGCTGTTTCCGACTGATAGTACAGGAGCCCTAACTCTTTGGTAGCGCTTAGAGCGGCTGCTCCATCAACAGTTGTAAAATATCGGGATGTTTGTAGTGCCATGTCGCGCATGGAAAGGGACCATGCACTCATCCCCGGTGGGCTTTCCTGAGGCCACAATCTTGTGGGTGAGGACAGCTGATGGTCTACTTGTATTCCATGTCTGGTATTCTGCACAACTACTTGTCCAGCACCCCCTCACTCATCCACCCTAACTGAAACTTTTAAATAAAATAAAATGAAATGACAGCTCAAGCAAAAGTTACGTTTAAACCAGGACCAAACTCAAAGAAAACCAACCTGCCTCCTCCCTTGAGGCTTGCATTTACTAATATCTGCGGGCTTAGAACTAACTTAGATGATGTTGAGTCGTTTCTCCTTGTAAACACCCCGGATATCTTAGCATTAAGTGAAACTAACCTTCACTCCTCCATTCCCTCTAACCACTTTAACATGCCTGGTTATCTCCCACTCTACCGTAAGGACTCGGACAGACATATGCATGGACTTGGAGTCTATATTCGAAACACCCTCCCCCTAACTAGAGAAATAAAACTAGAATCAGAGGGCCAGGCCTTTATGTGCTTCAGACTAAATATGCAACACAATATTAGCTACTTGTATTTTCTCTACCGCTCTCCCTCAAACCAAGACTGTACCCTAATAAACAAAGTCTCAGTCAGCATAGATATAGCACTCTCCCTCGATACTAGCGCACAAATACATGTATTTGGTGACTTCAATGTCCACCACAGTAACTGGCTAGGATTCTCAAATCACACAGACGTAGCTGGTAGCGCAACTCATAGCTTCTCTATATCTCATTCCCTATCTCAGTTGGTTACATTTCCGACACGTTTCCCAGACCAGCACGATCAACATGCCTCACTTCTAGATCTCTTTCTGACAACGGTTCCCAATGACTGTACAAAAAATGCCCACAGCCCACTCGGGAATGCTGATCACGCTGTGATAATGGTAGAAATCAGCCTAAATTCTCGCCCTAAAACTGAAGACCCACTTCTCAAAACAACGAGGTATTACAAAAAGGCTGATTGGGAAGCCATCAGGGAGCTCATCAGAGATGCCCCATGGCAAAATATCTTTACTCTTCCAGCGGAACAGTGTGCAAATGAGACAACTGAATGGTTCAAAACTGCTATTGAAGCACATGTTCCCGCACGGAAATACTATAGCAAGCCCCACTCTCCCCAATGGTTTACTTCTGCTTGTGCAGCTGCCATTTGTCAAAGGCAGCATGCGTTCCACAGATTCAACCGACATAAGTCCAGCTCAAATAAACAGAAGTTAATAGAAGCTAGAAATAATTGTAAGAGAGTGATAGACACAGCTAAGACAGATTACTCTGAAACCACCAGAAAGCGCATCGAAGCACAGAAATTAGGAACCCGGGATTTTTGGAAAATCTACAACAGCGTAGTTAATAACGGACAGTCAATTATTCCCCCACTAACAAACAATCATGAGGTTGCTTGCACGGCAACTGACAAGGCTAATCTGCTTGCCAGTCGGTTTGCCTCAAATTCCACACTGAACTCGGTACACCACTCACTCCCTGATTTTCCTCTGCGAACAGACGCCACACTTGACGATTTGAAAATCACCACTTCTCAGGTACATGCTATTATAAAAAACCTAGACACCTCAAAAGCATGTGGACCAGATCTCATCCCGGCTGTGCTATTAAAAAAATGCTCTGCCGAGGTTGCTCCAGTTCTGTCCAAACTTAACAATAAATGCCTTAACGAATCTTGTTTTCCCGACTGCTGGAAAACCGCTTCTGTGGTACCAGTATTCAAGAATTCTGGTGAAAGAACTGACCCACTAAATTATCGCCCCATTAGCCTCCTCCCGCTTTTCGCCAAAATATTTGAGTCCTTAGTTAATCAAGCCCTAGTCCAGCACCTAACAGCTGCTAAACTCCTGACTGACAAACAATATGGATTCAGGCAAGCCCGTTCAACAGCAGATATCTTAACTGTAGTTTCTGAACGTATATACCGTTCATTGGATAAAACAGGGGAGGGTAGAGCGGTGGCCCTTGATATATCTAAGGCTTTTGACAGGGTATGGCACGATGGTCTTCTAAGGAAAATTAGATCATATGGAATCACTGGAAGAATTCATAATGTAATTAAATCCTTCTTAAGTAATAGAAAAATCAAAGTTGTCCTCGACGGACATACATCCAAACAATATGACATAAATGCGGGAGTACCTCAGGGGTCTATCCTTGGACCTCTATTATTCCTGATATTCATAAATGACCTCCCTGATAATATTGTTTCGGAGATGGGTATATTTGCCGATGACACCACTCTCTATAACAGATATGAGGGGAAAACAAATGAGCACATATCCAAGGAAATGGCAGAAACACTAGAGGACGACCTCCAATCCGTAGTGGAATGGGGACAAAAATGGTTGGTCACATTCAATGCTGCTAAGACTAAGCTTGTTTCCTTCAATAACTACAAGAAACCTTCTCTACCACCAATAGCAATGGCCAAGAACACATTGCCTGAAAGTACTTCTTTTAAACTCCTCAGCCTAACGTTTACAGGGAATATGAATTGGAATAAATACATTGAGAGCATTGCCAAGGCTGCTGCAAGGAAGGTTGGCTCCCTCTACCGTGCTAGAAAACTACTTACGCCTGACAGTATCCTATACCTCTATAAGGCAACCCTTCGCCCATGTATGGAGTACTGTTGTCACATCTGGGCTGGTGCATCTGCTGCTTGTCTCTCACTCCTGGACAGGGTTCAAAAAAGAGTCGCCAACCTGATAGGTCCTGAACTGTCATCTAGGCTTCGACGAGATGTTGCATCCCTCTGCCTGTTCTACAAATACTTTAATGGTGAATGCTCTGACGAACTGCAAACACTTGTACCTCCCCGACGTAACTACCCCCGACAAACCCGACAAGCTACTAAGTCTCATCCCTTTACAGTAGAGATCCCTAGGTGCAAGAAAGCCTTTTACTCCAATAGTTTCTTCCCCAGAACTGCGGGTCTTTGGAACTCCCTTCCGGGATTCTGCTTTCCCAACTGCAATGATATGCAGAAGTTCAAGTGTAATGTTAACAAACATCTTTCTACTCATCTCCCTTCATAATGACCCCGCTAATTAAGTCCCTGATAGTAGCCCCCTGCTTCAAAGTGGCACTGTGCCTTGTTTTGGGGTGAAAATTGAATAAAAAAAAAAAAAAAAAGCCGGACAGTCTCCGGCCAATTAGATTCTGACTTGCAAAATACTCTAAGTGACATCAATATATCTGTCCGTGATGTTGCTAGACTCATCAATAACTTTAATTTCAGCAAAATAACTGGCCCTGACAACATTCCAATCGTAGTATTAAAAACTGCTATTGGAACTAGCTACTGTATTTTAAAAGTTGTTTAAACTTTGCGTTGAAGAGGAATACGTCCCAACACCTTGGAAAACCTCGATAGTCTGTCCAGTATTAAAAAAATACGGGAGATCTGTCTGCATCTCAATACAAACCAATCAGTCTCCTGTGCGTCACAATTAAGTTGCTTGAGTCTGTAATAAATAAAGTTGTAAACGACGTCAGCAAAAACAACGTATTCAGCGACAAGCAATATGGTTTCCGTTGTGTGAGACCAACAGGGGATTTGCTGACAGTTAATCACACAGAATCAATGAATCTATTGACAGTGGTCTCGATTTTAGAGCAATAGTTTTTAAATGCATTTGATAGGGTTCTGCATAAAGCTCTACCTCTAGTTATGGAATTGCTAGAAATGTCCTCTTAACAATAAACTCCTTTATCTGAGATAGTTCAATTAAAATAGTCGTTGATGGGTAGAAATCCAAAGTAGGCAATTGATGTGCCTCAATGATCTATTAAGAGTCCAATTCTCTTTCTGATCTTCATGGACGATTTCCCAAATCATATTCTACGATCATTCGTCGACGCTTATGCAGACGATACTACAATCGATGGCAACACTGCAAAGGCAGACAATGACGAAAACCTGTCTAACTCTCTCTCCTCCAAACTTGAGCGCGTGGTTCAAAGTGGTAAAAAAATGGTTATTTTTAATACAACCGAAACCAAACTTTTACCTTTTCACCACCAACGCTCAAATCCCCTCTTGATCTCAACAGAAATAAATGGCTCTCGTCTTAAGGAAGCATCTTACTTTGACAATTTTCTGAGACTGGCCTTCATTCCTGACTTGAAATGGAAGACCTGCATCAGACCCGTTACCAAAATCACTGGAAATCCTCTGGAAATGAATGCCATCTCTTTTCAGGGAGACGTTGATAAACGAAATCAGAATTATTATTATCATTCGATTTGTTTATTAAAATCCTTCATTAGTATCTTAGTCTGTTTTTAGACTTGTGGCAGTAAAATGTTTTTTTTTCTTTAAATCTCAGACATAAACACCGGTTGGTCATACGACCAAGCTTTATCACTCCTTGCGCTTGTAGTTATTTTTGCGACACAAACATTACAGACATTCAGAATATAAGTTACACTCTTCACAAACTCTACACTTCTCAGAGTCAATCCCACAGTGCCTTTTCGTGGTCAATGCCTCAGTTACCTGTTTTAAATCCTCTTCAACAAAGCGATCCTTAGATTTATCTCGCTTCAGTTTTAAAACAGCTTAATAATAAAAACAAAACCAGCATTAACCTAAGGCGGGTTGAACTGCCTTCCTCCAAAAGAGGAAGTGCCAAGAGGTTATCAACTCCATGAGATGTGTACAGTCACGTGTATATCTCGGTCAGGGTCGATGATGATTTTATATTTTTACAGAAAGGTGTCGACGTCTTCCTACATACAACACCTGGTATTCCCAAATGGTCACACATACGGTACTGGTCAGGCCTAACGTTGCTTAACTTCGGTGATCTAACGGGAACCGGCGTGTCAACGTGATTATACCGTATACTTACAGTGTCGATGATATTATCAATTTCGTCTTCTCATTATATTTCAATAATCTGCTCTTACAATCGTTTTTCCCGACGTTTCCGCAATTATATTTTTCTTCACCACGCACTATATTCTTCAATTCCTGCCGGTTACATATCCAGGCACCTGCGTTCACAAGCAACACATTCCACTAGGCTGATAAGCAGTCTTCCATCCATTTTTTGCGGCGTATGCAATTTGAATATGTTATCGTCTGCCACACACCAAACTAACATTTTAATTCCCTTGTGAACCTACCAGATTCTTTCAATTCCTGCTTGCTCAACGCCGCTAAAGTGCCATGTATCTTGCAACCGTATTTGCCATATGTTAGTAGGTTACGGGCACTTAGCTCTAACCAGTAAAAGCCTCAATCTACAAAAGTAAGCGCGTTTCATTTGATTTTTTTTATTTTAGTTTTTATTTCCTTTTTTTTTTTTTTTTTTTAAAAAGAATTTCGTCCAACTTAAACAAACTTATAGCTAATGATCGTTTCATCAGAAGATTGTTTGTATTCCTAAGCATGTATGAAACAACCAGGTTGACACACCGGTTTTTCTTTATTTTTCTATGGAGTCATCACTTATCAAGGTTCAAAGGACACTCGAGGACAAGGATAAATGAGTGCCAGATGGTTAGTGAGACAACATTATGATAATTGGTAATTGATGGTGGTGATTGGACAGAATTTAATTATTTAAGAGGACAGCTCAACAAGAAGTTGTTTACATTGGACTTGAAAACAATTATGTTGTCCCGCAGTATTATGTGTAGTTTGATATGTATTGATTTGCATATCATTATTCCCCCCCCCAAAGACGTTATTAAAAAGACTAAAGTCGAGAGGGCAGCGCAGTCGAGTTCTTGGAACTGAATTGAACAGATCGGAATTTAAAATGTTGTACGAACTCTGACAAGAATTCTTATTAATTGATTACATAAATTACATAATGTTCCATTGAGTCTGGCTAATCTCAAATGGGTGACCATTTAAGAATACCAGGCGCTGTATATGAGGGAACGGTGATATCTGCTTAAAAAACAACGAAAACGAAAAAACAAAACTTAATAAACAAACAAACAAACAAACAAATAAACAAACAAACAAACAAACAAACAAACAAATAAACAAAAAGTAAAACTGCCCAAAACCAACATCGTTTTTCCCTGGTCAGGATATCAATGCATCTGGGTACAATTTTATATCCAATATTTCATACAAACTTCCTTCAACCAAGAGTGAATGCTGGGATATTCCGAGTTACTCACAGAAAAGCATATTTTTGAACTTTCTACTCCATGCAACGAGAAGAGAAGAAGAAAGATGACCCATTTATAAGATATTTATAAGGCACTCATAAGGCATTTGTAAGACATTTATAAGGTATGTATAAGGCATTTATAAGACATTTATAAAACGAAATTGTGAACGAAGGACATGCATCAATCTGCACATAGGATTTTTATTACTGCTGAATATTATTTCAATATAAGATGTGTTTATTCTTATATTAAAAGTATTCGAACATTTCGCTTATTTCTGACAAAGGAGGAAGAATTACTATTTTTGAACCGGAATTTATCAAGGTTATATTTATGATACGCTGGTTTTTGACCTTAAAGAAGTATTTATTTAACTTTTTACATCTAGTGGCTTTCTGTCCCGTCTTGAGCAATTTCCACAAAAATAATTCACAATGTTGCTAGAATAACCAGATTACTTTCAAATAAGATAATAGTTAATAAAAATAAGAAATATTAAATAAATTCCGAGAATAAGCGGTTTTACACGAAACATATTACGAAACTATAAGCTAATCTAAATGACAAGTAGTTGAGGGCGACCTGAAGTCTCCCTTTTCGTTATCTGCTACACCGAGGTGTAGGAGAGGGCGCACTCTATTGCCAGAATTACACCACTTACTCTTGATTTTCCCTTTTATGATCAGGATTTAGCATGGGAGTATTAAGTAGCATTTTAAAAAGTTTTTGTATGATCTGACCAAGAATTGAACCCTAGTCTCCCGGTCCATGAGCGAGCATTCTTCTCATAATGGCAAGCCCTTGTCTATAATTGGCCTATTAGCTTTAGAAAACTACAAAACCCAGACAAATAAGGCAAAAACAGAAAACGTCAAGTTATCTAGTTCAACAGTCATTAAAAAAAATTATAAAAAAAGACTAGAAATTAATCGTTCAGTATTGCAATCTTAACTCAACTCAAATTTATTCTTGCCAAAATAGCGTAAGAAAACAATGAACATAAAACAAATTTCGCCATAATTTTATGACCAGCAGTCAGTGAATTAAAAAACAAACAAACTAATTATGTAGAATAGGGACCGCGTATATTAGGTTATGTAAACCACCGGAAGGTGCTGAAACGCTTAACTAATTGTTGTGTCCGGAGAAATGGGATATTAGAATCATTGGAATTCGAATAATAAGTAGATATGCTCATTATACATTAAATAAATTTATCAATGGCACAAACATTAATTATTTACAGATCGATATTCATGCGTCAAGCGAAGCCGTCATATTGTCCCTGGTCCCTCTCTTGGAACTGTCTAGTCTTTGTTGTTTTCCTTTATAGATCCTAATCTATAAAGGGCGATAACTTTTACTTTCTTTATTTAGAGTTATTTACTCTTTGATCGCTATAACACTCCCTCCTCTTTGAAATATGATGTTTGTAGGATGTTTGATGTGGGTCTGTTTGTAGAGTCGCAGTTAGCACCTTCGTTACGTCTTTCGGGTTAGACCTCAGACTTGCTTTGTTTACTGCATTTTGCTTGAACACTTTGAGGTAATTCAAATGTTTCCAGTAAAATATTTAATGGAACGATTGTGTTATTTGATTGTCTCTTTGGAAATAAAAGTGACGAAGTTGATTTGCATGTCTGACCCAAATAGATGATTGTACACCCACATTATAGATTACATTGCCAGAACGACGCACTATGTGACGTTGTATCCATTTTTCTTTACCATTGCAGTAGTCTTTTGCCAATAAAGGTATCCTGATAGGAATTTACGTGACCTTGTTCCATGATGGCGATTGAATTGATTTTCCATCGTCCTGTTTCTCTTGGGAAGATCATTTGATGATGGACGAATAGAATCCATTGATAAACGTATTTTTCTCTCCAGCAGGAGACTTTCCATTTGGACAATTTGGATCTGGGGTAACTCTGTAGCTACTTAGAAATATTTTTATGATGTCTCGAGTAGTTCCTTCAAGAGTGCTTTCTTAAAAGTGTCGACAAAGTGTTCGGTTCGGCCATTTGATTGTGGGTGGAAAGGTGGAGATCTGAGATGCTGAATAGTATTTTGTTTACAGAAGTCAGAAAATTATGCTGAGGTAAATGCAGTACCATTATCAGAAACTAAGGTTTCAGTAACGCCCAGTCTGATGAAAATTTCTTGTAGTTTCATTTGATGACTTCTGACCACTTATTGTACGCATCAACCAATATTAAGTAATGTTCATTAATTGTTCCTGCAAAGTTCATGTGTAGTTGTGACCAAGGCATTTCTGAGGTAGCACATGCATGCAATGTTATTTTCCGGGGAGAATTCGTAACCAGTTGACATTTAACACAACTTTTTACAAGTTCCTCTAATTGCCTGTCCATGTTTGACCAATGCACATAGCCACGTGCCAACGCTTTTATCTGATTAATATTTTTTGTGTGTTAACAGTCTTAAAAATATCAAGAAATAATAATTAATTAAGTAATATTTAACGGTGAGACCTTTTCAGAAAAAAATCTTTACAAAAAACCCTACACGCAAGTTTTGAAGTGTTTCTACGTATATTTCAAATGTTTGAAACTTATGCTTTCCCTTCCCCGTTCCCTCTTTTTGCACCCCACCACCAAACATGTCTCGTTTATCGCTCTATGACAAAAAAGTGGGTGCTCATTGAACGTTAAATTTATATAGAAAAGTGATCTCCCCTTAAAATGTTAAATTTTTATTATTTTATTAAAAATTATTTCTTTTATATTATCTTTAAAGGCCATTAAAACGCATTAGCCACTCAAAAAGTAAATTTTGATTGCTTTTAGGAGGTAAACTACGCTAGGTAGGTTCTAAAAATACCAACTATTTTAAAATATATGTAAATCTATCAAACAGTTATTTGTTTTGTTTTGTCTTTTTTATTTACATTAGAAAAACATTTGTTTTGTTTTTTGTTTGTAAACGATTTCAACTTGCAATGAAAATAAAATCCAAATAATCTTTTAAAAAATTTGGGATGTTAAAACCGTACATGGTATAATTAAAAGCATTCGTGAACGATATTTATTTTATAAATGTTTATATTGGTTAAAATTAAAAATATAAAAGCTTACATTGTATAAAATTAAAACAACTTCTATTTATATTGTTTTAAATTAAAATAAATTTTTTTATTATTTAAAATTATAAAAAGTTTTATTGATATTGTTTAAAATTATAAAAGTTCTATATATATTGTTTAAAATAAAAAAAAACTGTTTATTATTAAAAAAGGTATGTTTATATTGTTTGTTTTTGAAAGAGAATTTCTGCTTATTTAATACTGTTAACTTCTGAAATATCGACATTATTCTTTTCATAACGTTCGCTAGAAAAAAATGGTTCTTTTTATGATATATGGCTCGAGAGTATTTGGCCACTCAATTTCCAATCTTGCCCGAATTTTTTTTTTATTTGAAACGGAAACCAATTTTTTAAAAGGATATTTATAAAAAGTTAGATGTCATGTGTTGACAGAAAAGTATTTCTTTTTTATAAACACGGTTACAACGACTGGGCAAGCTAATTTGAGCAATTTTGTCGTCTTTAAACTGTCAATTACAGAATATATAAAATACATTAAATCGTAAACATTTGTTTTGTTTTTATTTGAAAACGATTCCAATTTACAATGAAAAATATAAATATTATTCGTAAAATGCCGTTGTAAAAAGCAAAAGCGATTTCTTTTTTTTTCTTTTTTTTGCGTATTTTAAACGCGAAAAATTTGTCGATTAAAAAAAACTTTCATGGCTTTGGTTTTATTTCTTTACGCATACGCATGGTAAACCAAAACCGGATACACGGTTTCAACGCCTAAGCAAGATTATTTGATTTTTATCATATATATATATATATATATATATATATATATATATATATATATATATATATATTGTAAAGTGTAATCGACAGGGTCTAAATGAGCAAAGTCTCAGTAAAATATATTTAAAGGTGCTGTGCTCTGAGTATTGCAGTTATGATAACCTCAATCGGTGTAATTACCTATAGCTATATAAACAGAAAGGGCGTGAAATTATCAATTAAATTCCACTTTCTAGATGTACAAACTATATTTACTAATTTATAAGCTGGTTAAAATTTGTTGTTTTCTCTACCCCCTCCCCTCCCATTTATGCTGATGAGGAGATGATATCCAGAAATATTTTACTTATTTCTCAATGGTCATATTTGAAAATATCGAATGAATAAAAGGATATTGTTTAGTTGAGAATTCTTTGTTGTCAAAAGTGCGTTTAGAAAAACGTGTGCTTAGCCACGTGAATTGGTCACGTTGGGAAACACACTTCTGACGTCATAGCTAAAGGGAGATTCCCAATATAGGAGTTAGAGTTAGTCAGATCAGGGCTGTAGTTGAGGCAGAACAGTTGAGTCTGTTAGTCAGCAGAGATCAGGAGAGTCAGTCAGTGGTCAGCTGCCCCTTTGGAAGGGAAGGGTAGAAAGATTAAACTATGTAGAACAAATGTGAATTCCTGACGTCATCATCGTTCGCCCCCCCCATACAACAGTTATGGATTTAGCTGCATACGGTTGCCCATTATTTATTACACTGTTGTAGATTTTCCAGAAGTCACGGGTTCCTAATTTCTGAGCTTCGATGCGTTTTTTGGTGGTTTCAGTAAATTCTCACTTAGTTGTCGCTATTTCTTTCTTACAGTTACTTCTGGCTTCTTTATACTTCTGTCTGTTTGAAATGGATTTATGTCGGTTAAATCTGTGGTACGCGCGCTGCCTTTACGCGATGGAAGCTGCACATGTGAAAGTAAACCATTGGGGAGAGTGGGGTTTTCTTTAAAATTTCCGCGTGGAGACATGTGCTTCAAGTGCTGTTTTGAACCATTCAGTGGTCTCATTTGCGCACTGTTCAGCAGGAAGTGAAAAGATATTTCGCTACAGGGCGTGTCTAATTAGATCCCTGATGACTTCTCAGTCGGTCTTTTTTTTTTATAATATCTCGTTGTTTTGAGCAATGGCTTTTCCATTTTGGCTCTAGAGTTTAGTGCGATTTCAACTATTATCACTACATGATCAGCATTCCCAAGTGGGCTGTGGGCGTTCGTAACACAATCATCAGGAACTGTGGTCAGAAACATATCTAAAAGTGATGCGTGTTGCTCTTACTGGTCAGGGAAACGGGTTGGAAACGTAACCGTCTGTGATAGGGAATGAGATATAGAGAAGCTATGTGTTGTGGTACCAGTTGCGTCTGTGTAATTAGAGAATCCAAGCTAGTTACTGTGGTGGACATTGAAGTCACCAAACACATGAATTTGTGCGCTAGTGTCGAGGGAAAGCGCTGTATCTATGCTGTCAGAGACTTTGTTTATTAAGGTACAGTCCTGGGTCGAGGGAGAGCGGTAGAGAAAATAACAGTAACTAATGTTATGTTGCATGTTAAGTCTAAAACACATAAAGGCTTGATCGTCCGATTCTCGTTTTGTTTCTCTAGTCAGGGAGAGAGTGTTTCGAATATAGACTCCAAGACCGTGCATATGTCTGTCAGAGTCCTCACAGCAGAGTGGGAGATATCCGGGCATGTTAAAGTAGTTAAAAGGGATGGAGGAGTGTAGGTTAGTCTCACTTAGTGCTAAGATATCCGGGGTATTTGTTAGGAGAAATGCTTCAACATCATTTAAATTAGTTCTAAGCCCACGGACGTTAGTAAATACAAGCCTCAATAGAGGAGACAATTTGATTTTCTTTGAGTTTTGTCCTGGTTTAAGCGTAGTTTTAGATTGTACTGTCATTTTTTTCAAGTTTTAGTTTAGGTAAGGGGTGCTGAACAAGTAGTTATGCAGGACCAGACATACAACACAAGTAGACCATCAGCTGACTTTCTATCTACTAGGACTTTGGTCTCAGGAAGGCCCACCGGGGATGAGTGCATGGTTCCTTTCCATGCGCGACATGGCACTACAAACATCCCGATATTATTCAACTGTTGGTGGAGCAGCTGCTCTAAGGGCTACCAAAGAGTTAGGGCTCCTGTATTACCAGTCGGGAACAGCAGCCAGGAACTGTCAATCCGGTACCCTCAACCCATCAGACGATGGTCAACCCAATCTACTTGTACTGGTATTATGATATTTCATCACCCCCCAAATGCCCAGTTTAGAGCGGGATGGTATGTGTCGGGAGAGGGAGAAATCTGCGTTCATTGCCCTAGTCAGGAAACAAGATCGACCACTGAGTGTTTCTGTCAAATCCCTGTGCTTCGACCTCTACGCCTGGCTAATAGGCAAAGAAGGAGTATGGAAGCCGGGCGATAGACAGTGCCTATCTACTCCTTAAGCAATTAAGGTTTGCAGACCGGCAATTTATTCGAATTACCAGCTCTAGGAAGGATGTCATCCAAGAATAGAGGGGCCTCCCTCCCCTTAGGTTTAGCTTCAGAGTTTTCCTTCTCCTAGACGGATGACCTGGGAAGATCTACGAGTACGTCAGCACCGAGAAGCAGTCAATTTTTTAAACTTTGTCCCCTATTATGCGTTATTGCGTAGGGAAATGTACACAGACACACACACACACAGACAGATATTTTCACTTATATATATATATATATATATATATATATATATATATATATATATATATATATATAAAAGCGATTTTTTGTGAAAATGAAATTCTATTAACAAAAACGAAATAATTTAATTTGTAAATGGAAAAAAGTCAATTTGGTAAACTTTTGTTGTAATTTTTGTGCATAAGTCCAACTCGCACATTACATATTAAATGTCGATTTTATGTTTTCAAGTATGCATACAACGAATAAATACCCCGGCCTCTCATGTTTAAGAACGCCTTTCTGAATAGACACCGCTAACCTCCCATGTTAAGAACGGCTGTCTGAATATACACCGCTAACCTCCCATGTTAAGAACGGCTGTCTGAATATACACCGCTAACCTCCAATATTAAGAACGGCTTTCTGAATAGACACCGCTAACCTCCCATGTTAAGAACGCCTTTCTGAATAGACACCGCTAACCTCCCATGTTAAGAACGCCTTTCTGAATAGACACCGCTAACCTCCCATGTTAAGAATGCCTTTCTGAATAGACACCTCCAACCTTATTAGCATAGCCCAAACCCTATAAAAGATGACATGTCAAATGTGAACAATAAGTTGGACGTAATGTAAAAATGTACCGAATGTAAACGGAACGAATTGTAAATTTCCGTTCCATTTTTAAAACAACGGTAAAACAGAGCATTCTCCGCACGTTTTACCAAAATAATCTTATTTTCAATTGTTCTGTACTTTCACCTAATAATGCAATAAAGCAAGAGATAGTATAAAACTTAAATTTAACGTGAAAACACACACACACACACACACACACACACACACTCTCCCTCTCTCTCTCTCTCTGCCGATACGACAGGGATCGGAAATGCAAATAAACTAAGTTCCTGTTTAGAAAAAATAGAAGGAGGAAAAAGTGTATAATTAAACAGAAAGTATGCAAATCTAAATACTTCCAGAAAAAAAGGAAAAAAACAAAGAAAACTTTTGGGTTACGATATAATGTAAATATATGCGTGTATGGGTAATGGCTAACATCAAGGTGCCGTAGTGTTCGTTAAATAAAGGGAATGTAATCATTCCAATAATCTATGAATATAGGAATGGGTAGTGTTAGCCAATCACAACGTGGGGATCAAGTCTGTGGAGATGTTAGAACCTTTAGTGTAGAAAAGCGAAGTGAAGTGCTATATGTAATATGGAATAGGCTAATAAATCAATTACGTAGGAAGGGGTCTAAATTTAAGTCTCATGTGAGTATAAATATGCTGTGTAAGTGGGTAACGGTGGTAGTACTTGGTGATTAGAGGGCGATTAGAGTGTAAAATAGAAACTATTTCCTCTGTAGGTTATGACGATGATGATGATGATGATGATGGCAGTCCCAGGATTAAATCTAATGTTTTAATATTACGAATTAATGTGTCTAAGATGTTGTTTTATAGTTAAATAAGGTAATGACTAATAGCGTAAAAATAATTTTTCTTTTTTTTAAATTCAATTTCCACCCCAAACAAGGCACAGTGCCACTATAAAGCAGGGGGCTACTATCAGGGACTTAATTAGCGGGGTCATTATGAAGGGAGATGAGTAGAAAGATGTTTGTTAACATTACACTTGAACTTCTGCATATCATTGCAGTTTGGAAAGCAGAATCCCGGAAGGGAGTTCCAAAGACCCGCAGTTCTGGGGAAGAAACTATTGGAGCAAAAGGCTTTCTTGCACCTAGGGATCTCTACTGTAAAGGGATGAGACTTAGTAGCTTGTCGGATTTGTCGGGGGTAGTTATGTCGGGGAGGTACAAGTGTTTGCAGTTCGTCAGAGCATTCAACATTAAAGTATTTATAGAACAGGCAGAGGGATGCAACATCTCGTCGATGGGACAGAGGCTGAAGCCTAGATCACAGTTCAGGACCTATCAGGTTGGCGACTCTTTTTTGAACCCTGTCCAGGAGCGAGAGACAAGCAGCAGATGCACCAGCCCAGATGTGACAACAGTACTCCATACATGGGCGAATGGTTGCCTTATAGAGGTATAGGATACTGGCAGGCGTAAGTAGTTTTCTAGCACGGTAGAGGGAGCCAACCTTCCTTGCAGCAGCCTTGGCAATGCTCTCAATGTATCTATTCCAGTTCATATTCCCTGTAAACGTTAGGCCGAGGAGTTTAAAAGAAGTACTTTCAGGTAATGTGTTCTTGGCCATTGCTATTGGTGGTAGAGAAGGTTTCTTGTACTTATTGAAGGAAACAAGCTTAGTCTTAGCAGCATTGAATGTGACCAACTATTTTTGTCCCCATTCCACTACGGATTAGAGGTCATCCTCTAGTGTTTCTGCCATTTCCTTGGATATGTGTTCATTTGTTTTCCCCTCATATCTGTTTAATATACATTTGTATGTACCATCTGTTGTTGTATTTGGGCCAGATGGGGAAAACTGCGTCTTTTTTTATTATATATAGGGATTTTAAATTGAATTAAAAATATCTTAATGCTGCAATATTTTAAGTAATAAATTTATTATATATTTTACTTGAATATTTTGTCTTTTTCTTTCCTAGTTTTAACAACTAATCCTTTTACATTTCTAAGCTTAATCTGAACCATATTACTTTATGCTCGCTTTTTTTTTTCTATGTAATATAACTTTAAAACTCAGATCAGCTTGCTTGCTTGGGCGTTTAAACCGTCCATCCGGTTTCTGCCATCCGATTAAAAAAATCGTCTGCTTATCTATTTTATAGCCGCCCTATCTCACGTCCGATATTAAAAGCTACTGCTGCCATTCAAAGCATACGCAAAGTCAACAATATTTTTTGTTTTAACTTATTTTTACGTGTTTTCCTTAAAAATTTAAAAAATATGAAGAAATGCTTCAAAATGTGTGGGGAACTGTTTATTTAAAAAAAATGATTTGCTTCGAAAAAAGCTCGCAGTTATTATTTCCTGATATTTTTAAGGCAGTTAACACACACACACACACACACACACACACACACACACACATACACACACAAAATAAAAAAAAACTGTACAATACACACTTCCTCCTTGTATTTTTTCTTTTTGTTTTTTGTTCAATTTTTTTTCAACGGATTACACCCCTTTTATATATATATTTTTCATTTAATCTAAGGACAATGATTTTCAGACTTTTATTATCCAATGTATACCATATTGTTTTTACTCGTCGCCATGTTTGTTTTCGCGCTTTCAATTTTTGCGCGTTTATAGATTAATTCTGTATACCCCCTTAGCACTTTTATACATTAATTCTGTATACTCACTATTCCATAGCTAGCTATAACATATACTGACCCAACGTAGTCTAGTATTTGATAATATTGATATCGGCGTATATAGAGATGATGGATTAGAGATAATAATCGAAAAATACTTCCCCGTAGCAAACACCTTCCACAAAATCTTTAATAAAAGCAGCCTAAAACTATCCTAAAACCTAGAGATGATAATTAAAACGCATAATAATAAAATACTTAATGTGAACAATCAAAAAGAAAATAAAAAAATCAATAAAAATGACCAACATAACAACAAAAATAACACAAAAAACTAAGTAATTACTAAAAACGGTACTGATGCAAATCCTAATAGGGGGGAAAACACTAGCAATGAACAAAAAAAACTGTAACTGTAGAAACCAAAATAAATGCCTAACCAAAAACATTGTTTAGCAAATCACAATTTCTGCTAGAGAACACCCGAATAACAAAAATATTACGTAAGAATTGCCTCCTGGATTCTAAAAGCAGATATTACGTTCACAAAAGCAGATATTACGATCACAAAAGCAGATATTACGATCACAAAAGCAGATATTACGATCACAAAAGTATATTCAAATACGGAAAACGCTGAATAAAAACAGTATTAGCGAAACACTACTTGAAGCTCAAAGAAAATGGTCGATAAACGATAGTAGGGTGAAAAATAGCATGGCAAGTGAGTACATGTAGAAACCTAGATTACCCATGTAGACTGTTTGAATGAGAAATTAGCTATACTAAACTTTGAAGACACTTCCCCCCCAAATTTATTAAACTGCTGGAGTTAAATAACAAACATATGTATACACAAAATAAACTTTACCTTAAGATAGCGGAGAAAAAAATGAACTACTGCTACTAATAATAATGACAAAAACAATAAAAATAATAAAAAATAATAATTAATAAATAAACAAATACATATACAAATATTCTAGAATAACGTAAAATGTAAATAAACATCCAAATTAAAACTAGGTCATCTCTGATCACAAAGAAATGAAAAACACACACACACACACACACACACACACACACACACACACACACACACACACACACACACACACACACACACACACACACACACACACACACACACACACACGTGTTCTTTTTAGTTATTGGATTCATGAATACTATAACATTGTCAATGTTATTTTTATCTTTTGTTGTTCTGGCGTTTCTGGACATGATTTCTGGATTTCTGAAAGTCACACGTATGTTTGCATTTGTGAAGCTCAAATAGTAGTGCACTAGTACATATAAATATGATAATAAAGAGATATAATAAATTCGACGGTAAGAATTAAATTTCGAAATACAAAATACCTAAAACTCAACGTTCTGCAGGCTTTAATAAGAAAAGAGAAAAATTGGTACATAGCATTATGTTCCACATTTAGTTTTTTCCTCTCTTGATAAAACCCACGAATCAGTGGGCGAAACGTTGAGTTGTTAGGTCTTCCACATTTCCATTTTTAAGATATATATATATTAGGTTGACTGCTTTATGTTTTGCAAATCGTAAGAAACAACTCAGGTTTGATGTGTTTGCCTGAGGCGCGCCAATTATCGCATAGAAACTAAAGATTTCACGGTGCCATACATGACAAGAAACAGGAGCAACATACATTGCAAGCAGCCAGAGGCGGTGAGTCAGCATAGAGGGTGGTAGTGGTGGTGGTGGTGGTAAGTTTTATCCAAGGACACCCGCCCAGCGGTGCGCATACTGGGAATGGGATGTTCACATGCATATACCCCACCCCATATGTCCATGGGACAGACAAACAAATAAATGCAGTTGAAACAACGTCTCAGTTGCATTGGAACTGTATTCTCTTTTCTATCTATCTATTTATCTATCTATCTATCCAAATCCCTTCATATGCTTTATTTCGTTCGTGTATTAAAACAGGCGGATGTGACGTCATAAATCGTTCATTTTGATTGGCCGATAAAAGAATAAAGGCAGTTAAAATAAAAAGATAAGTACAATAGAACAAGAAAGAATAATATAAATTTAAAATATAACACAGTTTGCTTAAAGCATTGTCTGGTGTGTATATAAAGGAAATGTATAGGAGGCCAGACGATGCAGAGGATTTTCGTTTGCATGTTTGAACTAAAATCGAACAAATATCTGAGGAAGGAAAAAATTTCCGAAATATCATACTATATGGAACTAACACTAATACCACGTATTTCCAATGTTACAATGCTAATTCCTTGGCATGCAACCTTCTGTCCATCAACTACTCTTATAGTATTAGTGCCCTTACACTCACTTGAAAGAACCGATCGAATTAGTGTTGCAGTACAGCCAGTATCGATGAGGGCTCTTCATCCCATATCATTTACTAACACTCCTAATGTTGCTAGTCATTTTGCGCCATTTGCTGATGTAAGGGGGCAACCACCGACGCATCGGTTGTCCCATTTTCGTTTCTCCGCAGGTAGTAGCAATGGTTCGCTACATCCAAAACCAGTTATCATACGTGGTGTGGTACAATCCCTTGTCAGGTGATGACCCTTACAATTATAGTATTCACCACTAAACGGTTTCATTACCCTTAGTCTTTCATCAACATCTTTAGGTTCTCTTCTGGGTTCTGATTTCGCAACTGCTGCCACTTTTGGATCTATGTGGTCGTGAACACCCTGGCAGTTGAAATTAGTTCGATAATCAGCAATTCTTTCACATTTGGTGACTACTGTAGTGTCGCGGAAATATTTTCTGGGAAACCATTAACAATAGTGAGCCTCACAACCTGTTCTCGTCCGGCTTCCTCGAATCCGGCTAATTCTGCCAAGCTTTGTATATTGGTTGCATACATGTCGATTGGCTCACCCGTCCACTGCATCCTCACCAGGTTTGCAGATTTTTTCTGCATCTCGTTGATCTTTCTGTATTAACTGGAGATACAGTGCTAAAACATTACCTTCCCAAAGCAAGCACGTAAAGCGTGCAATATCATAAATCTTCTGCAGTTTTGCCACCAGCTTCACTTTTGCCAACAAGTCCATTAGATCTCCTCCACTGGGGTTTCAGCATGTCACTACTTACTTCTAACATCTCTATTACTGTGGCCTGAAATAGTTTGTGGTAAAAATAAATAAAGCTTTTTTTATTTTATTTTATTTTTTTTAAATTCAATTTTCACCCCAAACAAGGCACAGTGCCACTTTGAAGCAGGGGGCTACTATTAGGGACTTAATTAGCGGGGTCATTATGAAGGGAGATGAGTAGAAAGATGTTTGTTAACATTACACTTGAACTTCTGCATATCATTGCAGTTGGGAAAGCAGAATCCCGGAAGGGAGTTCCAAAGACCCGCAGTTCTGGGGAAGAAACTATTGGAGCAAAAGGCTTTCTTGCACCTAGGGATCTCTACTGTAAAGGGATGAGACTTAGTAGCTTGTCGGGTTTGTCAGGGGTGGTTATTACGGGGAGGTACAAGTGTTTGCAGTTCGTCAGAGCATTCACCAGTAAAGTATTTGTAGAACAGGCAAAGGGATGCAACATCTCGTCGATGGGACAGAGACTGAAGCCTAGATGACTCTCTTTTGAACCCTGTCCAGAAGCGAGAGACAAGCAGCAGATGCACCAGCCCAGATGTGACAACAGTACTCCATACATGGGCGAATGGTTGCCTTATAGAGGTATAGGATACTGGCAGGCGTAAGTAGTTTTCTAGCACGGTAGAGGGAGCAAACCTTCCTTGCAGCAGCCTTGGTAATGCTTTCAATGTATCTATTCCAGTTCATATTCTCTGTAAACGTTAGGCCGAGGAGTTTAAAAGAAGTACTTTCAGGCAATGTGTTCTTGGCCATTGCTATTGGTGGTAGAGAAGGTTTCTTGCAGTTATTGAAGGAAACAAGCTTAGTCTTAGCAGCATTGAATGTGACCAACCATTTTTGTTCCCATTCCACTACAGATTGGAGGTCATCCTTTAGTGTTTCTGCCATATCCTTGGATATTTGTTCATTTGTTTTCCCCTCATATCTCATATCATAGAAGTGGTGTCATCGGCAAATATACCCATCTCAGAAACAATTTTATCAGGGAGGTCGTTTATGAATATCAGGAATAATAGAGGTCCAAGGATAGACCCCTGAGGTACTCCCGCATTTATGTCATATTGTTTAGATGTACGACCGTCGAGGACAACTTTGATTTTTCTATTAATTTAGAAGGATTTAATTACATTATGAATTCTTCCAGTGATTCCATATGATCTAATTTTCCTTAGAAGACCATCGTGCCATACCCTGTCAAAAGCCTTAGATATATCAAGGGCCACCGCTCTTCCCTCTCCTATTTTGTCCAATGAACGATGAACGGTATATACGTTCAGAAACTACAGTTAAGATATTTGCTTGCCTGAATACATATTGTTTGTCAGTCATGAGTTTAGCAGCTGTTAGGTGCTGGACTAGGGCTTGATTAACTAAGGACTCAAATATTTTGGCAAAAAGCGGGAGGAGGCTAATGGGGCGATAATTTAGTGGGTCAGTTCTTTCACCAGAATTCTTGAAGACTGGTACCACAGAGGCGGTTTTCCAGCAGTCGGGAAGCAAGATTCGTTAAGGCATTTATTGTAAAGTTTGGACAGAACTGGAGCAACCTCGGCAGAGCATTTTTTTAATAGCACAGCCGGGATGAGATCTGGTCCACATGCTTTTGTGTCTAGGTTTTTTATAATAGCATGTACCTAGCTTCTATAAACTTCTGTTTATTTGAGCTGGACTTATGTCGGTTGAATCTGCGGAACGCATGCTGCCTTTGACAAATCGCATCTGCACAAGCAGAAGTAAACCATTGGGGAGAGTGGGGCTTGCTATAGAATTTCCGTGCGGGAACATGTGCTTCAATTGCAGTTTTGAACCATTCAGTGGTCTCATTTGCACACTGTTCCGCTGGAAGAGTAAAGATATTTTGCCATGGGGCATCTCTGATGAGCTTCCTGATGGCTTCCCAATCAGCCTTTTTGTAATACCTCGTTGTTTTGAGTAGTGGGTCTTCAGTTTTAGGGCGAGAATTTAGGCTGATTTCTACCATTATCACAGCGTGATCAGCATTCCCGAGTGGGCTGTGGGCATTTGTTGCACAGTCATTGGGAACCGTTGTCAGAAAGAGATCTAGAAGTGAGTCATGTTGATCTTGCTGGTCTGGGAAACGTGTCGGAAATGTAACCAATGTAGATAGGGAATGGGATATAGAGAAGCTATGTGTTGCTACCAGCTACGTCTGTGTGATTAGAGAATCCTAGCCAGTTACTGTGGTGGATATTGAAGTCACCAAATACATGATGCTTGTGCGCTAGTATCGAGGGAGAGTGCTATATCTATGCTGTCTGAGACTTTGTTTATTAGGGTACAGTCTTGGTTTGAGGGATAGCGGTAGAGAAAATACAAGTAGCTAATATTGTGTTTCATATTTAGTCTGAAGCACATAAAGGCCTGGTCCTCTGATTCTAGTTTTATTTCTCTAGTCAGGGGGAGGGTGTTACGAATATAGACTCCAAGCCCATGCATATGTCTGTCCGAGTCCTTACGGTAGAGTGGGAGATAACCAGGCATGTTAAAGTGGTTAGAGGGAATGGAGGAGTGAAGGTTAGTTTCACGTAATGCTAAGATATCCGGGGTGTTTACAAGGAGAAATGACTCAACATCATCTAAGTTAGTTCTAAGCCTGCGGATATTAGTAAATGCAAGCCTCAAGGGAGGAGGCAGGTTGGTTTTCTTGGAGTTGGTCCTGGTTTAAACGTAACTTTTGCTTGAGCTGTCATTTCATTTTATTTTATTTAAAAGTTTCAGTTAGGGTGGATGAGTTAGGGGGTGCTGGACAAGTAGTTGTGCAGAATACCAGACATGCAATACAAGTAGACCATCAGCTGTCCTCACCCACAGGATTGTGGTCTCAGGAAAGCCCACCGGGGATGAGTGCAGGGTCCCTTTCCATGCGCGACAGTGCACTACAAACACCCCGATATTTTACAACTGTTGATGGAGCAGCCGCTCTAAGCGCTACCAAAGAGTTAGGGCTGCTGTACTATCAGTCGAAAACAGCAGCCAGAAACTGTTAAACCGGTACCCTCAATCCATTAGGCAAAGCCAGCCCAGTCCAACTGCACCGACATATATGGCACTGAAGCACCCCCACTGTGTCCAGTTTAGGGGGATGGGATGTGGCGGGAGCGAGGAAAAGCGGCGTTCATTGCCCTAGTCAGGAAACAAGGTCAATCACTGGGTGATTCAGACGAGTCCCTGTGATAGTACCTCTACGCCTGGCCAATAGGCAAAGAAGGAGTATGAAAGCCGGGCGATAGACAGAGCCTATCTCCTCCTTAAGCAGTTTAGGTTTGCCAAACGGTTATTTGTTTGAGTCACCAGCTCTAAGAAGGTTGTCGTCCAGGACTGAAGAGGTCTCCCTCCCCTAGGTTTAGTTTCAGAGTTTTCCTTCTCCTAGACGTATGACCTGGGAAGACCTACGGGTCCATCAGCTCCGAGGGGGTTCCCCCCGAGCCTGGGTCCTAATCCAGGTATTTCTGCGACCCCGCATGGGTGGTTAATATTTATTGGTTATTTAGGTTAATATCTCCTGAAAAAATCGGGTATTTAGGTTAATTTCTACAGAAAATGTTCACTCCTCAAACGTGGTCAAAGAAGGACATTACTACGCTTTCCATTTTCATTTTTACTGGGAGAGGGTATAGGTAAAAATTCATGCAGTGGAAGCAGCTAAATTTGCTACAGTATTGGATTGAGAGAGACGAGTTAATGTATGGTTAGATATAGTTTTGTAAGTTTAGGAGTGTATGGTTAGATATGGTTTAGTAGGTTTAGGAATGTATGGTTAGATATGGTTTAGTAGGTTTAGGATTAGGATAAAGTGTTAAAGTATGATTTACTTGCTATTAGAAATTCTCATTTGGTGCCCAAACCGAATATTTAGTATGACTGAAAGATAAGATATGCTCAGTATAGATACAAGAGAACATTTGATATGGAGTACAGTTATACCTGATAGATATAGGTTATTGCATATTCTGTAACTATAGTTAAAATATAGATGGATGGATAAGTAGTATTGTATACGAATGCATGGAATTTTAGACAATTTGAGTAAGTTGCCTTCAGACTACAACGAAGGAGGATGACTTCGCCTTTCTCTTAATATCCGGAAGTTTGTATTTCAATGAGTACCGGTTTAGTTTGTGTAATAATTATTGATATACTATCTCTTAACAAAGAGATATTAATGGTTGCTGTTCATTATAGATTACTTTAAGTCTATGTATAGGACTATGGCGAGTAAGTATTTACTTAGAAGCTTGGTTATGGGTTAGGAGTTATAATCAGGAGCATGCCTAGGAAATTTTTAGGTGTTAATGGGTATCGATTTACGAGTCTGTTAGGCTCAAGGGCGGAGAGCAAGGACCCCTCTAAGTTACGTGAAACGGATTAGGTTTAGTGGCAACTTGGGAAATAGAGCGGTTTGATTTGTTAGTGATCAGAAGAAAGAGAATTTAAGTAAAAAATAAAAAGGTTTGTCATGCAAAACAATATAGCTTACTTATATAATTATGATTATATAATCACTTTTCATATTTCTTGGATATGTTGCTAATTTCGACAATCGTTCTTCATGATTTAACCCACATAATACCCTTCCTCTTACTAAAATAATAACTTTGAGGCATAGTCTGGCTGTTTTTTTTTCAGCTGCAACATTTCCAACAATACGTTCTGCTATCAAGAGTCTATCAACTGCAAAACACGACGCATAGCTGACACAACTCACCACTTCTATAGTAAAAATCAATCATTTCTGAAAGATCAGGCTCTTCTTCTAACCGGAAGCATCTCATCTTCATATTGAGCAAGCTTGTAAAAATGCGGCCATTTCTTTTTTTTCTCTTCACTCCTGTTTGTACGAGATCGTACAGGATACCAAAAAGAACAGGTTTGTCACAAATGAATTCATTTAATCACAGCCATGTTATTACCAATCTCATCTTTTCATTGTATTTCAATAATTTGTTCTTATAATCGCTCTTTTACCGCCGTTTTCTCAATATTTTTCTTCGCCACGTACTATATTTTCCATCTCCGGCCGGCCACATATATTCAGACACCTACGTTCACAAGCAACACATTCCACTAGGCTGATAAGCCGCCTTTCAGCCAATTTTCGCAGTGTATACAATCTCATCTGCGACACACTAAACTAACATTTTAATTCCCTTGTGAACCTACCAGACTCTTTCAATTCCTGCTTGTTCAACGCCGCTAAAGTGCCATCTTGCAATCGTATTTGCCATACGTTAGTAGGTTACGGGCACTTAGCTCTGACTTCAGCAAAAACCTCAATCTACAAAAGTAAGCGCCCTTGATTTGATTTTTTTTATTTTAGTTTTTATTTCCTTTTTTAAAGAATTTCATCCAACTTTAACAAACCGACGTAATTATAGCCAATGATCGTTTTATCAGTAGATTGTTTAATTCGTAAGCGCGTACGACACAACCGTATTGACACATCGGCTTTTTTTTCCTTTTGCTAAAGAGTCACAACTTCTAAAGACCCAAAGGCAACTCAAGGACAAGGTTTAAATGAGTGTCAGTGGATGGTGACACAGCGCCGTGATTATTGCTATTGATAATGATGATTGGACAGAATTTAATTATTTAAAAGGACGGCTCAGCAAGAATCTGTTTACATTGCAATTATATTGTCAGCTGGGAAGCAGTCCCACAGTATTATGTTTCACAGATAGGTTATTTAGGAAAAGAAGCTTTTGATCATGGAAATTTCGTTCTCGTTGATCACCGAAGTTATGTAACATTGACTCTGGTCAATATCAAATGGGTCACCATTTAAGGATACTAGGCTGCATATGAGGAGACGGCGATATACTCTTAAGAAACAAACAAAAAAACAACAACAAAATAAAAAACAAAACATAACAAACATAACAAAACAGTAAAACTGCCCCAAACCAACATGGTTTTTTTCACTGGTCGGGATATCAATATGACCGAGGATAATTTTAAATTTGATATTCCCTAGAAACTGCTTTCGTCGGGGAAAGCTGGCTCAGTCAAGCGTGAATGCCGGGATGTTCTGAGTTGCTCAAAGTAAAGCATATTTTTTAATCTTCTAACCCCAAGCAACGGGAAGGGAAGCAAAAAGATAAACCATTTCTAAGACACTAGCAGGGGGAGGGGAAGCCCAGCTTTGCCCGGTCGTCAAATACGCTTAAATATGATATTTTAATTTGTCCAGATGTCGTATATATTCTTACAGAGTCGTGATTTCAAAACTAAAAAAAAAAGTATTTGGGTGCCATCAGCTAGAATCGAAACCGAAAGCAAAAATGTAGCATTTAAAGCTGGTGACGTTACCACAGTACCAACGTGAAACATATATGAACAGATTAAAAATAAAAAAATAAAATAAGATGAATGTACAAAATGTATAACATGTTTTTCAATTTTTACTTATTTTTTTACTCCTTCAAAACTATTTTAACGGATCCAATAAACGACCAATAAACGAACGATCCATAAAAATCCAATCATTTGAGGACCCTACCGCGGCTATAGGACTTTTTCTTTTGGAAAAAATAAAGTTTAAAAATATAGAGACAGACAGAAAAACATATAGCCCTTTGAATATTAGATGCTTGACCCATTAAAAACTATTTTAATCCATTAAAAACTATTTTAACCAGCTAAAGACCCATAAAAGAACGATCCGTAAAAAATCCTAATGCCGCTCTGCGACTTTTAGTTTTGGAAAAGGTAGTTTGAAAATATGGTACCAGACACACGGACAGATATATATCTTTTTATATATATTAAATTTATTATTTATAAGATTGACTACAGAAATTGTGAACGAAGGATATACATCAATCTGTAAAGAGAATTTTTATTGTTGAAAATTATCTCATTATAAGATAATGTGTTTATTCTTATATTAAAAGCATTCGAACATTTTCTTGATGATTGTCATAGGTTAATAAACCCCCACTTCTTTATTTCTGACAAAGTGGGAAGAATTACTATTTTTTGAACCGGAATCTATCAAGGTTATACTTATTATTGGCTGGTTTTTGATCTTGAAGTATTATTTTTTTAACTTCTTGCATCAAGTGGCTTCATACCCTGTCTAGAGAGATTTCCATAAAAATGATTCACAATGTTGCTAGAATAACCAGATTCAAATGAAATAATAGTTAATAAAAAGAAGAAATCTAAAATAAATTCCGAGCAATTTCACACGAAACATACTTTATAACGAAACTATTAGATAATCTAAGTGAGCGACTATAGTTGAGGGCGACCTGAAGTCTCCCTCTTTTTTTAGCTGCTTCACCCCGAGGTGTAGGGGAGGGTGCAAGCTATTCCCAGGATTACACCACTTACTCTTGATTTTCCCTTTTTATGCTGAGGATTTAGCAAGGAGGTATCAAGCGACATTTTAAAAGTTTTGGTATGACTCGACTGAGAATTGAACCCTGGTCTCCCGGTCCATTAGCGAGCACTCTTCCCATTATGCTAAACTCTCGTCTGTAGTCGTCCATTTAACTTTAGAAACCCAGACAAATAAGACAAAAACAGTAAACGTGTAAAGTTACCTTGTTCAACACACATTAAAAAAAAATACAATAAAAAATATTGCAATTCTAACACTGTACAGAAAATGTTCAACCGAAACAAACAAAACTCAAATTTATTCTTGTCCAACCAGCGTCAGAAAAAATGTGCATAAAATAAACTTCGCCATAATTTTATGACAAACCTTCAAATCGATCTACGAATAAAACAACAAGTGAATTAAAAACAACTTAGAAAACATTTGGTAATTATGCAGAATAGGGGCCCGTATATTCCAGGCAGTTTACGTTAACCGCCGGAAGGTGTCAAAACGCTTGATTGATAAAAATCAGAAAACCAAAAATATACTAAAAACACGTGAATAAGAATGACCGCTGGTAATTAGAAACAGAGTTTTTGTACTCCTACACGTCAACAAATAGGAAATAAATATAGAAAAGATATAAACATTTATATATTTTTCGTATTGATTTTTTATCCACACACACACACACACACACACACACACACACACACACACACACACACACATACATATATATATGTATATCAAAGCGAATAAACATAGATACAACATGCAATTCGAATAATCATCTATTATATATATAAAAGTGAACGTGTCTGCGTGTGTGTATGTGTGTATGTATGTGTGTTTGTGTGTGTGTGTGTGTGTGTACATTTTCCTACGCAATAACTCTGTCAATTTCAGTCTACAGACTCGAAATTTGATATACAGGGTACTGAGATGTGAGAAAATTTTTGGGAAAATTTGGCTGTTACGGGGTCAAAGTTCAACGATTTGACCTTTGTGAACTCTACCAAACTCCTTCGACAATTTTGGTTCTAAACACTTGAAATTTTAATTATAGGTTCGTTGGACATGGATCTAACTTAATAACTGGATTTGAACACAAAACAATAAATGTTAAGAGGTCATAATAGGGGTCAAAGTTAAAAAAAATTGACTGCTTTTTTTTGCTCAACATACACCTCCAAACACCCGGGCAATGACGGACTGAAATGCTAATTCAAAATATTATTGGAAACTAAAAACTAACTAATCATTTCGTAGATTACATAGAAATTCATTCGTTAACGAAAATCTTACAAAAAATCATTTTTCATAAAACAAAAAATACAAATAAAAGAACTTAAATACAAACAACACATTAAATCAACATAATGAAATGATGTTGGAAATCATCCATGTGAACAAATACAAGTTACAATAAAAAAGTGAAACAAACATTTATGCTTTCACACATGCAGTTCATTTATACCTCATATTATTATTGGTTAACACATGCAGTTCATTTATACTTCATATTATTATTAGTTCACCCGTGCAGTTCATTTATACCTCATATTATTATTGGTCCACACATGCAGTTCATTTATACCTCATATTATTATTAGTTCACCCGTGCAGTTCATTTATACCTCATATTATTATTGGTTCACACATGCAGTTCATTTATACCTCATATTATTATTGGTCCACACATGCAGTTAATTTATACCTCATATTATTATTGGTTCACACATGCAGTTCATTTATACGTCATATTATTATTGGTTCACACATGCAGTTTATTTATACCTCATATTATTATTGGTTCACACATGCAGTTTATTTATACCTCATATTATTATTGGTTCACACATGCAGTTTATTTATACCTCATATTATTATTGGTTCACACATGCAGTTCATTTATACCTCATATTATTATTGGTTCACCGGTGCAGTTCATTTATACCTCATATTATTATTGGTTCACACATGCAGTTTATTTATACCTCATATTATTATTGGTCCACACATGCAGTTAATTTATACCTCATATTATTATTGGTTCACACATGCAGTTCATTTATACGTCATATTATTATTGGTTCACACATGCAGTTTATTTATACCTCATATTATTATTGGTTCACACATGCAGTTTATTTATACCTCATATTATTATTGGTTCACACATGCAGTTCATTTATACCTCATATTATTATTGGTTCACCGGTGCAGTTCATTTATACCTCATATTATTATTGGTTCACACATGCAGTTTATTTATACCTCATATTATTATTGGTCCACACATGCAGTTAATTTATACCTCATATTATTATTGGTTCACACATGCAGTTTATTTATACCTCATATTATTATTGGTCCACACATGCAGTTAATTTATACCTCATATTATTATTGGTTCACACATGCAGTTCATTTATACGTCATATTATTATTGGTTCACACATGCAGTTTATTTATACCTCATATTATTATTGGTTCACACATGCAGTTTATTTATACCTCATATTATTATTGGTTCACACATGCAGTTCATTTATACCTCATATTATTATTGGTTCACACATGCAGTGCATTTATACCTCATATTATTATTGGTTCACCGGTGCAGTTCATTTATACCTCATATTATTATTGGTTCACACATGCAGTTAATTTATACCTCATATTATTATTGGTTCACACATGCAGTTCATTTATACCTCATATTATTATTGGTTCACACATGCAGTTCATTTATACCTCATATTATTATTGGTTCAAACATGCAGTTCATTTATACCTCATATTATTATTGGTTCACACATGCAGTTAATTTATACCTCATATTATTATTGGTTCACACACGCAGTTCATTTATACCTCATATTATTATTGGTCCACACATGCAGTTCATTTATACCTCATATTATTATTGGTTCACACATGCACTTCATTTATACCTCATATTATTATTGGTTCACACATGCAGTTTATTTATACCTCATATTATTATTGGTTCACACATGCAGTTCATTTATACCTCATATTAAAATTGGTTCATACATGCAGTTCATTTATACCTCATATTATTATTGGTTCACACATGCAGTTCATTTATACCTCATATTATTATTGGTTCAAACATGCAGTTCATTTATACCTCATATTATTATTGGTTCACACATGCAGTTAATTTATACCTCATATTATTATTGGTTCACACATGCAGTTCATTTATACTACATATTATTATTGGTCAATCCGTGCAGTTCATTTATACCTCATATTATTATTGGTTCACACATGCAGTTCATTTATACCTCATATTATTATTGGTTCACACATGCAGTTCATTTATACCTCATATTATTATTGGTTCACACATGCAGTTCATTTATACCTCATATTATTATTGGTTCAAACGGAGCTTTCACGCAGGTCATCAAAGATCTCTCCTTGAAAATAGCCTATGCTGTTCCCTGGAAGCTGACTTACAAATCTTCCCAGATTTCCAGTACTCTGCAACTCTTTCGATATCATTTGCAAGTGAGTTTGCATTATCGCAGCAGCTTCTTTACATTGATTTCTCACTACCAGCGGCCATGGTTCTCCACTGGAATTCGAGGTGCAATAAGCCTCTCCAAGGTACCAGTTCTATTGGCATTTGTCCAGCGGAGGTCTAGTCAGCACTCTCTCCTCGGTCTTTTAACCTCCTTGAGCCTTCTCGGCTATTTGGCATCATTTTTTTTGGGAGGGGGATTAGGTAATGGGAGAGGGGATGGAGAAGTTATAGATGTGCAGCTTCATTAGTTTTGGTTCCATGTAACGCTTCGTATTTTGTCTCCGCAGCAGCTCGTCTGGCCCGCACACGTGGCTCATGTGTATTAGTTTACATATTCAAAGGTTTTATTTAATATTTCGGTGGTTTTCATTATTGTTGTTCGTTGTATATGTCCAGTCATTTCTCTGATTCCAATTTCTCCCATTCTGTTTTCAAAGTCTTTCGGAATTTTTCCTAGTGCTCCTACTATTATAGGTACTAACTTGATTTTTTTTCACTATTCATATCCCTTTTAGCTCTCTGGCTAGCTCTGTATATTTGCTCCGTCTCTCCTTTTCTTTAATATTCGTCTTGTGGTCAGCTGGAACAGCAAAGTCTACGATTTGGCAGGACTTTTCTTTCTTGTTAATTATTACGACATCCGGTCTTTTTGCTGGGATGGGTTATCTGTTTGTATGTCCATGTCCCATAGGATTTTGTGATTCTCCTTTTCAAATACTGATGCTGGCTTATGCTTGTACCATTTGTCCGTGCGTTCGAGATGCAGTTGTTTGCACAATTCTCAGTGTAGTTCCTTTCCCACTTGGTCGTGCACGTTCTTGTATTTCTTTTGGGTTAGTTTGCTACATCAACTTACTATATATAGGAATATGGTTTATCGTTTCATCTCTTTGTCCACAGAGTCTGTATTTGCTTTTTTCTTGTGTTTTGTCGATCTTTGTTTTGATGTGGTTGGTTCTGATCGAATTATCTTGAGCTGCAGTTATTAGGGATTCCGTTTCTCTGTTTACGTGTCCTTTTTGCATCCATGTCCAAGTTTTTCGATATTTTAATCTTTCGTCATTCTTATGAATCTTCCGTGTAGTTGTTTCTGTTCCTTATTTTTCTTTTCTTGTCTTATCCTTTGTCTCTCTGTTTTCTGTTTTATTGATTTTTTCAGTGTCGCTCGCTGCCTTAATTATTCTTTCAGTGTTTTACATTTTCTAGCTCTATTATATATTTTTCTTTTTTTTGTGTCATTTACACACTCTTCTATACAAACCGTCTTTCCTTTTCACGTAGAGTCGGTCAACATCGTCTTTTGAGTGTAGTGCGTTGTGCATGGTCGTGAGTTTCCTGATTTTCTGATGGAGCTGTTTCAGTTCTTCTTTAGTCCACCCTATGAACGATCCAGAGTAACTTACTAATGATACTGCCCATGCATTTATATCATTTCATTAGGTTTATGCTATATAATTTACTTTCCACAAGTTTTCTTGTTTTCCTGTGGTATTCCTTTCCAATTCTCTCTTTCATTCTGTTGCTTTGATGGTGTCTGCTTCCAGAACCCACAGGTATTTATAGGCATCTTGTTCCCCTAGTGCCATCATCTCCGTTGGGTTGGGTAGTTCCATGCCTTCTGTCGTCTCCAGTTTTTTTTACACAGTGATCACCACTTATCAAGGCCCGGAAGCTACTCAGGGATAAGGGTTATTGCAAGTACATTATGTTAGTGTGGAGATTTGATGAAGTGTTTAATTAACTTTTCTTATAACTAATAGTGCGCACTTTTTACATTAATTAACGTTTCTTATAACTAATAGTGCGCACTTTTTACATACCAAACTCCGTTTGGATATCCTGGCTGAAGATCCCGGTGCTATTTATTAATGTATCTAGTTCATTTTCGGTGCTTGCGAAAAGTTTCAGATCGTCCATGTACATTAGGTGGTTCATTTTTCCCTCTGTGTTATAGAACTTGTATCCAGCTTGGCACTATCTCAGTATATTGTTCAGGGGCATCATGGATATGATGAACAATAATGGTGATAGTGGATCTCATTGGAAGATGCATCTTTCTATGTTGATTTCTCTTACGTGTTGTCCATCAGCTGTCACTTCCAGTGTTCATGTTCTCATTGCATTTGCAATCACGTTGATGATCCTGCTTGGTATTTTGTACATTTTTAAGCATTCTATTATGCATGCTTGCGGGATCTTACTCACTAGCAGTTCACATTCGAGTCGTTATCAGTTAAATACAGGTGGTGTTCCCTGGAGTCTGAGTGACAAAAATTTTCCTTTGATTTAGATGTCCATTCGTTTCTTTCGATCAGTTGCATATCGCTTTGAATTGCCACAACAGTTGTTTATAACTGAGTAACAACAACTCTCCTCGTGAGTGGAGGTCTAGGTTGTGCTATTTCTCAGCTTTTCATTTCCTTAGACCATACACACCAATTTTATGCAGTACCACCGATGTTAGTCACACCATATTATTTTTATAGATTAATGAATTATGGGATTATTTTTTTTACCCCAAAAGTTTCAATTCCATTGGTTTCGTTCTTTCTATATTTCTAATTGCGTTTATTTCATTCCAACTTACCTGTGTTTCGTTTGTGTTATCTGAATATCTTGGTTGACTTCTGCACTCGAGGATTAAAAAATATTTCCGTTATTTTCTATCAATACCGCTCTTTTTATGATGTCACTCCTACCTTTGAGTCCAATTTCTCCTCGTTTTTTGTTCCTACCAATATTGGTATTGGTTTTCTTCGCATTTCATATTATTTGAAGTTCTGTCAAACTCTATGTACTTAGTTTTTCTGTCTTCTTGGTTTTTACGCTGTAAAACTTACTGAAATGACCAAATCTATGATTTGACAGTCATAGATTAATGTTTGAGAAAAATGTATCAGAAATGACTGAGAAAATCATTGTATTTCGTATCGAAGTCGGATGCCGAGGTTTTATTGCGAACTTAACGTCTACGTTCTTGAATAATCTTGGCCTTTCTCCGTCAGACAAGAAAAATACATAAAGAAAATACAAAGCCAAGTCTCTGTCTGCATCATCGTGGATATGGCAATCCCATAGAATGACAACAGTCCAACAAAGTCTGGTAGTATCGTAGGATACGGCTGGTGCGCTTTTCATCATCATCATCATCATCATCATCATCATCATCATCATCATCATCATCATCATCATCATCATCATCATCATCAGCAGCATCATCATCATCAGCATCAGCAGCATCAGCATCAGCATCAGCATCATCAGCATCAGCATCAGCATGATGATGATGATGATGCAGTCCGTCAGCCTTGACAATCACTAGTCAGGGCCTCAGTGCTTTATCCTTCGGTATAAGACATTCCACCTTGGCTCTTAATTTGCTTTCGCAGTTTAGGTGTAGTATCTGTTGCGCATCAGATAAACACCCCCTGAACCTCCAGTGCTCATTTTCAGTGGAGCGAACCCGCGACGACTGGTAGCAAAGGAGGCCGCAGCTTCTGGCCGAAAGTAATCTCAGTGAGGTAGACAATCGCCCTATCCTGTCCGCTACTACACCTTTTCTTTCTGAATGAGGTTCCATAGCCTTTTAAGGAAAACTACTAGGCAGCAGTAGGATTTGAAGTCAGAGTTCCCATCTCTTAGCCTTTTGCTGCGATAAGGCGCACAAGGCAGTGGTGTTTGATTTTGGGGTTGGTTTCCCTTGTCTTCGCCCAAACAAGGGCACCCACAAGACAGTGTTGTAGGGGTTGGTAGTGTGTCAAGGCATGTCCACATATCGGTGGGCCATAACGCACTACCTCTGGGATCCCCTACTACTCTGATATATACTACAGATTTAGCCTGGGGCCGCAAGGCACCCAGTTACCGTGTGTGGCCAACGTGGAGGCACTGTAGGAGTCTTGATGATGGAGAGGCTATGTACTGGCAGGGAAGACTTATGCATAGTTGCTTCCTTTTTTACTGTGACGTTAGTCAGCGGTGTTAGCTGGAAGCGAGAAGGCATGCAAGCATGAACTTAACACTAACTTATGCCTAACACACTAGACGCATCACATCCCCCTGCCAATTAAGAATCTAAACACACACACTGATTAGTGGTAATTATGCTTCGGCCCCGAAACCATGTCTGAACCCAGAGTTATCATCTGATGAAGGTTTTTTTGAAAGCAATGCTGCTGTACAAACAACAGTTATTGTATAAAAATAATATATATATATATATATATATATATATATATATATATGTATAAGGAGAGAAAGAGAGAGAGAGAGAGAGAGAGATTAGTGAAAGAAAATCTCAGCAGCATTAAGAAAAATTAAAAAAAATATGAGCATAATATTTATTTATGTATTCCAGAAGAGCAGAACAATATTGATACCGTCAGTTTAAAATCCAAACCAAATGGGACCAGCATCTGGTCGCCTATGTCGGACTCTCTTGAGCCTCTGTTTATATTTGTCTTCTGCACGAGACGCCATTTTCGGGAAGACAGATACAAATGAAGGCTGAAAGAGTACAACATAGGCGACCAGATATTGCCCCCCATCTTTGTTTAGATTTGAAACCGACAGTACCAATGTTGTTCTCATCTTCTGTAACACATACTAACACACACATAAAAATATTATTTCATGTATATAATATAATACGTTTATATAAGAAGCCATGTATATATTTTTAATACTTCAATCGTGCTCAGTACGTGAGTAGACCATAGTAGTAATATGGACGCCTCTGTGTAGCTTCCTTGCCATAAATATATCTTCATACAAATGTAAATCTCCAAAACAGCTACATGGTAACAAGCTGATGATCCCCTGCTCTTTTTCACGTTTTAAAGTTAGGTTCCCTGCATATGTCTCAGGACTGATGTAGATAAATCCTCTTTCGTATTAGGTTGGTGCAAAAATTGTGTCGTTTTTTTGACATGAAGAACATTATTTTTTGCACCAACCTAATATTTGCTAAACTCCCCACCGGCGAAAAGTCCGCAACATGAAATTTAGTATCCCAAGTTGGAGCGGTAGAAAATGCAACTCGCGCTATAAATATGGAAAAGAGAAATGCTTCTGTCTCTCTTTCTCCCCATACATATAAAACAAAATAAAATGATTAAAAATAAAAATCGACATTATTTCTTCATTCATCAAATATTCAAAAGGAAAATAACGAAACTTTCTTCGCCAAAAACTGATTTTGGCTATTTTCCCTCTTTACACCTTTGGCCTGATGCAAAACATCAGGGTGAAACAACCAAATGACACCGTTTCATAACAAACGATGCATTAATTTGAATTAACTGGGGACGCAACCAAAATTTTATCAAAAAAAAAACGAGAATATTACATTTCCTCCCGCGCCTAGTTGTAACTTCATGCAAAATTTTAGAAAAACGTAATAAGTAGTGATTAAGAATTTTTGGAACAAACGAACGGACAAACAGACAAACAGGTGAATTCTTTGGTCCAAATCTGACTAAGTCAGTGGACCAAAACATTTTTCGTTAAATTTTTTGTTTTTAAGCATTTGATGAATTTAGAAATAATGTGAGTCTATTTCTTCCATTTTCTAATTGTTTTATATTAATGGCCTGTCTCATATATCGAACACCCCTTTATCAAGATAGGATCTAATCTAATTTAATTTACAAGACTCACTGTGTTTGTCTGTCTGTCTCCATATTTTCAAACTCTATCTCCACCGAAACTAAAAGTTGTAGCATTAGGGGCTTCAAATGATTGGAGTTTTTACGGACCGTTCTTTTATAGGTCTTTAGGCGGTTAAAAGAGTTTTTAAGGGATAAAAAGGGCCAAAATTGAACAAATCGTTATACATTTTGTATATCCATCTTAGTTTATTTTTAATCAGTTCATATACGTGTCACGTTAGTACAGTAGTAACGTCACCAGCTTTGAATGCTACAGATTTGCTTTCGGTTTCGATTCTAACTGATGGCACCCAAATACTTTTTTTACTTCTTAAATCTTGAGTTATAATAATATATACGAAATCTGGACAAATTAAAATATCATAT
>NC_136484.1:195720517-195723017 GCF_053919585.1 Euprymna scolopes
TTTGTAGAGGTACAAGATATTCTCAGGTGTGTATAATCGTTTAGCACGATAGTGGGAACCCACCTTATTTGTAGCAGCCTTTGCAATATCTTCAATGTATTTGTTCCAGTCCATATTGTTTGTGGATGTTAAGCCGAGAAGTTTGAAACAAAACCTCTTAGGTAAGGTGTTATTAGTCAAGGTTATCGGTGGTTGGGAAGACTTGTAATTGTTAAACTAAATTGCTATATATATATATATATATATATATATATATATATATATATATATATATTTAAATAAGGGAATAGTCACCAACAATGTGTATTTTTTAACATTATTTTATTATTCCGTGTCTTGGGTTTTCATTGAGAATTATGTTTGGATCATTGTAATAATGTTTTTAAGTCATTGAAATCGTTTACGCGCGTTTCAGACGGTCTGTGATGCGTCCTCGTCAGAAATTATTTTCAAATGTGTAAAAAATGGCGATTTTCGTAGTTAATTTGAAGTTTTTCCAAGAGGTGGAGGCTTGTAAGTGTTTATTATCCATTGGTATGCTGAATTTTTATTGCTTTTTTATTTCTTTTTTATTTGGCTTGTACAGGGAGGCGTTGACCTCGCTGTAGTCGCTATCTATTTCTGCTAATGTTTTTTTTCTTTTCCTTTAGGGTGGGGTAGGGTGTGTGTGTGTGTGCGTGTGTGTTTATGTGTGTGTGTGTGCGCGTGTGTGTGCGTGTGTGTGTTTGCTTTTATAGGTTTGGGAATGTGTATATTGTTTTATAGTATTTTGGGGTTATTTGCTTCCTTAGGAAGGCGGCTGTGGTCCGAGTTTGTTACTAATGTGTATGTGTGGGGAGGGGGGGACTGGCTCTTCTGAAGTGTATATATATTAGGCACCGCCAAAAATGGCCGCAAAATCAAGTTGTTGTTGTTTTTTAAAGCTAAATTACATTTATCAAAATCCATTATTTCTGAGTAACTTTTTTTTTTCCAGAAAGATAAAACCCTGAATTTTATCATATAGAAAACAGAATAATGTAAAACTTTTTCTACTATTTTTAATTAAATTTTAAATGTTAAATTTTCGCAAAAAGTTAACAATTGAGATTTTTTGTCTTGCACAAAAAACGTACTTAAATATTAAAAAAAAAAAGGTTTTTGAAATAATTAATTTATTTATTTATTGTCTAACTAAGATTTAGGATGATTTTATAAGAGAATATGCAAAAATATTATAATATAAGTACCTGAATTTCAAATAATTCCACTTATTCATATAGGTAACTAGATATTTCGCATCAATGTAGAGTCTAGATCGACTCTGTTTACGTTTGCGTTTTATAAGAAGAAAACTATGGAAGACCGAACAGGCCAAAAAAACTTATTTTTCAGTGATGAAAATTTCAATGTATTATTAAGCTGAGGCTGGCCAGTACCAGATGGGTGACCATTTGTATGAGTTTGGTTTTTAATGTGTATGTGTGTGGGGGCCAGACTCCCCAAAATGGGGGGGGGGGCAAAAAAAAATATTTCAGCGCGTTTGATCCACCGTAGTCGAAAGGCGGCAAACGTTTTCAAACGGGATCGAAAAAAATGATGCTATTTTTAACACAAAGGGCACAATATTTATCGATTTTTTTTTGTATCGATTATTCAAAGCATGCCCTGTTTAATAATGGTCATGCATTATTCGGCTCGCTAAAAAAAAATTGTTAATTCATTTATCAAAAATTTTAAAATGGCTTTTTTCGTATAAATATTAAAAATTTTTTTTTTTGTTTTGCTTAACTTAAATTAATTATTTTACTTAACATATTCACCGAATTTCACACTTCAAAACTCAAAAGCGGGATAATTAAGCACAATCGAAGTTCTGATATTCAGACGTCAAAATAAGGTATGCAAACATTTTTTTTTTTAATCTATAATTCTATCCCTTACAACAACACAAAATGTTTTGTTCAGTTTCAGATGATTATTTTAAGCATATTTGTTCCCACTTCAAAACAAGAGGGGGTTTTGTAAGCAAAAATATATATATATATATAAATATCGTTTATGAAAAATAAGTACACTGTTATAAAGTTCATTCTTCTCCTAATAATCGTTGAAAACTTCGTATTGATCGGATAATTACCTGATTTTTGGTAGATTTTTAAAAAGATGGTCCGTCAAAAAGTACTGAACTGCCCCCCCCAGTTTTGGCGGTGCCTAATATATATATATATATATATATATATATATATATATATATATATATATATATGTATATATATATATATCTGCAATTATATAAATGCAACTTTGTGTATGTGTGTGAGTTCGTTCCTTATAGACTCCGAAACGGTTGAACAGATTTTCTTTAAAATTTACAGAACTTTAGTGTATAAGTCTGGGAGTGATCTTAGTTAAGTTTTGTCTCAGAATACCCCTGGTAATTACTGATAATCGATAATCGAAACCATTATTGTAATTTATCTATCATAGGTACAGCTATTTTTCCACGTTGTCGCTTAGC
>NC_136484.1:195728017-195743017 GCF_053919585.1 Euprymna scolopes
CAACGTAACATACGTAGTGTCCCTGGTGATTGACGATTTTGTGATCGTATTCAGCTTGATGAAGTTGTCTTTAAGCTAATAAGGAATATTACATTATTTGTTTTTTTTTCTCATTATTTGTTTTTATTTGAATAACCCATATTTTTTTTATTTGTATAACCCATATTTTTTATTTGAATACCCCATATTTTTATTTGAATGACCCATATTTTTATTCGAATCACGCATATTTTTTTATTTGAATGACCCATATTTTTTATTTGAATGACCCATATTTTTTTATTTGAATAACCCATATTTTTTATTTGAATGACCCATATTTTTTATTTGAATAACCCATATTTTTTTATTTGAATGACCCATATTTTTTTATTTGAATAACCCATATTTTTTTATTTGAATAACCCATATTTTTTATTCGAATCACCCATATTTTTTATTTGAATGACCCATATTTTTTATTTGAATGACCCATATTTTTTATTTGAATGACCCATATTTTTTATTTGAATGACCCATATTTTTTATTTGAATAACCCATGTTTTTTATTTGAATAACCCATATTTTTTTATTTGAATAACCCATATTTTTTTTATTTGAATAACCCATATTTTTTATTTGAATAACCCATATTTTTTATTCGAATCACCCATATTTTTTTATTTGAATAACCCATATTTTTTATTTGAATAACCCATATTTTTTTATTTGTATAACCCATATTTTTTTATTTGAATAACCCATATTTTTTATTTGAATGACCCATATTTTTATTCGAATCACCCATATTTTTATTTGAATGACCCATATTTTTTATTTGAATAACCCATATTTTTTATTTGAATAACCCATATTTTTTATTTGAATGACCCATATTTTTTATTTGAATGACCCATATTTTTTATTTGAATAACCCATATTTTTTTATTTGAATAACCCATATTTTTATTTGAATGACCCATATTTTTTTATTTGAATGACCCATATTTTTATTTGAATGACCCATATTTTTTTATTTGAATAACCCATATTTTTATTTGAATAACCCATATTTTTTATTTGAATAACCCATATTTTTATTTGAATAACCCATATTTTTTATTATAATGACCCATATTTTTTATTTGAATAACCCATATTTTTTTATTTGAATAACCCATATTTTTTATTTGAATAACCCATATTTTTATTTGAATAACCCATATTTTTTATTTGAATAACCCATATTTTTTATTTGAATAACCCATATTTTTTTATTTGAATAACCCATATTTTTATTTGAATAACCCATATTTTTTATTATAATGACCCATATTTTTTATTTGAATAACCCATATTTTTTATTTGAATAACCCATATTTTTTTTATTTGTATAACCCATATTTTTTATTTGAATACCCCATATTTTTATTTGAATGACCCATATTTTTATTCGAATCACGCATATTTTTTTATTTGAATGACCCATATTTTTTATTTGAATGACCCATATTTTTTTATTTGAATAACCCATATTTTTTATTTGAATGACCCATATTTTTTATTTGAATAACCCATATTTTTTTATTTGAATGACCCATATTTTTTATTTGAATAACCCATATTTTTTTATTTGAATAACCCATATTTTTTATTCGAATCACCCATATTTTTTATTTGAATGACCCATATTTTTTATTTGAATGACCCATATTTTTTATTTGAATGACCCATATTTTTTTATTTGAATGACCCATATTTTTTATTTGAATAACCCATGTTTTTTATTTGAATAACCCATATTTTTTTATTTGAATAACCCATATTTTTTTATTTGAATAACCCATATTTTTTATTTGAATAACCCATATTTTTTTATTTGTATAACCCATATTTTTTTATTTGAATAACCCATATTTTTTATTTGAATGACCCATATTTTTATTCGAATCACCCATATTTTTATTTGAATGACCCATATTTTTTATTTGAATAACCCATATTTTTTATTTGAATAACCCATATTTTTTATTTGAATGACCCATATTTTTTATTTGAATGACCCATATTTTTTATTTGAATAACCCATATTTTTTTATTTGAATAACCCATATTTTTATTTGAATGACCCATATTTTTTTATTTGAATGACCCATATTTTTATTTGAATGACCCATATTTTTTTATTTGAATAACCCATATTTTTATGTGAATAACCCATATTTTTTATTTGAATAACCCATATTTTTATTTGAATAACCCATATTTTTTATTATAATGACCCATATTTTTTATTTGAATAACCCATATTTTTTTATTTGAATAACCCATATTTTTTATTTGAATAACCCATATTTTTATTTGAATAACCCATATTTTTTATTTGAATAACCCATATTTTTTATTTGAATAACCCATATTTTTTAATTTGAATAACCCATATTTTTATTTGAATAACCCATGTTTTTTATTTGAATAACCCATATTTTTATTTGAATGACCCATATTTTTATATTTGAATAACCCATATTTTTATTTGAATGACCCATATTTTTTTATTTGAATAACCCATATTTTTATTTAAATAACCCATATTTTTTATTTGAATAACCCATATTTTTATTTGAATAACCCATATTTTTTATTTGAATAACCCATATTTTTTATTTGAATAACCCATATTTTTTTATTTGAATCACCCATATTTTTTTATTTGAATAACCCATATTTTTATTTGAATCACCCATATTGAGTTAAGAACAGAAAATGAGGGTAGAAATCACGCTGCAGTAGGACCCTAAAATCACACTGTAAAACCTATTTTCGCCGGAAGTTAATCCACGTTAGTACTTTAGTAAATTCATATTTGGTAATAATTACAACGTAATTACAACGTAATTACAACGTAATATATAAATGACTATTAACCTAGAACATGTTGATTCAGGCGACAAACTAGTATCCGGTCGAGGGTATAGACCATCGAGCGTGCATATCGCCACAACTAAGAATAATCATATACGCATTAGTGCTAGAATCACAGCATTACTTTTAAATTTTAGAAGAACACACTGGCGGCACCACCTGCTTCTTCTGGAATTCTTTTTGTTCTTTCTTTTTCTTTTTTTTTTTAGTAAGTATGAATGTAACAGCGCAACCATTTCAACCCAAGAGTTGATTGCATGGTTTGAAACCGTGCCAACAACATCGGATGTGTTGATGTCGACCACTCGGGCAATTTATCTAAAATGAAAAGAAGGATGAACTCTGCTGTTTTTTTAAATTTGGAATTGGATCGAATGTTGCCAAACTTGAAGCGGTTCCATGCCAAACATCCTCGTTCACAGACACACAGCTAGCATGAGCTATAACACGAAAGACGTAAGAAAGAAGAACGGATCTACATATTTTCGTGGTCATCTGTACAAATTATTACAAGTAAACATTTTTATAAGCGTCAATTTCATTTAGAATGTTTCAGTGGCGTCAGTATGGAGCCAACGCCACCGCGAACAAAATAAGAAAACAAACAGGAACAAAAACGTAAAAGAAAAATAAATAAAAAAGTAAAAAACAAACTCATAATCAAATTAAATACATCGGAAATTCAACTTTATTCGATTACAGTTCATCTTTAATATACACTGAAAAACGCGAGCGGACACACAAGAGACATGCATATACACGCAAGTACACACGCACATACACACCCACACGGCCACACGCTCTCATAGAAACTTGCAGACACGTAGACATACACAAACACGCACACCCCATAATGTACACACACACACACACACACACACACACACACACACACACACACACACACACACACACACACACACACACACAACTATTAGAGTTTTAATTAACTCAAAAATAGTTTCTAATTAATTTACATGTCATGTTAATCTCTCTCTCTTTCTCTTTCTCCCCCCCCTCTCTCTCTCTATCTCTCTCTCTCTCTCTCTATATATATATATATATATATATAGTTTTTATTATTCTTTATGTAAATAAAGTGATATCTTGCTACGATGTGCAGACCTTTTCGATCATAATAGATCACATCAGGCAAGAAAATTTAAAATTAAAAACCATTTTTAATTTTAGAGGAGAGAAAATATACTGTCATGACTGGAATAGTATTTACATAAAGAATAATTTATTTACATAAAGAATGAGAAAAACTATAATTTGCTTTCTTTGATTGAGCACTATCAACGACCCTTGTTGGAACTAAATGATTCCTATTTTTTGGATATCTTTCTACCTGGAACACACACACACACAAACACGTAGTCACCCACATACAGTGCTGTTCCGCAGCTAGTCAGTGCGGCTAGACCGGCAACTGCCTCAAGCTAGTATCGAAAGCCGACCGTCCAAATGACAGTCAAGGCTTCTCACCGTTACGCTAAAAGGCTTGTGCTGTACGGGTAATGAATTACCGATGTTTTGACATCGTCCAAATGCCTCCGCTCGATTTGTTTACACAAACAGAGCGTCGCTTAATGCGTTAATGACAGTTTGTATATCACTTCCCAATATGCTCAACCCAAGACAAGGAGCATTATAGTCATCCACATACAGTACTGTTTCGCTTTTAGACAGCTCATCAGTGCAGCTAGATAGGCAACTGCCTCAAGCTAGGATCGAAACCCGACCTCCCAAATGACAGCCAAGTATATATATATATATATATATATATATATATATATATATATATATATATATATATATATATATAAATGTACAGAAGGCTAGAAAAACATTGGTACTGTCGGTTTCAAGCCCAACATAAGGGGGACCAGTTAATCATAGATCGTAAATAATGTTAGGCTCTCGTCAGCCATGTTTTTTCTCTCCCTTTCCCTCTCTCTCTTTCTTTCTCTCTCTCTATATATATATGTATATATAGTAAGTTATGAAAACATATATGGCAATTATAACTTAATATCTAGCTCTACCTATATATTGAGCACTGTTGAATACATACTGGAAATTTACGCATAAAATTATATCTTCGTATATTAATTATGTGATTAAATGAAGCAGTCATATATATATATATATATATATATATATATATATATATATATATATATAATATAATATAAAGCTGAATGTGTGTGTGTGTGTGTGTGTCTGGTCACGAATAAGCTCCTATATGGTTGACTATTTTAAAAAATTGATTACATATAATGATAGAAGATGTATCGAGACACAGGACTGGGTATGTTCGATCTGGCAGAACGGTGGTTCATTAAAATTGTGGGGTCTGCGTTCGCGCCTGGTCCACAAAGTATGGAAATAAAAAATTTTTAAATTAAAAAAAAAAACGTTTACAAGTGTTTTTGATACAGATGTACATAATAATATTTTGATAAGTCTGTTTTAACTTAAATAGGGATGGTATAATAAAATTGTGGTGTCTACGTTCGCGCCTGGACTCCATAGAATGGAAATAAGCACAAACTTTAATAAAGACTTTTCATATCTATCTGCGTAAGTATACTTTGATAATTATGTTTCAGTTTGAAGAAATATGGTATAATAAAATTATGGGGTGTTCGTTCGTGCATGACCTCCATAGAATGGAAATATGTCACAAAGTTTAATAAGGTTTTTTAATATAGATCCACAAAATATTGTGATAAGTGTCGCAGTTTGAACAGGTATGGTATAATAAATTATGGGGTTTATCTATTTTATTTTTACTTTCATCATATTTTGCTTTGGTTTTGATACTCCCAAATTCAACCCAAATTTACAAACCCTTCCTTTTCATAACCTATCCTACTTTCATAAATCAGAGTTCATTTTCTGTAGGCTGTTTTTGAACCTAGTCAACGACAGGTACTTTTGCTAGTACACATATAAAGAGAGAGCGAGAGAGAGAGAGAGAGAGAGAGAGCGAGAGAGAGAGAGACTGAATAAGTTAAGAAAATAAAGAGTAAAATTGCATAGGAATTCAATAAGGGCTTACAGACTATGACCATGACCAGGGCATTTCGAAGCTTAATGCTTCTCGCCAGAGGAGAAAAAGCTGGCATTAGATAAATATAAAGGTAAAAAGACAACACCGACTTTGCAAATATTAAAGTTAAAAATATAAGAATTTTTGAGATTAGAATTCGAAAATATTTTACAGGCTAAAAGAGAGAAGAGACAGAAAAAATACAGTCTAAAAATATATTAATTAATATATAAATAAATAAAATAAGAAAAAGTTTAAAGAATTTATAAAAATATGAAAAATTTAAAAAACTTAAATTAAAAAAAAATGTCCAAAAATTAAAAAAAATTATAACAATTTAAGATAAAGTTCTGATACAAAAAAATTAAATTATAAGATATAAACAAATCAGGGCAAATTAAGGGCAGAAGAATAAGAAAAAAGGAAAAATAAATAAATTAAAATGTAAATCAACTCCAATTCTTAGAAAATAATCCATCAGAAATGAGGTTTTTCTCCTTTATTCTGCTTTTTGTAACCCTTATTGACTTGATAATGTACACTTTATTTATTTTTTTATTATTTAGATAAGTTTGCCTACATATTGCAAACATATTTTTCAGCTTAATAATATATATATTAAGCTTATATATATATTAAGCTTATATATATATATATATATATATATATATATATATATATATATATATATATATATATATATGATGAGCAGCATTAGGCTTCAAAATATCGAAGTATAAAGAGCATATAATACGTCCCTCAATCGATTTTTTTTCTTATTATATCGGCAATTAAATCGATGTATACTTATATACGGCATAATCATGTTGACACACGAATTTTAGAATATATATATATATATATATATATATATATATATATATATATATATATGTATATATATACATATATGATTTTCAGAATGTTAGAGATTGTATGTAATAAATTCCACAGCTAAACAACGTCGCAGCCCACAAGAGCCATCATATATATATATATATATACATATATATATATATATATATATATATACATATATATATATATATATATATATATATATATATATATATATATATATATATATATATATATATATGAATTTAGGTAAAAATGGCACCGGTAAAAATGGCACCGGTAAAAATGGCACTGGTAAAAATGGCACCGGTAAAAATGGCACTGGTAAAAATGGCACCGGTAAAAATGGCACCGGTAAAAATGGCACAAGTGAATAAATAGGTAAAAATGGCACCGGTAAAAATGGCACGTAATGACAAAACGAGAACATGCATGAATATCTTACAGTATATTAAAATGGGAAAACGTGCGAAATTTGTCGAATTAAAAAGGGTGCTAGACGACCGATCTGGTTTCAAATTTTACCCTCGTTTTGAGTTTTCCAAAAGTTAGGCCATGTACTGCGACGTCACCGGTGTTACAGAAAATAATGAGAAGTTTGTCAAATTTAAATAGATCCTAAATGCGAATCTCGTTTTTGAGATTTCCCAAAGTGCTATTACGTCACAGGTGTCAGAAATAACTTTTTTCATCTGTGTGGTAATTCATTCACCTCTTCTCCCCTATTATAAGTTGAACACTGGGCAGAAATAAATTTAAAAAATCTCCCTTATTTACAAACAAGTTCCTTTTATTTTAATTAGTTACTTCTATTTATTTGTTTCTTTATCATATATTCGATTCGATGTCTATACTAATAAATGCCTTAAAAATAAGAATTATCGAACATTTATTACTATAGACAACAAAATGAAAAAATAAAATATACAACAAATAAATGCTACCAAACGCAAGATATGCTAAAAGTAAAAATAAAATAAAAATAAGCAGTTTATATATTTTTCAAAAAATACAAACAAAATAACTTAGGCATAAACAATTATAGCGAGGAACAGTCCGTTTGATGACGGCTTCTGATATTGAAATCAGAAATCAACATTATGTTATTCGTTCCTCGTAATTTATGTACACTTAGTGTTGTTTCTTTTTTATGGAACTCCTGCATTGCAACATGTCGGCAATGGAGACGAGTTATCGACCCCTTTATGAAACTCAAATATAAAGAAGTTTCTTCATAAATATTTCATGTTTTTTAAATTACTACATTGATGAATTAAAATTATATTTTGATACATTTTATACAACCTTAATGTAACCCCCCCCCAAAAAAATACTAAAAACAATCTATAAATGTATTTAGCATATTTTTTTTCAATTATGAATCACTCATTAAAAAGAAATATTAAAACTTTAAAATTATAGTTCGATACATTTTATACTTTAGTGTGGCGAAGTGTGTAAGTGTTGAGTTTGTATATGTGTGTTCATGTGTATATTAGGATGAATAGGCACAAATGTCTCACCCCACCTCCTACCACTTACCATTACCTACTCTCCCTAACACTTCGCCACACTAAATATAATATAAGCTTCTAATGAAAATGCTTCCACCAGACTTTGAAATTATTTTCGGCTGGACCCAAAACAAATTTAAACAAGCACTTGCCCGATTCGGATATGTACACAGCTATGCGGATTACCCAGGATATAACTTGGAAACTATTACCAAACGGATGTAAAGAACGCATAATATGGATTTTACCAAACAAGTTGGATCAACAAAAACATTCATATCCTTTTTCTACAAATACTCCTGCTACAGGACTTCTGATAAATGTATTATTTTCACTTTGACTTTCCATGTCTCACTGACTTTAGCAAATAGGGTGCATACCTTTATAACTATTTGCTAATATTTTCACTCCTCTGATGAGATGGTAGACATCGAAACCCTATAGGTTAAGGAGATAAACTTTCTAAAACATTCTTTGTCTTGCTTAGAATAATAAAAATTCTTTGATATGAAACTCAACCAATTCATTTCATTTCAATGAGAGTTTTTTGAAATTCATTGAATTACAATTTATTTTATTTGCTCTATCTTGAATATCGAGCAATTCTCGTTTAGATGGGATAACTTATAGAATATTACTGCCAGTAATATTTTGTAAACCAACAATCTCACGTTTACATAACCACTGATTGTTAAATAAAAACTATTCCGAAGTATATATATATATATATATATATATATATATATGTATATATATATATAAAAGTGAAAGTGTCTGAGTGTGTGTCTGTGTGTCTGTGTACATTTCCCTACGCAATAACTCTGTCAATTTTATTCTACATACTCGAAATTTGATATACAGGGTACTGAGATTCGGGAAAATCAATGTGATCGGTTTTCGGTCAGAAATTTGGCGATTAAGGGGCCAACGTTCAACGATTTGACCTTTGAGAACTCTACCAAACTCCTCCGATAATTTTAGGTCTACACACTTGAAATTTTAGATATAGTTTCGTTGGACATGGATCTAACTTAATAACTTGATTTGAGCCCAAAACAATAAATTTTAAGGGGTCATAATAGGGGTCAAAGTTAAAAAAAGGTTGACCTCTGCGGTCTCTACCAAATTACTCAGACAATTTCTTGTCTAAACATTTGAAATTTTACATAAAGGGTATTCAGAGATAGGGCAAGCTTTTTAATCGACTTGGGGCGAAAATCCTTTGTTACCAATATATAAATGTATGTATGTTTGCATGTCTGCCTAAAACTTTCGACAGAGGTGACGGATTTTTACAAGATCAGAATTCTTTTGAAGTTCGACTTTTCAAATGACAAATATCGAAAAATTGACTAAAAGCACTAATATCTCCACCTTTAACTGGGCCCTTTTCTACAGGGGGGGGGGTCGCTTTTTCCGCCGATATTTTCGAAAGTCATCTTCTCCTTTCGATTGTCAAGCCTTAATTTAAACCTACGTCACTTCCGGGTTGCCGCTGGTCGTAACAGCAAAGACGTCAGTTTTTTTCCCCGTTCTTTTCCTCCTTTGCGGTACGGGTTCGAACCTGCCTTCCTACTACCACTTTTTTTTTTGCTCAACATACACCTCCAAACACCCGGGAAACGCCGGGCTGAAATGCTAGTATATATATATATATATATATATATATATATATATATATATATATATTTATTTATTTATTTATTTGTACCACTTATCAAGGCCCGAAAGCCACTCGGGGATAAAGTTTATTTTGCGTACAACAATCAATGGGATAATATCGTAGTAATAGTTGGTATTGGAGATTTAATTAATTAGATTACTTAAGGGGGCGATTAATCAGGAATTTGTTTATGTTGGACTTGAAGGCATCCAAGTTGTAGTCAGGTGGGAAACAGGCAAACGGAAGAGAATTCCACAGGCGTGCACTTCTCAGAAAAAAGCTGTTCATGGAATCTACGTTTGGATTTAGAACAGATAAAGAGTGGGGGGGAATTACTGACAGTGGTTTTAGCTAGACGGGTGTTTATCATGAAGGATTGGCGAGGGGGACCAGAGATTGGAGCTCGGACGAGCACTTGCCACGGAAATAACGATAAAACCAAGACAGGCTCGCAACGTCTCTTCTGTGGGAGAGAGGTTGCAGGGAAGAGAAGAGGGCATCACCCACTAAGCCACGAAGTCTTTTTTGAACTTTGTCAAGGCAGGATATGCTGTTTTTTGAAGCTCCAGCCCAGATGTGGCAGCAGTACTCCATCTTTGGACGTACTTGGCTTTTATAGAGATAGAGAATTGCATCAGTAGTGAGATATCTTCTGGGCCGTAGAAGAATACCACTATATATATATATATATATATATATATATATATATATATATATATATATATATATATATATATATATTTCCATTCTGTTACACAAAAGTTGTCTGGTTTTTGCATTCGATCGAAACCATTTTAAGTTGTGGGTGGTAGAGATAGCAAATAGCAAATCCTTGCTGAAAATCTATATGTTGACTTTGCGTAAAGAACCAAGGAATCGATACTGAATCTAATTTGGACAAACACACACTTTTGTCACCGAAGCGTGTCGAATCGTGAAGGGCCAAATGATATTGCAGATAATCAGTGAAAACCTGAAAGTCTTCTTTAATGGATGACAATGGCATGGCCAGGGTGGAAGGAGGACAATACCATTTTCACGGACTAAGTTCGATTGGATCCGTGGAAAGATGTAAGTTCTACTCATCCGAGAAATTAATCCTTTTTCAATATCGAAGAAAGGAGGCATTAAGAAAGTGAAAAATTATTTAAAACGTAAGAAAAACAAACAAATAACGAGTTGAAGTCAAAGTGTGAAACGCATATTTGCGGTATCGATTTGCGGTATCGATTCTGCCTGATCAAGATTGAAAGTTTTGGACTGATGAATTTATTGGAGAATTGGTTTCATTGGATTAATACAGGTTCGGATTGTATGGTTATCGAAACAAAAATTGTTTTAATGGAATATGCGTTGATGTACTCATCGTACTTGTGCCCCCCCCCTCGACGTACATATCTCTGACAAACCTATTCTGCAACAAATATCCAGTCCTTCACTGTAGAGGTCACTAGATGTCCGAAAGCTTTTTATTCTAATAGCTTTTTTACTCGGACTACTAGATTTTGAAATTTCCACTTGCTTTTCTGACTTTACTGACATGCTGGAGATTAAATGTAATATAAACCAATATCTTGCGCATCTCATCTAAACATGCTTCCAAATAGTCGCCCCTTACATCCAAGTTGCAAAACCTTGTTTGTGTTGAACATGACTAAAAAAGAGATCATTTTAACCAATGAGAATCAATTGGTATTTATTGATATTCACGAGGAAACAAGTTAATTTGGATTTGACTCTATTCGTTATATAAGAAAAAAATTCGATTCCTTCGTTAATCGCGATGTTATTTAAGAACCTCGTTTAGCAACCAATGTCAATAGTTTCCCTTTCTCTCCTTATCTAAAACCAAACAAAACTTCCATGAGCAAAGATTCTTTCCTAAAACTGCGCATCTGTAAAACTTTATATCGCGAAATAAATTCGTATTGAGACACCTTAAATAATCATTCTACTTACAACCACGTGACACACATTAATCCTTAACCTCGAATGACCTTTGGTAAAAAAAAGAAGAAATTTGTAGCAGTCATATGGTTTGGTGTACTATTTTCTCTTGATGTAAATAGATAAAGTTTCGCGCTGAGTAATTGTCCTATCGGCCAATAGAATAACTTGGCGTATGAATACAGCGTATGTATATATTAATACGATAACGTGTGTGTTATTTTCTGTGTCACGCTTGCATCCGGGTCGTTTAATAGTTATGGGCTTCCATTTCTTGTAATAAATAATTTTACCAAGAATTCTTCATAAGTTTTGGTTTCGATTTCGATTATACTAATGCCACTCCAATAATCTATTTTTAAAACATAATTTTATCAAGAATTCTTCATAACGTTTTGGTTTCGGTTTTGATTTTAGCTGAAGGAACTAAAGTTGCAAGCCAGGATCGAAACCCGACCGCCTGTACGACAGTTAAGGCTTCTAACCATTACACCGATCGTCGGCTGCTGTGCGAGTCGTAAATTAACAATGTTTTGACATCGTCCGAAATACCTAAGCTCGATTTTTTTACACAAACAGCATCGCTTTATACGCTAATGGTAATTAGTGTATCACTTCTCAATATGCTCAAGAGCATTATATATATATATATATATATATATATATATATATATATATTTAAAAGAGTGTAGCCATCAACAATTGTGGGTTTTTTTTAAAGGTTTTCATCATATTTTTATTTTAAAATATTTTTATAACGCGTTTCGAGCTTAGGGTGTGCTCTCTTCAGATATTTTCGTAAAAAGTTTTTCTTTAAAATGGGAGTTTGTGGATATGCCTCCGCTGATATTAAATATGTTTTTCATAGTGGCGTGATGCGTGTGTTCAGTGTTTAGACGTTCTGTCTCCAACTTCAAGTGTTTCACTGTGACCGGTCAAAGTTAGTTTCAAAGAGTGTTTTTTAGTCCATATGGTGAAGGTTTTTATGGCTTCTTTAGGGTTCTTTTTTAAAAGGCTTTCTTTCCCCATGTATAGCATACACTCACACACAATCCCATACGCATACATATATATTCATGTACATGTACACATGCACACGCATACAGGCACACACACATACACACACGTACATACATAGAAATATATGTAGGAGCATACATATATACACATATACATACCCACCTACACACTCACACACGCATACATCCACCGCTAACAATTATTTTTATTTTTTTATTTTTTATTTTATATATATATATATATATATATATATATATACATACACTTTTTTTTTTTTTTTTTTTTTTTTTTTTTTTTTTTTTTTTCCTACCAAAACACGCATGTATATATGCGCTTAATCATTCAGACATATGTACACGCACCCACACACACACACACACAAGTAAGATGGAGAATAATAGGTAGAAGATATATATACATACACATACACGCATATGCACACATATATGTACACACATATATATATGTGCACATACACTCACAAACATCCACATACTATGCAGGCACATACACATACACACACATATGCACACACACAGACATATGCAGGGGCTCACACATACGCGTATATCCATATTCACACGAACACATTTACCCACTCATACATGTGCATACATATGTATATATACATACATACACACATACATACGGATGTGTATACATTCATCCACCCACACACATATATATATATATATATATATACATGGGCACATGCATTCACAATCCCACACACACATACATATTCATACATCCCACCTTATGTATATATTGGTTGCAGTTTCCTTTCCAATCCATGCACATATGCATACATGGATTCGGTCACCCAAACATAAGTGCACGTATACATACAAGCAAGATGTAGCATAGATAACAGATGATATATAATTATATACACACGCATACACAATCATATGTGTACACCCACGCACATACACATATACACACGCACACACGCACGCACACACACATATATACGTTTAATTTCTAGTTGTTTGTTTAGTTAAGAGAAATGGTACTGTACTGGGTATGGGCGCGCGCACCCGCGAAAGTGTGCGTGTGCCTTATTGTGCTTTTTTGTTGTTTCGTGTGTGAGGGTGCACACCTACCCAAGCATGCATGCGTGTAAGTGTATTTTGTGTTTTGCCTATTTATGTGTATAATTATGGAGAGACGTTTAAGGCGGGGTTAAACTTTGTTATGAAATTTTTTTCTTGAGTTAGCAAGTAGAAGTAGTTGTCAGTTTGGAAGATGGGCATTATCTCGAATCTGCCTCCACTGCATGCGTGTATGTAATACCTACACTTTAAAAGTCACCACCCTAAAAGCTGCATAAAATCAATTCCCTACACCCTAGCACGTAGAATCTGCACCATAATCACGGACAATAACCTTCGAAAAATCCGACTCAAGGAACTACGAATAAATTTAAGAAAAAGAAAATACCCATCACAACTTATAGACAAAGGGATCCAACTTGCGACAAATATACCAGTAGAAGATTTGAGAACCCCTAAAGAACGAAACAAAGAACAAATCCTAACATACGTCTCCACACACAACACAAACAACCCTGAACTTTTCACAGAGATAACGAAAAACCTCGTCCTACTTAACCAAAACAGCAAACTAAACAATTTCCTTAAAACAACAAAAATAATAAAAAGCAAACGCCAACCCAAAAACCTAAAACGCATTCTTACCTCATCCAAACTCAATCAAGACGCAACAAAAGGAGTCACAAAATGCAACAAACAACGATGTGGAGTCTGCAACATAATATTAGAGGGAAACACATACACATTTGCGAACCCCATACAAACATTCAAAATTAAAAAAAACCTAGATTGCACCTCAAAAAACGTAATCTATGTAATAAAATGTCCAGCATGCGATAAATCCTACATAGGCGCTACAAAAAACCTTAGTAATAGAGTAGCCCTACACCGATCCAACATCAAAATCGCGGAAAATAGACACCTACATGTATCACAACACATACACGCATGCAGTGGAGGCAGATTCGAGATAATGCCCA
>NC_136484.1:195748017-195765517 GCF_053919585.1 Euprymna scolopes
TTTTTAACCGTTCTATTACATCATTCCGTTGTGGGATAAATAATCACCTCGCCAATTTGAAATGCACAAATGAAATGTTTGCCAAAAGTGCTAATTTCTTTTGATATAGTAAAAAAAAAAAAATTTAAAAATTAAGAATTAATAAATAATTAAGTTGCTTTTCAACAATTTTTCCTGTGTTTATTTTAATTGCGTTAATATTGGATATTAATACTTTTACTCAATAACCTTTCATTTCTAACATTTTAATATTCAGAAAAGCAAAACCTTAAACTTTTTACGGCTTTCGTTTTTTTGTTACTTTTTTACTTTTTTCTTTATAGCCGATTTCTTGTTCTAAAAATAAAAGCATTCCTTCCCTTTTTCATCGTTTAATGCGTTTTAGCTTTGAAGAATTTGGTATGAAATCTTGTATTCATCACAGGAAAACTCATCGCTCTTCCGGGGGGAATCGTGTCGGCCCAGTACAGCATTTATACGTACCGTCATCTACATTTTAAAACATTTTTTTTTCAAACATAACTATCTGCAAACGTTCTGCTTTATGGCTTTATGAGCCGCAGATAACGGCGTCCCACGAGGCCCTTAAACGCGATTCTCTTTCCTAAAAACTACGACTTAATACATAAAAAGAAAAAAGTAACCGCTTCTAGCGATTCGCTATTAATCTCAAACATCCTGCACTTTTTCTAAAAATTACAACTCAAACCATTTATGTTTTTCTATGTTTTAAAATTTGGCAATGATCCAATTTCTCAATGACCTTAGCAATGGATGTGAATTTTGGCGTAAAGGTCAGTAGTTAGAGCTTATGAAATCACGAGACTTCCTAACAGCAATATTCATTTCAACTCGGACAAAGTAAGGATCCGAGCATTAGTGGTGAAAGGAGAGAAGTCTGGTTTTAGATGTATTAAAAGTAACGAGACACTTTTTTCTACATTGTAAAACATTTACAACAAAATTAATGCCATTCTTATAAAGAAAAGGCCGTTTTCTGGAAAATGATTACAAAGAAAATTCGTTTGTTGAAAAAGATCCTTATTCTCACATAGGAAATGTCGTTTGTTGAAAAGTTCAAGAGAAAACATTTTTTTATAAAAGAAGGCATATTTGCCGAAATGAATATCATTTCTTATAAAGGAAAACATGTCTGCCGAAAAGAACCTTTACTCTTACAAATCAAACCTATTTTACAAGATCAACCTCATTTGCCGAAAAGAATTCTGATTCAGAAAAGTTCTTTTCTAAAACGAATCCACATTTTTATAAAAGGAGATACTTTCTCGAAAATAATCCTTATTATTACAAGAGGATTCCCGTTTTACGAAATAAAATTTTATATTCTTACAAATGAAAACACTTCGTATTATTTCGATTATTTCGATTTCTGTTCTTATCTTAAGTGATATTCGCGCAACGTTTCTGTTGGTGTAACCTCCGACCTTCTTCAGATATATATTGTAGAACTTGAGAATCTGCACAGAATTTCGAACGGAAGTCTTTATTTAATCCACGGGGCTAGCATGAATTTCTATTCAGTCATGGCTGATGAAACGAGAACATGCTTCCCTCATGGTTTAAGTAAAAGGTTCCATTGGGAATTCTGTGTAGATTTCCAAGCTTGACACAAAGATTCCCGAGTTCGGCAAGATATATTTGAAGAAGGTCGGAGGTTACATCGACTGAAATGCCGTGCGAATAACACTAGAACAGTAGTCTATATAATCCAATAATACAAATTATCAATCCTCATCTAAAAAATTCAGAAACACATTTGCTAAAAAGAATCTGTACTTTTACCAGACAAAACCTATTTGCCGAAAATGTTCCGCACTCTTACAAGGGAAAACCTGCGTACCAAAAAGAACTATTTTTTCAACAAAATTCTCACAAAGAAAGGATCCTTTATCGAAAAGAATCATCAAAAAGCGAAGAAGCTTTTGTAGAAAATGACGTTCAAGGAAACTGATCAGTGATTATTATGTTTGATTTGGCGCCAGAAAACAGTACACGAATTCTGTTACCAATTATTTAGATGCACTGACATTCAGATACCAAAAAAACGCTATTACGGGCGTGGCTTTTTAATAGGTGTTATTTGGCCATATCATAGAACACACCTGGACGAACAAAGAGGTTTACTTACAATTGTGAGGAGAGGAAGGGAATAAGATCTTAATTGGTATTAAAGTACAATACATTTCAATTGCCACATCCATCAAAACTTTCACCAAAAATATATTAGGAATTAATGGGAAACCACAACGAAACAAAAATTAATGGGAAACCACAACGAAACAAAAATCTCTGGTTAAAATTCTTGTTTGTAAAAATACTTTTTATGCACTGATGATTCTTGATATAAAAATCAACGATTGAGGATTTATGATATGAATGCGGGTGTGCCTCAAGGCTCGATCCTTGGACCTCTATTATTCTTTATATTCGTAAATGACCTCTCTGGTAAAATTGTGTCTGAGATGGGTATATTTGCTGATGACGCTAGGCTCTATAGGGAAAACGAATGAACATATATCTAAGCCAATGGTTGAAACTTTAGAAAATGACCCAAGTCAATAGTAGAACGGGGACGTAAATAAATTAAAAAATGTAATGCTACTAAAACTAAGCTTTGAGACTGACTGGTTGTAAAGTGGGTGATCATTTTACATTAAATTAATGCAGAAAAGTCATCCCCACTTTATATCACAAAGTTACAAACATAAGTACAGCATGTAGTAAGAATAGATACTACACTTTGATCTTGGCCAAAAGGCCAAGAAAAGGTTGTTTTATTTGCTCTCCCACCGAGCAAATTAGGCACAAGGCCGGTTTTTAATGTGAGGAGTGAAGGAGAAATGGGGACCAACTCCCGGGGAGTAGGGGAGCTGGATAGTAACAATTGGTATTTACCAAGGTCCCACATATGGTCTTTGCCTGCAGTATCTGCCGGAACAGATGGTATTTATTTGCTCCCCCACTGAGCAAATTAGGCACAAGGCCGTTTTTAATGTGAGGTAAAAACCAGCTCCCCTAAAAGGGGTCACTCTGGTTACCAAAAATAATAATTGTCCCAGTATAGAGGGTTTCCCCTCCATTGACTGGTACAAATTATCTTAAGTGCAGCATCTGCCGGAACAGATACTACACTTTGATCTTGGCCAAAAGGTAAAGAAAAATTTAAAAGCTAAGAACAGCATCTATTAACAACAGACCTTTGATCTTAACCAAAAAGGCCAAGCACAAAAGTGTTACGGACAGATCAACAGACCGACCGACCGACCGACGGAGTGACGGCTTGCACGCGACTATAAAAGGGAAAATACTTCGTTTACAACGGATGGCCTTGGAGCTTAGAAGCAATACCCGTCTTTGTAATCTTCCAAAGTTTTCAATGAAAAATAATTTAACGTTTGCTTAACATCGTGGATTTAATGAGAATCTTTGTGTCAACGCGATTATGCCATGGATTATGCTGGATGATGTATATCATCTTCCTATGACTGAGACACACAAGCAGTTCGGGGCCGCTTGTGTATTTGATATTCCCTGCAAACTTCCTCATTCGGAAGACGCTAGCATTCACCAACCAAGCCTAATTCTACACCAAGTATTATCAGTTTATGTGCGTAACATACAAAATACTCAAGTCAGTATGAAGTGACCTTTTCTCGTTCTGTTACACCCACTTACGGCAACAAAATTTTTTATAGCTTTTTTCATTGTAGCTTCATACAATTAATATTCAAATACTTACAGATTTCACGTCGGCAACTATTTCACTGACGTCACCCAGAATTCCGTCGTTTCCGCCATTTCACATTGTGTTAATAAAATTCCAACACAATTATATCATTTTCTTATCTTTTTTTCATTTTAAAGTTTTTAAATTGTTAATAATTTTTTACGTTCTTTATTAATGTTTATAAATATCTATATCCCCCCTTTTCTTACAGTTATCGTTAGTCTTTCTTGCCTCACTTCTAAGAAAACATGAAAAAAAAATAACCCAGTATAATGTTTGCTGAATTATGAAGGAAAAAGGATTGAAAAAAAATCTAATTTAAAAATTATTTGAAAACGGGTACATTTTTAACCTAAAATTAAACTAACATATGAATTAATAATTAAATACATTAAAAAAAATATATAAATACTTTACTTTACCCTTTTTAATTGCACGTGTCCAAATGTAAAATAATTCCTTATCTTGAAGAAAAAAAATACAGTTCATCTGGATCCAGTTTTATAATTTTCTCAGTAGTTTGATAAATTGCTGTTACATGATACAAGGGATGTCCCCTTTTCATGTAAGTAAAAAAATAGGGAATTAGTTAAATGTAAATATGAAATAGGATAGTCAAGGATTCGAACTTGCGAAGCTAGATTTGAAATTGAAAATTCCAATCATAAGTTAAAATAAATACAGAATGTTATTGAAATAAGGAATTGCAATTGTTTAGCTTACATATCTTTTTTTTTACACAGTGATCACCACTTATCAAGGCCCGGAAGCCACTCAGGGCTTATATGGAAAAGGGATGTAATAATGAAATTTGTTTCTGTGAAAATTAAAAAAATGAATTTAATCGTCAATTGAAATTGTAAACATGTTATTTGAAAAATAGGTTACTGAACTCAGGGTCATGTCAAGTTTGGCAACGTGACGCATGTCATCCAAAGTGCTTTATGAGTACATGTTTAATCATGCGATGACGTGACGAGTTCTCAATATAGGAAAGAGTTCGAAGTTAGGGAGAGTTAGATCAGTCAGATCAGAGGATTCTCGGCACCCTCTGGAAGCGAGTGAGGTTTAGAGATAACCAAGTAACAACTTTGAATCCCTGAAATACAAAATCATGTCCGACCGGTCGAAGAAGAAATAAACGTATCATCATGTGGTTTTGTATCTGCGTCTTCTGTGTTCATCATTACAACGAGAAAGGTAACGTGTTTATATTATATGCACAACTGTCAAAACGTAAATGTCAAACGCAATATCTCTCGGTCTATCTATCAAGATATTCATAAATTTCCTCTCATTGTGTAGTAACATGTACACTGTCTATTATATATTGTAAAAAAATGTCTCTCTCTTTATATATACCTGTTTATGTCTCCAATATGCTATCTCTTACAACATGAGCATCTTAAGGCATATGAACACTCAACACATGAACACTTTTAAGACTCTAATCTCTCTCACTAAGACTCTCCTAAAACGAACGAACAACAACAATACAGAATATACGTCATCTTAATAATAACACCAGTACAAAACATATCCATATTTAGTACCTTCTAACAATAACACCCCTATGCAACAATGCAATAATAAAACATCTCTGAGAATTAAAACAGAAAATAGACGTTTATCTTCTAATACCTTATTTTGTGACGTCAGCAGGCACATATGATTTTAGTGCAATGGCCTTCTACTTACGTAGGTCGTGACTTGCTCCATAGTATATGGCATGTTTTTCGATTGAACGTGCTTTTTAACGTAGATCGTGGCTGTGTGTGTAACACGTCCTCAGATAGAACAGCAGTATTCAATTTTTGGACATCCGATTCCTATGTGTAGGATTAAAGGAGTATTAACAAATAAGTTGTTATTAAAATGTTTTGATGTTCGCCATGTTCATAAAAATGCTGCAAAGAAGGTGGACCCCCTCTACCGTGCTAGAAAATTACTCACAGCACATAACATCCTATATCTTTACAAAGCAACACCCCCCCCACACATGGAGGACTGTTGCTACATCACAGCTGGTGCATCTACCATTACCCTCTCACTCTTAGACAGCGTAAAAAAGTCTCAAATCTAATAGGTCTCGCACTATCGGCCAAGCTCCAAATATCATGGACGTGCGTCAGAAGCAGAGATGCTCCATTGAATTCATGACAAAAGTGCATTGAGAATAGGGGTAACTATGTAGAAAAATAAATTCTAGAGCACAAAAGGTCGCTCGTTTTAATGATATCACTCCCAACTTCTTAGATCTTCAACTTTTTTGTATAAAAAAAATAGGAGGCTTTACTTTTAGATCGACCCTAATATGACAAAACGCATTCCGGACGTTCATGCACAGCATCGTTTCTTTGCTGACTAACATGTATTGAGAATAATGGTGACTGTCTAAAAAAATGCATTAAATCGACAAATTATTTTATTTCATATAAAAATGTGTAAAGGAAAATATAAATAAATCTGCCACAGTTTCACGAAAGTAAAATACTAATTCAAACTTTTGACAAAACCTAAAACAAATCTAATTTTAAAAACTTGAATGAAATTTTACTTATTAAAACTCGAATCAATCTAAAGTAGGCACCGCCAAAAATGGCCGAAAAATCAAGTTGTTGTTTTTTAAAACGAAATTACATTTATTAATTATTTCTGAGTAACTTTTTTTTCTAAAAAGATAAAACCCTGAATTTTATCATATAGAAAGCAGAATAATGTAAAACTTTTTCTACTATTTTTAATTAAATTTAAAATTTAAAATTTTCCCCAAAAGTTAACAATTGGCGTTTTTTGTTTTGCACAAAAAACGTATATAAATAGTTAAAAAAAAAGGTTTTTGAAAGAATTAATTTTTTTATTTCTTGTCTAACTAAGATTTAGGGTGATTTTCTATGAGAATATGCAAAAATATTATAATATAAGTACCTGGATTTCAAATAATTCCACTTATTTATATAGGCAACCAGTTACTTCGAGTCGATTTGATTACTGTTTATATTTGTACTTGATAAAAAGCAAACTACGGAAGACCAAAAAGCCAAAAAAAAAAAAAGAAGCTTATTTTTCAGTGACGAAAATTTCAATGTATTATTAGCGCTGAGGCTCGCCAGTACCAGATGGGTGACCATTTGTATGAGCTTGGTTTTTAATGTGTATGTGTGTGGGGGCCAGGCTCTCCAAAATGGGGAGGGGGGTAATTTAAAGCAGAATAAAAATAATTATTTCAGCGCGTTTGGTCCACCGTAGTCGAAAGGCGGCAAACATTTCCAAACTTGATCGAAAAAATAATGATATTTTTAACACAAAGGGCAAATATTTATCGAATTTTTTTTTGTATCGATTCTTCAAAGCATGCCCTGTTTAATAATGGTCATGTATTATTCGGCTCGCTAAAAAGAAATTGTTAATTTATTTATCAAAGATTTTAAAATGGCTTTTTTTGTATAAATATTAATTTTTTTTTGTTTTGCTTAACAAATTAATTATTTTACTTAACATATTCACCGAATTTCACACTTCAAAACTCAAAAGCGGGATAATTAAACACAATCGAAGTTCTGATATTCAGACATCAAAATAAGGTATGCAAACAAGTTTTTTTTTTTTAAATCTATAATCCCGTCCCTTACAACAACATAATATGTTTTGTTCAGTTTCAGATGATTATTTTAAGCATATTTGGAACCAACTCAAAACAAGGGGGGGGGTTTGTAAGCAAAAAAAAAACATATATATATATATATATAAATATTGTTTATGAAAAATAAGTACACTGTTATAGAGTTCATTCTTCTCTTAATAATCTCTGAAAATTTCGTATTGATAGGATAATTACCTGATTTTTGGTAGATTTTATAAAGACGGTCCGTCAAAAAGTACTTACCTACCCCCCCCTTTTTTGGCGGTGCCTAGTCTAAAGCTAATGTGAAACACATAAGCAAAGTTATTGTCACAAATATAAGTTCATCGCGTGATTTCTTGAAAAACGTAAGAGTGACTCACATAAAAGTCAGAAATTTCAGGACTAATTTAACAGAAAATTGAGAAGAAAAAGTTAAAAGGAAAAGATTCAACGAAAATGACGTGAAAAAAAAAATGTACCTAAAAAAACAACCTCACTCACCTCTTGACATGAATTCCATCGCGGAAAAAAAAATTGATAGAAAAAAAAATCAAACAAAAAACAACAAAAACAAACAAAAAACAAAAGAAAAGAAAATATGCGAAAAATATAAAGAAATAAGTTAAAAATGAAAACTATACACCACTTAATCTGAAAAAAAGAAAAGAAGAAAAAATAGCATGTTATCGCAGTCGGAGAGAAATGAAGAGAAGCCACGAAGTTTCGCTTTTGTTTGTATTTCATTTATCCTCGCAGAAAAAAGTATTTCTCTTCTAAACATTGCTTGTTTAGACAGCCATTGCAAACATGGCATCCTCTTGTGACGTCATCGCAGTTGATCACGTGATTGTTTTTTTGTTTTTTTGTTTTTGAAAAGTCTGTTTTTGCCAAATAAGCGTAATTATGTATGCATTTGTTTCGGACAATTTCTTTCATTGATATTTCTGCTAACAATAACAGAATTATTTTTAAGATAAGTGTGTAGCGAAGAAACGTTATTTTTTATTTATTTATTTTTTTATACAAAGGAGTCACCACTTATCAAGGCCCAGACGACACTCGAGGATAAGGGTTAATAAGTGTACAGTGGTCAATGGAATAGTGACGTAGTAATTGTTAGTAGTGGAAAATTGTTAAATTGGATTACTTAAGGGGAACGGCTAATCAAGAACTTGTTTACGTTAGACTTGAAGACAACCATATTATAGTGAGCCGGAAAGCAGGCAAATGGAAGAGAGGCCCACATGTGTGCAGTTCTAAGAAAAAAGCTTTTTTCATGAAATCTACGTTTAGGTTTAGGCACGGATAAAGAGTGGGGGAAATTATTGATAGTGTTTTCAGCTAGACGAGTGTTTCTCGTGAATGTTTGGCCAGGGAAGACCATATATTGGAGCTCAGACGAGTACTTACCATGAAAATAAAGTGACATACACTTATGAAAATGCTGTTTGTAAACCAGCGACAGTTTCTTTCTTTTTAGTGGGAGAAGATGGCTGGTTCTAAGCCTTACTACTTACGTGCTGACTTATGACAACAACTTGAAAGCGGGTGTTTCGCTCGTGACGTCATCGCTAGAACATTGCTTTATATAACTAACTATTTCTATCCGGTGTTGTCTTTTTATCAAAGTTTCCTTCTCCTAGATATATTGCCTTCATGACGGCGAGGGAGATTTATTTACTCCCTGTTTCGTAAAGATCTGAAATATCAAAGAGAGAGAGAGAGAGAGAGAGAGAGAGAGAGAGAGAGAGAGAGAGAGAGAGAGAGAGAGAGAGAGAGAGTAAAGCCCTGAAAAAGTCGTTAAAGTTGGTTAAAATCGCATGGTCTGTTTTTATCGAATTATTTCGATTATCGATTATCGAAAAGTATGAAAGACATTCCGATACAAAACTTATTTAAGAACACTACCAGATTCATAAAGTGTTACCGTTTAAAGAAGGTGTATTTCTTATTATTTCTACTTATTATTATTAAGGTTTACTGTTACGGGTCTGTGTGTTCTTATCAATGTTCTTACATATACGTGTGTGTGTGTATGTGTGTGTGTGTGTGTGTGTGTTCTTACGTATAAACGTGTGTCTTTACGTGCAGTTCACTGTTATGTGTGTGTGTGTGGGTTTGTGTTTGCTATTCTTTTAATGTCTTACAGTTCTTCTTGCCTTGGGGAGTTTCCGAGACGTGTATCTGCAAACAATATAATACAACGTACCTGGTTTGCCTTGGCCAGCGCATGGCATCTTCTTGGTCGCTGGTCTTCCAATCTTGCTGGGGAGTGGTGCTGCAGACAGATTCATGAATGGACAACAAGATGGAATTGAAACTTCAATCTTTTTTATTCAAGGCAAGCCTAACATCTCGGACCCCTGGTCGTCAGAGAGAGAGAGAGAGAGAGAGAGAGAGAGAGAGAGAGAGAGAGAGAGAGAGAGAGAGCTAAATCTCCCATCTGCTTCCTCTGCTGCGTTTACCAAACTCTCACGTTTCCATGGAATCGTCAACCGGAAGGACCTACGACCACAATTCCGTGTCACCCCTTAATTTCCGGTACATTCTAATCTAGGTCGTTCAAGGTGACTTAGGTTTGACACCTGTCAAACCCAACCTTTTCTGACCCTGGCTAACTCGCTGATGCGAACCCAAATATATGTTTATATATCTTTCTATTTCTAAAACTACCTATATAGCAATTAAACTGGGATTCCCAATACTACAAAAGTACATTTGTGTGAAAATTCGTAAAAATCAGCCCAGCCGTTGCGGAATATATATATAAAGAAGAACACATACACAAGCAAAGTTTCCTTTATATAATAGTAGAGCTAGTTGGATGATGACGATGATGATGATGATTGCCAATTTTGGATTTTCCTTCCAATGTAATGAGGAAGGGAAATAGAACAGATATGGCAACTATGATTAAGAGAAAAATAGTTCGTTTACAATGGATTGATTGCCTTGCAGTTTACAAGCTAAATCACTCCTTATAATCTTAACAAAGATTTCAATAAAAAAAGAATTAATTAAATAAATAAACGGTAATCTACAAAATTCCCAAATTGTCACCCATCTGGTATTGACCAGGTTAATGTTTACGATAAGAAAAGATAGTAAAAAATCTCATTTAAAAATTATTTGAAAACGCCCCCTAATGTATTACACATATCCGCACACCTAAATATATACATTGCTTAGCATTTCCAAATGGCCATTCCTCTGGTACTAGCCAGACTCAGCATTGCTTAACATCGGTAATCTAATGAGTGATGATATATTAATATGATTATGCATATGTATTCTAGGATCTACCCGAGGCTGAGAATTGCATAAAGAAATCAGGTAACCATTTTTTTTCAACAACCATAAAAACATATTAACATATTTGATATACGTTTCGAGTACAGATGTGGAGTTTAATTCAATTGAAGGAATTTATTATATACTCACGTTTCATTAAGCAATATTTTTTACTTTTTGACACTCCCCTCCTTTATTTATTCCCCTCCCTTGAGAGATATCTGCTTTTTTTTCTAGCTTGAATTTTAACTGCTTTCGACAGCCAATAAAATGAACGATTCAAACAGATCTTATCAAAAAATTATCCTTCAAGGTTGAAGATTTTTGTGTGCAAAAAATGGCGGATAAACGTAAGAGTAATGGGGAGTGGTAAAGAAAACGAGGGAGAAAAAAAAGCGCCAAATTATTTGCTTATAAAAGACATTTTTTGGAAGGTGCTCGAAATGGGCAAATGTGGGATTGTATTGAATTCTAATCTAATTATAATGAAGACCAATAGGTATTTATTTGTTGATTGATGCATAAATAAATACATCCATAAATAAATAAATTCATGCATAATTAATAAAGTTCATTCATAAATAAATAAATTCATTCATAAATGAATAAATTCATGCATAAATAAATAAATGAATTCATTCATAAATAAATGAATTCATTCATGAATAAATAAATTCATTCATGAATAAATAAATTCATTCATGAATAAATAAATTAATGCATAAATAAATAAATTTATTCATAAACAAATAAATAAATTCATTCATAAATAAATGAATTTCTTCAAAAATAGATGAATTCATTTATAAATAAATAAATAAATTTATGCATAAATATATAAATAATTCAAGCATAAATAAATTCCTGCATAAATTAATAAATAAATTAATAAATAAATTCATTCATAAATAAATTCATTCATAAATAAATAAATGCATGCACGCATAAATAATTTTATGCATAAATAAATAAATTCATTAATAAAAAATTATTCATAAATGAATTAATTTATTCATTAATGCATTCATTCATAAGTAAATACATTTATTCATAAACAAGTTAATAAATAGATGAATAAATTTATACATAAATACATATATTTATTCATAAATAAATAAATTCATTCATATATAAACAAATTCATTTATAAATTAATAAATAAATCCATTTATAAATAAATAAATTAATTTATAAATAAATTAATTCATTTATGAATAAATAAATTCATTTATAAATAAATTAATTCATTTATGAATAAATGAAGTCATTTATGAATAAATAAATTCATTTATACATAAATAAATTCATTTATAAATAAATTAATTCATTTATGAATAAATAAATTCATTTATAAATAAATAAATTAATTTATAAGAAAATAAATTTATTTATAAATAAATAAATTTATAAATACGTAAATTCATTTATAAATTCATTCATTATAAATAAATAAATTCATTTATAAATAAAGAAATTCATTTATACATAAATAAATTCATGTATAAATAAAGAAATTCATTCATTTATGAATAAATAAATTCATTTATAAATAAATAAATTAATTTATAAGTAAATAAATTCATGTATAAATTAATAAATTCATTTATAAATACGTAAATTCATTTATAAGTAAATAAATTCATTTATTTATAAATAAATTCATTTATGAATAAATAAATAAAGTAAAATCAAGTATAGAGTGAATAATAATAATAATAATAATAATAATAATAATAATAATAATAATATCAAAGCAAGAATCGATAAAACACAAGAAAACAGCAAATGCAGACTCTGTGGACAAACAGACGAAACGATAAACCATATAGTAAATGAATGCAGCAAACTGGCCCCAAAGGAATACAAAAACAGGCATGACCAAGCGGTGCACTGGGAATTGTGCAAACGACTGCATTTTGAGCGTACAGACAAATGGTACAAGCATACACCCGCAACAGCACTCGAAAACGAGAACCACAAAATCCTATGGGACATAGACATACAGACGGACAAACACATCCAAGCAAGAAGACCAGATGTCGTAATAATTAACAAGAAAGAAAAATCCTGTCCCAGCTGACACAGGATGAGTATGAAAGAAAAGGAGAAACGAAGCCAATACACAGAGCAAACCAGAGAGTTAAAAGGGATTTGGATGATGAAGAAAATCAAAATAGTACCGATAATAGTAGGAGCACTAGGAACAATTCCGGAAAACTTCGAAAAAGAATGTCAGAAATTGGAATAAGAGGAATAACTGCAAAGGTACAACGACTAACGATAATGAAAACGACTGAAATATTAAGGAAAACCCTAAATGCGGAGAATAATGCAAGAAGACAATATAACGAATAAGCGTTACAGGGAATGAAGAACACCGAAGCTGCAGATCTACAAGTTTTACACCCCCATCATGCATTCCCCTCATAGTTTCACCACCGCTTCTCCCAATAAAAAAGTGACACCAAAGAGCCGAGAAGGGTCAAGAAGGACTGAAAGACCGAGGAGAGAGCGCCAGCCAGACCGCGACTGGACAAGCGCAAAGAGAACTGGGACCTTGGGGAGGCTGAGTGCCACTCAAATTCCAGTATAAATCAATGGCCACTGCCGGCGAGAAATCAATGGTAAGAGGCTGTTGCGATAATGCAAATTCATTTGCAAATGCTATCGAAGGAGGTGGAGAGAACTGGACGTCTGGGGAGACTTTTTGTCACTCAGCTTCCAGAGAACATCACAGGTTTCCAATCAGATCGTTTGTTAACTTGTGTGAAACCTCCATGTGAGCCAATAATAATAATAATAATAATAATAATAATAATAATAATAATAATAATAATAATAATAATAATAATAATAATAAAATGATGGTATAATAATAATAATAATAATAATAATAATAATAATAATGGGAAGACACAAATAGATGTTGGAGAAAGAGGAAAAGTAATTGCACAATATAGGAAGACTGCAATAGGAAAAGAACATTGACCAATAAAATTTGTTGAGGCAGCAACTGGCTAATGTGAAAATCATAATGAGTTTTAGTAATGAAAAACTTGAAAATGCAAATTATTATAATTTGTTTTTAAAAGGCACTGCTTCTATTTATGCTTGAACCATTTCCGGCAAGAACAAATCCAATCATTCATAAAGAGACACACGTGGTTTAGATTAATTGAAACCGGAACTAAACTGTCTCGATGAAAGGAAAATACAAAGAGCAAATGGTTTTAAACACATGAGGCAACAAAACGCGGATTTGATGCGTTTACACGAACTGCTCTCGACAGCAAAAATAGTTTTGAAAATCAGCTAGATATTGCAAAATCCGATAGTTAATATTAGAGATACAATTTAAAATAGTAGGACATTTAACCAGAACATTTATCACACATGCATCTCAATTTGAAATAAGAAAGCGCCAATGTTGTCTGCATGAAAAATACTACTTATTGTAATCTTTGTGTAACATCACACCATACAAACGGACCGCTTCCCACCTGACTACAACTTGGATGTCTTCAAGTCCAACGTAAACAAATTCCTAATGAACCGCCCCCTTAAGTAAACACTTTCAAATCTCCACACTAACGTGCTGTACTTGCAATAACCCTTATCTCTGAGTGGCTTCCGGGCCTTGATAAGTGGTGACCACCGTGTAAAAAAGAAAAAAAAAACGATCGCACTCGTCTTTTACAACAAAACGCGAACTTACTGAGCAATTAAGAAACAATTCAATCAATAAAAGTCTTTCTTTACATACGTACGCTGTCCTCGCTTTTCTATGTGTGCCGTTCCTTGTATAATTGCGTCGTCTGGTGGCTAGTGATCGTCTGTTTCACTCAGGCGAATAAAATTCATGCGTGGAACAATGGAGACTTATTGAAACGAAGATTCATCATATTACAACACAAGAAATATTCAAGTTGGGGAAAAACCTTAAAATCAAAAGAATGTTTATAAAAAGGACGATTTATTATTACCTGGAAACTTCGTCGATCAACGATAGACAACGATAAAGTCATCCCCGCACCTCCAGAACACCTAAACTCATCACAAATGTTAGGGAAAAAATCAGGCGAAATCCAAAAAAATCAATGAGGACAAAGGAAAGGTGCCAGAAATATCACGAATGACGATGCGGAAAATATGTTGAAGTGACCTACACATGTCAACCTATAAACCCCAAAAGCGGCAACTTCTCTCTGCACCCACATTTGCAAAGCGACTCATCAAAAGCCAGTTATTATTAAATCGTATTAGAGAGGACAAACTCGATAAAATCTTCTCGGATAAAAAGTTATTCTCACTTTAGAATCCTTGCGAGAAGTCGTGAGGAACCACCTGATTATACAAGAAAGGTTTTCAGGACGCAGAAACCAGCGTCAGTGATGGTCTATGGAGCCATTTCTGAGATAATTACATCTCTCCTTATTTTTCTCCTCCAAAGTGTCAAGAATAACAAAAAACGTTACATTGAGTACATTCTTGAAGATGCACTGATCCCATGATGTAAATCTGTGCATGGTGATGAAGTTTGGATTTTCCAATAAGATGCTGCGACAAGCCACATTGTTCATGTAACACAGCAGTGGTGTAGAGGCAACTGCTCGCCCTGGACGAGCAAAAAGAATGGCCATCCTCATCACCTGATCTGATCGCTCTTGATTATTCTTTGTGGTCAATACTGGAAAGTGAAGCCTTCTTTACTCCTTGTCAAAACATTGAAACTTTTAAGATAAAATTGAACCGATTCTGGGAGAAAAACCTTTATATGTTGTGCGTGCTGCAACAGATGATTTCCAAAAAAGACTTCGTAGTGTAGTGAAGGCTCGAGGGAAACATTTTGAATAATATTTATGCCATATTTTGTTTCTTCAGTATTTTCTTAATCATTTTCTGTAATTGAATTTTGTAATAAAATATTTTGCTGGAATAAATTTGAGTGATTTTGTAACAGCATTTATGCCCCAACCTGTATATTAGTCATTTAAGATTTATTTAAGTTTTCTGTAGCCAAGATATTTAATAAAATAATATTTTTAATAGACACTGGATTTATATTATACATTGTAAAATCATTTGTTTAATGATTTCCTATTTTTTTTTTAACTTCTGAATATCTAAAAGGCAATGAAAAACTTATCCTCTTCAACTTTCTATAAAGAATATCGCTTGTAAAATAAAACGTATGAAACGTTAAGTATTGTTTGGATAGAAATTTCCTTTGTAGGAAAACTAATTTAAAACTAAAAACTGATATAAAAATTATACTTTTTTAATGTAGACATATAAAAGCGAAAACAGATTTTTAATGTCTTGTTTAAATTAGTTTACAATTAATCTAAGTATTTTACTCAGAAAAGTTCTACCGCGAAACATTTTTTTCACAGAGTACAAATTTTGATTTTTCTCAACAAAACTTTCGATTCTACAAGATATTAACACTGGCATTGCTACGCCCTCGTCCATTTTAGCCTACAGCCATTTGTGTATTCTTGGATTTGTATGCAACTTTTGTTAATTCCCGCAAAGCATTTTTGTGACCTTTAATCATCGTAATATTGTTGTAATATTGTCGTGATATTGTCGTCCGAAAATATTTGCTCTGCTTGGAATCTTATAGAGTATCTGTGCTAAGTTCGTAAATCACACAACGAAACATTCAATCTTTTTTTGTTCACGTTGTGGAGACATTTACGACAATTTTGATTTCATGAAATTTCATTAAATCCTTAGTTTTATGTTGCCTTTTTGGAAACCGAGACAGTGACTGATCGTTTCCATTTTATGACTTATTTGAACTTTCCAATGAAACCAAACAAAAACAAATGTATATATATATATATATATATATATATATATATATATATATATATATATATATATATATATATATAAACAATGTTAAAAAGTTATAATATATAAAAACTATTCATTCATTTCGTATGAATCAGATGATTCTGTTCTTGGCATTGGTTTTCTCGGTATTTTACTAGCTAGAAGGCTTTTCTAGAAAGACATTGGGTATTTACTGGAAGGCACCACGTGAAAGTCTCCAACATTTCTATGTAAAAGTGTTTCTCTGGAACCAACAGAACTCGAACAACACACCCAAGTTATCTGTCTGTATCGTTAACCACTGAGCCACCGTGAATTTCTTGTAAAAGCAATCAAAAGAATATAATATAAATATTATATATGATCGGTGTAAAAATAAAAGTAAGTTATTAAAATTTAAACGTAGAAAATTATCAGTTTTCATACATAGACTCATATGAATATATATTGATTTATTTTGTTCTGATTTTGCAAATATTTACAATGCATTCTTATCGTTTTTAAAATAATGAGTATAATTGTTTCTTAGGCATAAACACCTCTTCAACTTATGAAAACAAAGCTGATATTATTATTATTATTATTATTATTATTATTATTATTATTATTATTATTATTATTATTATTAAGTAATGAAGTGGAAGTATGTGAGACCAAGGCTGATTATGTGAAACGTATGGTAGAGAAACTGGCTAGGAAGAATATGCATGGAAGGTTCTTCCAGGAATTATAAAAAAAAAAAAAAAACAGGATATAGCAGAAGTGGTTGATGAAAGATCATGGCAATGGCTTAGAGCTGGGTATCTGGCTAAGAGTACTGAAGCTTTTATTTGTGCAGCACAAGAGCAGGTATTAGGAACACGATTGTTCAAAAAAGTGGTTCTAGGAGAGGAAGTTGCTGCAGAATGCCGGATTTGTGGTAAGACCTCGGAGTCAATTGCGCACCTTATATATATATATATATATATATATATATATATATATATATATATATA
>NC_136484.1:195770517-195850517 GCF_053919585.1 Euprymna scolopes
CCAGTTAGCAATATATAAATATGTAAATATTGATCTATTTTTTTTCACCCGAGTGTTGTCTTCTAACAGTGAGTGACGAGCCAAAATGTCGTTTTTAGTTTTGAACATTGTTTTTTTGAATGTCAATAGCATTTTTATCAATCCTGTAAAAAAAGAAATGTGTACAAAATAATGAAACTATCGTTATTTGTTCGTTTGCTATTCACGTAAAACTGCCGAAATAAATGATTCCAATTATAAGTGTCATCTCGGCCAGAAAAATTAAGGTCATAAAAGTCAACTTTCTCATAATTACATTGAATAAATTGAGAAACGACAGCTTTATCAGCTTTATTCAATGTGCCTTAACGTTGGTTAGAAAATAAATATGTGTAGTAGCATTTTAGATCAGAAAAGTAGCACCAGGAAATATCAGAAAAACATTGTGTAAAAGAATGACTTTTTAAAGCCTAGTTTAATTGCAAAAAGATTCGGCCTGATGACGCTGCTTTTTAAAAAGAATGACAACAGAAACAATTACTAAGACGGTTGCTCTTTATATATGCTATTTTTGTTTTAATATATTTTACCTTTCTGACTCATCTCCGCGTCCGTATTTCACTTAGTGATCCATCCAGGGCCAAAACATTTTATTAAACACGTGTTTGTACTATGAACATTTATTAACATGAAAATAACTTTTATATTCTTATTTCTTGTATAAAAATGTTTTGTTATAAATTTTGTCTTTTTTTCTCATTTTTTGAATTCATAAAACTCTGTTATATTTTCAGTAGGACTTGCCATCTGGTGACTCATTAATTTTTCATTCATTTCCACGAATAGGCTCCTATATGGTTGACTATTTTAAAAAACTGATTACATATGATGATAGAAGATGTATCGAGACACAGGAATGGGTATGTTTGATCTGGCAGAGCGGGTCTGCGTTCGCGCATGGTCCACAAAGTATGGAAATAAAAAATTAAAAAATTAAAAAAAAAACGTTTACAAGTGTTTTTGATATAGATGTACATAATAATACTTTGACAAGAATGTTTTAACTTTAATAGAGATGGTATAATAAAGAAAATATTAAAAAAATTTAAAAAAAAAGAAAAGAAAAAAACAATGCTCTGCCGAGGTTGCTCCAGTTCTCTCCAAACTTTACAATAAATGCCTTAACGAATCTTGTTTTCCCGACTGCTGGAAAACCGTCTCTGTGGTACCAGTCTTCAAGAATTCTGGTGAAAGAACTGACCCACTAAATTATCGCCCCATTAGCCTCCTCCCGCTTTTCGCCAAAATATTTGAGTCCTTAGTTAATCAAGGCCTAGTCCAGCACCTAACAGCTGCTAAACTCATGACTGAAAAACAATATGGATTCAGGCAAGCCCGTTCAACAGCAGATATCTTAACTGTAGTTTCTGAATGTATATACCATTCATTGGACAAAACAGGGGAGGGTAGAGCGGTGGCCCTTGATATATCTAAGGCTTTTGACAGGATATGGCACGATGGTCTTCTAAGGAAAATTAGATCATATGGAATCACTGGAAGAATTCATAATGTAATTAAATCCTTCTTAAGTAATAGAAAAATCAAAGTTGTCCTCGACGGTCGTACATCTAAACAATATGACATAAATGCGGGAGTACCTCAGGGGTCTATCCTTGGACCTCTATTATTCCTGATATTCATAAATGACCTCCCTGATAAAATTGTTTCGGAGATGGATATATTTGCCGATGACACCACTCTCTATAACAGATATGAGGGGAAAACAAATGAACACATGTCCAAGGAAATGACAGAAACACTAGAGGATGACCTCCAATCCTATTTGGACAAATTCAAACATTATGTCGTTTGAAAATTTTCACAAGAACAACCTTTCTTCAGACTTATTGAATAAAAACACTTTAACAATAAAACATTATGGAAAGCATTTCCCTTATAAGGAAAAAAAACCCCAAAAAACAAAAACAAAAAAACCAAGCGAAACTATTTTACCCCAGTCGCATCCTTGTAAGGCATATTTTTTAAATATTTATATATCTACCTATTTTCGTATCTCTATTTAAAAAAAATCATACGATGTTACCACTAATTACCTATAACCATTTAATGTTTTATTAATACTATTCGTTGACTACCTAAATTAGATTTCTAAATTTCTTTATTTAATTTAACTTATTGTTTAATTTTTTTATTTTTATTTTTATAATCTGGCCATATCAACTAAGTTAAATCGTTACGATTCTATGTTAGTTTCGTATCCGGGAATATGCTTTGTTTATTTATGTGATTTAAGAAATGTTTTAGTTTAAAACTTATTTAATAAGGATATAAAGTTTAACATTACTTTATACTTATTTCATTCTCATTCTTGATTTAAAATTAAGGATCTCAATCTATTATTTATTTTTTTTATTTCTTTATTTTCTTTTGTTTCATCGAAAAAAATTGATCAGCGTTTGCACGAAAAACAAAAAAAAACGAAACTTTTCTTTGGAATTTTTTCGTGTTTTACGTAAACTGTCCGGAAAATGCTGACAATAGTACGGTGTTTATTCTGCATAAGTACCAAATATTTTTCTTCAATGAATTCCAATTTTTTTCAATGAAACATTTATTATAAATATTTAGCTTCTTTTTATATACAATAACCCAATGATAGGAAATATTTTTTTCGTGAATTATGTTGGCTACTACGATTATATTGGCTCTGCGTTTCGACAGTTTTCGGCATTTTACGAAAACTTCCGGGAAAATCCCGGCTATATCATGGTCCTTATTCTACATAATTGCCAAAACTTTCATTTTAAATTATTTTCTCATTCTTAAGATATCTTATCAATATGGTTTCATGCGAGATTACGTTTAACTTAACAAAATGGTGCCATTCGTGCTTTTTTTCAAATTTGAATAACAAAAACATTATTTTCTTGTATGATGTTTTCTGTTGATGGCAGACATTGTGCCAAAAAGATATTCTCATCGGCCAATTAATGGCTTCCGTTGTTTGCTTTTTGGGAATCTCATACAACTTGAAGAGATTTTCGTTTGTTTCGCACGATATCATCAAGAAAAATGGCCGCCTCGTAAGAATACGGTGTTGGGTGGAATCGTCTGCAGTGATAAAACATCAAAGAAACAGAGAAAAATATGAAGCAATACATGTATGGAATGAGAAAAGAAATGAATGCTTGCAGGTGCAAAGCATTCATTGCAAATGGTGGGATCCCTCTACCATGCTAGAAAATTATTCATACCTGATAGGATCCTATATAATTACAAAGTCACCATTTGCTTATATTAATGCGGGGTGCCTCAATCCATGAGCCTCTTTTATTCCTGATATCTATAAACGACCCCCCTAATAACATTGTATCCGAGATGGGTATATTTGCCTATGATACAACGCGCTATAATAGACATGAGGGAAAACATATGAACACATATCTAAGGTAATAGTAGAATTGTTAGAAAACGACTTTCAGTCTGTAGTGGAATGGGGTCATGAATGGAAAGTAACATTTAATGCTACTAAGACTAAGCTACTTTCCTTTAACAATTACAAGAAAACTTCTCAAACACCGATAGCCATGATTAATAACCTCCTAACTGAGAGTTCTTCCTTCGAACTCCTCAGCTTAATGTTCACAGGAAACATGGATTGGAAAATAGAATTTAAGTTAGGGTTTAGATTAAATGCGGTTAGTATTAAAAACAAACGTTTTATTACTTAAAAGGATAACATCTATTGATGTCATTGGGTATTTGAATAAAAAAAAACTCGCTTCTTTAATATTTCTGCCTCCACATAAACTCAGATAACAGTGCGCAATTTCACGATGCGTTCCACAGTTATTCTGTATTTTGTACATCCTAATCGTGACCCTAATCTAAACTCTAACCCTCTTCCTAATCCAACCCTATCCTAACCAAGCCTTAACCTTGACTCGAATCTGACACACAACAAAAGTCACAAAAGTCACAAAAGTGAGTCATGGGTGAGCGCGCCTACCGTATATAACTGGTTTGGCTATTTAATTTGCAAAACTCATTTTTCAATTAGTTGCACCAATCTTTTAGTAAAATTCCGAAAAATCTAAATGAGTGGTATGTTTTGTTCATTCAAATTTTTCTTACCAATAAATTAGGAACATTAGAGGAGTTAAATTTTTTTAGTTACGTCCACTGAAGTAGAGTAGCAGAATAGACTTCCATGGTTGCATTGAAAGGATAGATGAGAGTTCTTAGGTTTTTACATGCAAAAGCTTAAATGGAAGTTTCATTTTACAGGTAGAGACTAAAGTAAATATGGGACGAAGTGATAAAAAATGGACTCGTGGGGCCAGACTTGGCCAGAGATAAATTACTTTAAAACGCGTACAAACATGTATAATGAAAAATGAATAATATATATATATATATATATATATATATATATATATATATATATATACCCCAGTTCAGCTCGGCTTTGCTCGGGCTCTGTGTACTGTTCATAACTTGTCTTACGTGTGAATACCCTTTATGTAAAATTTCAAATGTTTAAACCAAAAAGGTATTTAAAAAAAAAAACTTTGACCCCTTAACATTTATTGTTTTGGTCTCAAATCAAAATAACAAGTGTGACCCATGTCTAAGTCACCTACATCTAAAATTTCAAGTGTTTAGACTCAAAATTGGCGGAGGAGTTTCGTAGAATCTGCAAAGGTCAAATCTTTTGAACTTTTACCTTTTGGTAGTGAAATCTTCGCCCCCAAACTGATTAAAATACTTGCCGCATGTCTGAACACCCGTTATGTAAAATTTCAGTTGTTTAGATCAAAAATTGGCTGAGTAGTTTGCTAGAAACCGCAACCTTAACATTTATTGTTTTATCTCAAATCAAAATAAAAAGTTTGACCCATGTCCAAGTAACCTATATTAAAAATTTCAAGTGTTTAGACCTAAATTGACGGAGGAGTTTGGTAGAGTTTTCAAAGGTCAAATCGTTCAACTTTGGCCTTTTGACAACTAAATTTCTGGCCTAAAACCGATTAAAAAGATTTTCCCAAATCTCAATAACCCTTATGTCAAATCTCGAGTTTGTAGACCGAAAATTGACAGTGTACACACACAGACACACACACAGACAATTTCACTTGTATAGATATATAAATATAGATATAGATATATGTACTGAATATGATAATGACGCTAATGATGATGATGATGAGTCTATTTATATCTATAACCGTCTATTCATGCCTATATATCCCAGTTTTTTCATATATATATGTATATAGATCTACATGTATACTGTTTAAATCATGTTGAATTTCGAAAGCATTTAAACAAGTTATTTATTGTTTTTTCGTGAAGTAAGTTAAATAAAAGAAAAGAAATAAAATTTATTTGAAAAGTGTGTGTATTGTGTGTGTGTGTGAATGAGAGAGAGAGAGAGAGAGAGAGAGAGAGAGAGAGAGAGCTTCGCCATTCTCCCCCCACCTAAAATCTATCCGCCCGGAGGGTCGGGGAGACACGTACGTGTCTGTCTGGCCTCTTATCTCCGTGACTTGTGTTGCGTTTATTTAAATAAAATATTTATTTAGTGTTTGATTCGTAATTTTTTCAGACACTGAATAATCTGTAATAATATGAAGGACGTTGTCTTGGATTAACCTGGATTAACTTGCTAAATGAGGTCAAAACAGTCTATCATGATGTTAAAAGATTGGTATCAACTATGAACGCTTTGATCACTTTTTTGTTTTTACTTCCGCCAAAGCAAAGGTTCTGTTTTCGGACAAGGTTGTATGTTTATGTAAAGCCTGGTTTCCAGATCTCTTGACTAATCGCCATTAACCTTTATCAGAATATCGATTATGGTCTTCGAACTGATTTAATTTTGGGATATCTAGGCCAAAGGTGAAGGTCATGGAAAAGGTGATTATGTTCATCACATCGACACGACTTTTTCAAAATTTGATGCACAGTTCTGATGTTTTTTTTTAAGAATCAACACTATGCATCATTTCAGTCTGATCAGAAAATAGTTTTAAAAACTCGGCTGTGTTCATCATAAAGACTCATTATTCGGCCCAGATTGTAGCAAATTAATTTTTTCATTTTCCAAAATTTCAATGTGCGATTTTTTCGTATTTGATACTTTTTGTTATAAGTAAGCGCCAAACAAAATGTCAATGTTTCTGTGACAAAATTTCGGAAAGAGTTTATACAACTTTGGAAAGACATTATACAATTTTGGCAAGAGTTTATACAATTTTGGCAAGAGTTTATACAATTTTGGAAAGAGTTTATACAATTTTGGAAAGTGTTTATACAATTTTGAAAAGAGTTGATGCAATTTTGGAAAGACGTTATACAATTTTGAAAAGAGTTTATACAATTTTGGAAAGTGTTTATACAATTTTGAAAAGAGTTTATACAATTTTGGAAAGTGTTTATACAATTTTGAAAAGAGTTTATACAATTTTGGAAAGTGTTTATACAATTTTGGAAAGTGTTTATACAATTTTGGAAAGTGTTTATACAATTTTGGAAAGTGTTTATACAATTTTGGAAAGAGTTTATACAATTTTGGAAAGAGTTTATACAATTTTGGAAAGACGTTTTACGATTTTGGAAAGACGTTTATACAATTTTGGAAAGACGTTATACAATTTTGGAAAGACGTTTTACAATTTTGGAAAGACGTTTATATAATTTTGGAAATAGTTTATACAATTTTGGAAAGAGTTGATAAAACTTTGACTTATTCTTACGTTGCATAGCTGACTAATGCTCTGTGGTATTACTAAAACAATTTTATTGGTTTTAACAATTGAAATGTTAAATAGATAAGCATTGTGTAATCACGCAATACCCCCGCCCCCGAAATGTATCCGTAACAATAATAAGCCAATGAGTTGTGGTATTTAAACTCTTTGAATCTGACTACGGTTATGTTGGAGATTTTCAATTGAATTATTCCCCTTTGTGGTAGACGATAACTGGGTGTATGTATGAGGGATACAAAATGCTTTACTTTACTGCATAGGATCATGTGTAAAAAAAAGAGAAGTTACGAATTCAGTTTGCGAAGGACAGTGTACGCCTCGATGTGTGAGACTCTTGATGGTCAACTTGAAAATTTTCTATGAATATACTATACAACAACCCCGGCCATTGAAATTGGTCTTTATTGTTAAATAAATCCATATTGTCAGTATTCCCCATTTTCGTCTATTAATACTAAGCAAGATTCAAGCAATGAAAAATAAAATTCAAGATGGTGACACCGAGTTTAATCCATCTTAGACCTCACGAAAAAAATACCCCCTTTTCCACTGAAAGGAAAAGAAATGCAAATTCACATGAATAAATTCTCCTTACACAATTGCTATGTAAGCCATTAAAAATTTTTTTTTTATAAAAGATGTGTGTTTTCTGCTTTAAAAAAATTTCTTCCAGGTGTTGGTCGTTAACACCGAGTAGAGCAATTTCCGTCTGCAGTTCATCATCATCCAACATGAAATCCAACCTAAAAGTATTTTGATGGATTTGATGAGACACGAACACGGCATGACCGATTCGTAAGTCCTTGTTGTTGCATAATATCATCCCCGTCAAATGAACGCACCGCTACTCCTGCCAAAAAAAAAAAAAAGAAAAAAAAGACGCACACACACAACCCTAAAAGACTTTTTGTACGATCTCATATTCCTCAAGGGCAGAAACCTATCTCTTTTTATATATGAAATCGTTAGCAGCGATTGCCAGAGATTAAGTGTTGCGTTGTGAATGCGCACTAAACAAAAAGGTGCATGTTGTCACCACAATTAGGCATTTTTCATCGTTAACCGAGTTTCTCGCCCTCTAGCGGACCTAACAAGTATCTCAGCAATCAAGGGGCAGATAAACGATATCTAAATAATTTGCCACGCCTCACTATGCGGTTTTGTTTCTTGTATTCCGCTTATATTGGTTTTCGTTTCGCATGTTTATATGTGTTTTATCGTGTAGGCGTGAGGAGCGCACTTAATAAACAATATATAAGGGTGATCTGTACGATTGGTTGTTAGTGCATAAACCTTACATTGTAAGTATTTAGAATTATGGAGCCAAAATGGCACAAGGCCATAGTTTATAGAGAATCTGTAGGGTCAAGGCACAGATATAAAAGACATAGTTGCAATGAAGTTCAATATAAAAACTACGTGTACTAGCGCAACACTTTAATAATTCGAACTTGCATTTAAGAAAACCAAAATTAATTTTATTTATTTTGTTGTTTTTAACGGTCTGCTTGTAAATCTATCGGTACGTGTACGCAGGAGACATAGATGTATGTGTGTATGTGTACATGTGTGTATGTATGCGCGCACTTGTCGTATGTTTAGCTGTATATGTGTATATCCGAACGTTTAGTGACTGCCGAGGAAAAACTTGAAATGCATAATTTATTTCACAAAATGTTTATTCCATTTTCTTTCTCGCTTTTTCTCTCTAGATAATTTATCTCTCTCTATCCATCTTTCTTTCTCTCTCTTATTTCCCCTTTTTATCTCCCCCTCTCTCTTCCTTTAATCTTATTCTCTATATCTTTTCATTCCTCGTTTCTTATTTCGTTTTTCCTTTTCTTTTTCAATTTCTTCTATTTATCTCTTTATAAAAACATTATTTGATTCTTACATAAAATAAAATAAAATAAAATAAATAAATAAATAAATAAAAACGAACGTAGACGACGAAATTGTTTGAAAGAGAAACACCGAATCCAAGTATTTTCTTTTATCTCGACAGAAGGAAAAAACCCTCAATCCAACAAATTTGACATTTAAAATGAAAATGCTTTTATTTAAACATTCCCCCAATAAATTTACACACACACACAACCGCATACACACATGTGCATCCTTCTCCAAGTGATGTTACCACAAGTAATGGCACAAAGCTGGATACTCCAACAGACTAGATAAATTCTTGTCTTGAAATCCAGTAAGACCAAGAAACCAAAACGAATGATATACTACAACATATGAAAATGGTTAATTGGGGTGAAGGAAATTATGTTCTCAATTTCTTTACTAACTCATTGTTTTAAAGAAAAAGAACTTTAATGGAACATTAAATATCTATGTATCTCATATAGAGTTCAAGTGTTAGCTCCAGGTAGTGGGTCCCTTAATTTCTGAGAACTTCGACTGAGGTAAAAAAATGCATGCATACATATTAATCAAAATTAAGTATTTTAATTCATAAATATAATTTTATGAATTATCAGATCGATACTATTATAGAAAGTCTCAATACGATATTAAATGCGCGCATAGTAAAAGAAATTATTATCATTATTATTACTACTCTGTTTACTTTATTTTGATAAATATAGCTTTACTACTTGCTAAATATAACTCTGATTTATCTGACTCGGAAATAAAATTAATCTTCTAAGCTAAGACATAAACTAGAGTTGATACACCTGATAATTTTGATATTCTGAAGGGTGCTTTTGACTTCTCCATTACAAATCTTGTGGACTTTTTCGTATTTAATGAACTACATCACATATCAACAATCGTCCAGGAGTTTATAACCCCAAAATATAACAACACATAACATGACACAAAAAACTACGCCTAGTAAAATAATAATAATAATAATAATAATAATAATAATAATAATAATAATAATAATAATAATAATAATAATAATAATAATAATAATAAACCAAACTCCTAACAGAATTTCCTACAAAATATTTCGTCAAAGAAACATTTCGACACGTACATTACCTCCTCCACCAGTGAACCAACGAACTTATCAGAAAGAATCGCCTAAAAGACTAAAACATACCATACATCAATCCAAGACACCTAGGGAACGACAACAATACACACTCTTCAATGCTTGTTTCTTAAAACTGCCACACTTCAATGATTTGTCACCCGCAAAGCCATACACAAATCAAAGACTAGATATAAAACATATACATTCCAGACATACACTAAGAGAGCATTTATCCATAATTAGGAAACAACAACCCTTGCTCTTTACAAAACTGTCTCATCAATAACATAGAATTATGCAGTCACACATGTTCAGTATACAAAATACAATGTGCTATATGCAACGAATTCTACAACGGCAGCACCATTAGGTCTCTGCATATACGTACCAAGGAATACACCACAACCAAGGCATCCTCATTCTATAAACACCTACCCAACAATCAGAATGGAGAAAATAGAACATGATTCAGGAATAGAGGTAAGAAAAAGATGGTTGATGAAGGAAAAGTGTGTAGGGAAGGTAACATTTTGGAGTAAGTCATGAGACAGAGACATATTTCACCAGCTAAGAAACTTTTTAGTGGTATCGAAACAATTATAACAGTAATAAACAATTATAACGGTAATAAACAATTATAACAGTAATAAACAATTATAACGGTAATAAACAATTATAACGGTAATAAACAATAATAACGGTAATAAACAATTATAACAGTAATAAAAAATTATAACGGTAATAAACAATTATAACGGTAATAAACAATTATAACAGTAATAAACAATTATAACAGTAATAAACAATTATAACAGTAATAAACAATTATAACAGTAATAAACAATTATAACGGTAATAAACAATTATAACAGTAATAAACAATTATAACAGTAATAAACAATTATAACAGTAATAAACAATTATTACGGTAATAAACAATTATAACAGTAATAAACAATTATAACGGCAATAAACAATTATAACAGTAATAAACAATTATAACAGTAATGAACAATTATAACAGTAATAAACAATTATAACGGTAATAAACAATTATAACGGTAATAAACAATTATAACAGTAATAAACAATTATAACAGTAATAAACAATTATAACAGTAATAAACAATTATAACGGCAATAAACAATTATAACAGTAATGAACAATTATAACAGTAATGAACAATTATAACAGTAATAAACAATTATAACGGTAATAAACAATTATAACGGTAATAAACAATTATAACAGTAAAAAACAATTATAACGGTAATAAACAATTATAACAGTAATAAACAATTATAACAGTAATCAACAATTATAACAGTAATAAACAATTATAACAGTAATAAACAATTATAACAGTAATAAACAATTATAACAGTAATAAACAATAATAACGGTAATAAACAATTATAACAGTAATAAACAATTATAACAGTAATAAACAATTATAACAGTAATAAACAATTATTACGGTAATAAACAATTATAACAGTAATAAACAATTATAACGGCAATAAACAATTATAACAGTAATAAACAATTATAACAGTAATAAACAATTATAACGGCAATAAACAATTATAACAGTAATAAACAATTATAACAGTAGTGAACAATTATAACAGTAATAAACAATTATAACGGTAATAAACAATTATAACGGAAATAAACAATTATAACAGTAATGAACAATTATAACAGTAATAAACAATTATAACGGTAATAAACAATTATAACAGTAATAAACAATTATAACAGTAATAAACAATTATAACGGTAATAAACAATTATAACAGTAATAAACAATTATAACAGTAATAAACAATTATAACAGTAATAAACAATCATAACAGTAATAAATAATTATAACAGTAATAAACAATTATAACAGTAATAAAATATTATAAAAGTAATAAACAATTATAACAGTAATAAACAATTATAACAGTAATAAACAATTATAACGGTAATAAACAATTATAACAGTAATAAACAATTATAACGGTAATAAACAATTATAACAGTAATAAACAATTATAACGGTAATAAACAATTATAACAGTAATAAACAATTATAACAGTAATAAACAATTATAACAGTAATAAACAATTATAACGGTAATAAACAATTATAACAGTAATAAACAATTATAACGGTAATAAACAATTATAACAGTAATAAACAATTATAACAGTAATAAACAATTATAACAGTAATAAACAATTATAACAGTAATAAACAATTATAACCGTAATAAACAATTATAACAGTAATAAACAATTATAACAGTAATAAACAATTATAACAGTAATAAACAATTATAACAGTAATAAACAATTATAACAGTAAAAAACAATTATAACAGTAATAAACAATTATAACAGTAAAAAACAATTATAACGGTAATAAACAATTATAACAGTAATAAACAATTATAACAGTAATAAACAATTATAACGGTAATAAACAATTATAACAGTAATAAACAATTATAACAGTAATAAACAATTATAACAGTAATAAACAATTATAACAGTAATAAACAATTATAACAGTAAAAAACAATTATAACAGTAATAAACAATTATAACAGTAAAAAACAATTATAACGGTAATAAACAATTATAACAGTAATAAACAATTATAACAGTAATAAACAATTATAACAGTAATAAACAATTATAACAGTAATAAACAATTATAACGGTAATAAAAACTTTTGTTAAAAAAGAAAAAAAGAAATGCGTACCTGGATTTTTAAAATTTATTTTATTTACAGTTTTATTTCTTTTACCGTTTTATTTTTATGAATTGCAAAAGTAATGCGTAACGAACACGTTACACTTTGATACAAAATCGTCCGTACTGCATGCAATCCACGGATATTTTTTTGCATGGAAGTCACCACTTATCAAGGCCAGGAGGCCACTCGGGTATAAGGGTTATTGCATGTACAGCAATCAATGGGACAATATCGTAGTAATCATTAGTAATGGAGATCTGATAAAGTGTCTTACCTAATGGGCCGGTTAATATAATGATATAATAATATATAATCATGTTAATATTAGGCAGACGCACTGTTAATCAGATATTCCAAAGTATAAGGCCAAATGAATCTGAAGATGAACTTGTTAACCGTTGAACTACGGTCGACACGTAATACAATGAAATCCTAATGAGTTTACGAATGCATAAAATTTGGATGTTGACTCATCGTGAATGCTGGTAGTCGATGTTCTCCCGAGACCGATATTATTTCCATGGCAACGTGTGCCGGCGTAACATTTGGACAATGGTATAATGAGACAAACACAAATTGAGATTGGACGTCATTGAACGATTAGTCATACACTAATGCAATTGGGTACGCGGCCTTGTGGCATACTCAGGTCCACGTGAATAGGTTTTTCATAACTATTAAAGACTATGTATGACCATATGTATGTTTGTATGTATGTATGTATCTATTTATCTATCTATTTATAAGAAAGGCTAACAATACACAAGAAAAATAAATAATTGAAAAAAAACCCCAACTAAACCATCACCTAAAAATAGAAAATTATAAAAATAGAAAGAGAAACGCACGTGTTAAAATATCTGTTAATTCGACACATTCACAAAAATGATTCACCCCTCTACGAATCAGAACAAAAGGGAAAGTAAAAACCGAACCTTTGTTTGAGAGAAATCCTGATATTGGCTAATGGAAGCATGAACTCGTGGAAGGGAATAGCAGGCAATTTGATTGGTTAGTTAGACGTGTCACCAGGTGTATATATATATATCAAACATCCGGTAACATGAATTCCATGCATCTTAATCTGATAGGGATGAAACGCGGAAACTTCTGTGTAGCTTAATTGCCATAAATCTATATCCATAACTCATTATCTAATGCATATATACGCACATGATTGTAATGTCACATGTTTATTTCGAAGCTAATATTTATTTTTACTTAAAAAATACTTTTATTCATTCAATTGTTTCTGCCCATTTTAATACGCAGATTTTTCTTGCTAAATAATGAAGTTAAGACGTGTTTTTAGTAAATTTTTATCCCCAATCAAATAAAACTAAAAAAAATCCAAATCGTTTACCTTGAAATTCTTTACTTATGTTTTTCAAAGCCGCCGAACACAAAATGCTGATTCAGGAAAAAGAAAGAATAAGAAGTTGCATGGAGAATGAGAATAATTTTGAAATTTTGAGTTTGAGTTTAATTTGATTGACGATAAAAAAGTAAATTCAATACATTTAATTACACACACACACACACACGCGCGCGCACACACACACGCACATTCACACACACACACGCACACATGCACACATGCACATGCACATGCACACACACACGCGCGCGCACATGCACACATGCACACACACACATACACACACATGCACATGCACACGTATTAATTTCGAAATAAGTTATGGCATATTTATATCAATTCCAAGAATTTAACACCTTCAGCAGTTTAGACTTACGATCGTTTCTGAGACTAAAGGTGTTTATTGAAACTATGTTGTCTCTGCTTCAATACTAATTTTCGACCAGCAGAATCAAAGGTTGAACAAGGAAACCATATTGCATGTCACCGAGGAGGTCATCTTGCAGAAGTGGTTGACTGTTTCTCCTTTTAACACAGATTCTAGCACCTTACTCATCACGCACAGGAGACGAATTGGTTTGTATTGAGAGGGAGATGACCGATCACCTGAATCTTTAAATACAGGGCATACTAATGAGGTTTTCTAGGCTGTTGGGAAGCAATTCCCCTTAAGTCAACGTTTAAACAACTTTGTAAGTGTTAGAGCTAATTCTAATTGAAGCTTTTTCAACACTGTAATAGGAATGCCTTCAGGGCCAGTTGCTTTACTGGAATTTAGGTTTTTAATTAATTTCGCAACATCACGCACAGACATTTGTATGTCGCATAGTGTGTTTTCAGATACAGGAGGAAATACGGGTGAGTGGCAGTTCTAATCGCATAGGATACGATTAGTTGCAAAGTTCTTGGCTGAGAGTTTGGCTTTGTCCAATACTGACGAGATTACCTCAGGTCCATTGATGATGGTTGGGATAGAGCACACATTTATATTCAGGACCCTGTTTGTTATTTATACTGGTGGGAACCAAGCTGTTGGTCAGCCACTTTAGATTTGACAAACTGAGCATACAACTCCCTTGGGTTTTTATTACTTTTTTGCAGTGGTTTATGGCAGTCCTGGAAGTGGCTTTAGTTTTAGTACATCTATTACGTTGGAAGTAATGGTAACAGTGGTCGAGTCGTTAACGACACAGACTGACGACCTTGATGTTTCCAGTTCGAATCCACCTTGTTCCACAAAAAACACTTTCACTTAGGATGTTGGCAACCTTCTTCTGGCCTCTCCCGTAAGTATCCGACTTCTTTCTAGAAAAATCTGACTAGAAAAATATCGAAGAAACCAATGCTAACAACAGAATCGTTCGATTCATACGAAATGATGATGAGTTATGATATTAATCCATGTATATAATGCAACGAATTTATTTTTATATCAAAAATTTTGTTGGCACCCGTTTACATATCGAACTTATATCTATAATCGAACACATCTGCATTCATTGTATCTTTGGTTGGTTTATTATTTTTTGATCCACTGAAATTATGGAATAATATATTTATCTAATATAGTAGCGTAGAACCCCGGGATACGTCATTTACTAGCTTCGGGATTGACGAAATCGCTGTATTGCGGGGTTAATCAAAATTTTATACAGTACATATTAAACATTAGTAATAAAATACATTACAGTATTACACATGTATATAATAAAATAACATTATAAATAACCAGAGACCTGAAAACATCGTATTCCACATCGTAACCTGAAAACAAAAACATATCCTAGGGCCACCGTATCCCGGGGTTCTACTGTAAATCCATTAATAAAAGTACGATTATATCCCCTGATAATATAAAAAAATAAATTACTTTATAAAAATTTCGTTTTTCTCACAATAAAATTCTGCTCTTTTATTTCTTACGTTTTCAAGAATGAGAACAAAACGGAAGTAGTACGGATTATTATTAAGTAATTAATTACGACTGACTGACATGACGTTTGGGTTTTTTTTTTTTTAATGAATGGGGATGTAATAGTCCTTAAGAGAAGAACAATAAAAATAAGAAGGAAACGAAGAGGAAAAAGAAAAATGTGGTAGAATAAGGACAATAATGGTTGGTATTATGTAACCAGTGGATTTATATATATAAGTGTGCGTGTACGTGTGTTTTGTGACTGTATATATATATATATATATATATATATATATATATATATATATATATATATATAACTTTATTCGATTGGCAAAATTTTAGAATAATTATAAAGAAGTGAACCATCGCGTAAATTCAATCAACTAAAAAATGGAAAACGGGGTGAGGAAAAGAAAAAAAATAAATAATGGGGCAAGTTATATGTACAATTCAATAAAATAAATAAGTCGATTAAAAAAAAAACGATCGTTAAAATACACCCAAAGCGCTTTTCGTTCAGACTAACATTTTCAAGGGTCATAAGTCTGAAAATTATTATTTTTTAGAATATTTGGTAGTGGTATGGAGTAAGAGCGGAGAGGATGTTAAGAAGAAAAAAAAAACTGACTACCCAAATAATTCTAATTGAAGCCGGAGGTTTCTCTGCTTGCACAAAGTAGGGGGGTTAGCAATGATGGCAAGTGCTTCGAGGACAGACAGGTGGAACTTTGTGCGTCCTCGGTACAAAACAGAAAAACACTCCGGAGAGAAAACAAGACCGCACTCCTTTTTATCGACCAAGTGTTGGCTGATGGACGATTCTATCAGTTGAGATTTTCTGGTGGTAGGTTGATGATCTCGGATGAAACGGGGAACATGTTGGGAACATGTTGGGCGATTCTGACCTGAAGACGCTGGGTCGTCTTGCCTATATAGACGGCACCACACCGACATTGAAATTTATAAATAATATTACTTGTTTGAGAGATAGGCAAGACATCCTTACGAAATGAGGGAAAGGCGGTTTTTGTGGAAAAAGCAATACGGAGCGATAGAGCACCAAAATTAGAAGACACCAGAGAGGAAATCTTATCGCAAATAAGTTGGCCTTCAATTCCAATCCAGGGTAACTTACGGTATACCGGAAATATAAATGGACCGTATTTTGGTAGCTCAGAAAAGGATTGAATTTTTTTTATTAATAACTAAGTTAACTTATGGAGGTGGATATCCATTAGTAATAAAAATCCTTTTAATGTTTTCAATTTCCACATCAATAAAAGGTGGGGAACAAATAGCAAGTGCCCGATGGGTTAAGTTTCTAATAAGATTAAGTTTCCTGGTTGTGGGTGCAAAAGAATCCCAACTGAGATAAAGACCAGTGAAAGTGGGTTTTCTATAAATAGATGTCATAAAGGAAAGCCCACGTTTAGAAACTAACACATCAAGGAAAGGAAGGGAGTTATCTTTTTCCACCTCCATCGTAAATTTGAGAGAAGGGTGTAGATTATTTAATAAGTGGAAAAAGGACACAGCTTCATCATGCGTTGCGAAACAAGAAAAAGTGTCAACATAACGCATGTAAAATGCTGGTCTAGGGCACTTGTCAAACAACGTCTGTTGTAAAAAGCCCACAAAAATATTGGCCAAAGTTGAGCCAAAGGGAGATCTCATAGATATACCGTCGAACTGGCGATACATCACATCGTTGAAACTAAAGGAAACTGACTTAGTAGCAAGTTCCATAAGTTCAACGAACACCGCCTCAGGAAAAGAGGGGAGGGGGCCAGGGCCTCTATAAAGAAAATCAGCACATATGTCAATGACCTCGTCAAGAGGGACATTGGTAAACAAATTGCTAATATCAAAGGAGACCAAATAACAGTTGTTAGTGGTAAGAGGAAGCTCCTTGATAGTCGATGCGAAATGAAAAGAATCAGGTGTGCAATGTGTTGAATAAAAAGAACAGACTGGTTCAAGAATTAAAACCAGCCATTTAGCCAGATTGTGTTGGGCCGAACCTACCATCGACAAAATTGGTCTCAATGGAGTATCAATTTTGTGTACCTTAGGCAATCCGTAAATCCTGGGGCGTTGAGAGCCCACCGGTCGGATATTATTATAAACTTCCTTAGCTAAATATTTAAGTTTATGCCATCGAAGTAGTTTATTTTGAAGCTTGGTTTCAATTGAAGGAGTGTCATCGGAGTCCAGGGAACCTAAACAGATAAATTTGCTATCATTGTTAAGAATAGAAAGCATTTTTGCAATGTAGTCTTGACGGTCAAGGATAACTACACCGTTGCCTTTATCTGGGCGAGAAATGTAAATCTCATTATTGCATTTTAATTGCTTAGCCGCAATGAAATGATTACTTTGCCAAATAAAATGGCGAGAAGAAATATTGCATTGACTGAATTTATTGGCTAATTCAGTCAAGCGAGATTTAACAATATTCAAGTTGTCACCCGAACCATTATTTTTTATTTGTGAAAATAAAATCTCAAATTCACTAAGAGTTTGAGTTACGTCAATCTGGCGAGGAGGGACACAAAATTCAAGTCCCCTAGACAACACAAACGTATCGACTTCTGACAATTTAAATTTAGAGAAATTAAATATATGCTGATCCGAGAATGAAGGCTCGCCAAATTTATTTTTAATTAAAAGGTTTAAGAAATTAGTAATTTTTTTATTATTTGTATGACGACACTTAACATCCTTGGCTGAAAGTAGCTTAGAAAATCGAAGTTTATCAAATGGAGACAACGTTTTCCAAGCGAGAGTCCAAACCGAGTAATGTTTACTCTGTAAGCTAAGAAGCATATCAGAATAAAATGTTATTTCGTCTTTTAAAAAGGCCACCGTAAGGTTCCAAGAATTCCTACATTTAATCTTGGAAATGCGTCTGCAGATATAGCCCGGTGCAACATGATTCGATAGACATCCACGAAGGAACTTGATTTTACATTTGATGGAGGTGATCTTGTTTCTCAGGTGAATTATATTATTTAACGAATGAATGAAGTTTTTGCCATAATGGTTCAATAAATGGGATATAACTTTATTCGATTGGCAAAATTTTAGAATAATAATAAAGAAGTGAACCATCGCGTAAATTCAATCAACTAAAAAATGGAAAACGGGGTGAGGAAAAGAAAAAAAAATAAATAATGGGGCAAGTTATATGTACAATTCAATAAAATAAATAAGTCGATTAAAAAAAAACGATCGTTAAAATACACCCAAAGCGCTTTTCGTTCAGACTAACATTTTCAAGGGTCATAAGTCTGAAAATTATTTTTTTTTTAGAATATTTGGTAGTGGTATGGAGTAAGAGCGGAGAGGAGGTTAAGAAAGAAAAAAAACCCTGACTACCCAAATAATTCTAATTGAAGCCGGAGGTTTCTCTGCTTGCACAAAGTAGGGGGGGTTAGCAATGATGGCAAGTGCTTCGAGGACAGACAGGTGGAACTTTGTGCGTCCTCGGTACAAAACAGAAAAACACTCCGGAGAGAAAACAAGACCGCACTCCTTTTTATCGACCAAGTGTTGGCCGATGGACGATTCTATCAGTTGAGATTTTCTGGTGGTAGGTTGATGATCTCGGATGAAACGGGGAACATGTTGGGAACATGTTGGGCGATTCTGACCTGAAGACGCTGGGTCGTCTTGCCTATATAGACGGCACCACACCGACATTGAAATTTATAAATAATATTACTTGTTTGAGAGATAGGCAAGACATCCTTACGAATATACAAGACATCCTTAATTATATAAGTGTGTGTCTTGTGACTGTATTTCTTATTTGTGTCAAGCGTCTGTTTGTGTATATATCAGTGTCTTTAATATCTAATGTATGTGTGTAGAAAGAGTGTAGAAATAGTCATTGTGTCCTGCGTGTATATAAAATGGTCTTTGTGTGTGCAGCCGCTTCGTTGTAAATACAAGTAATTAACAAACGTGACATATAAACTTTTTTTTTACAATCAAACGATAACTGTTGTTCTCTTATGTGTGAATATTGTTATGTGGTGTTTTGTAAGACAGATACGAACATTCTAACAAGAATAAATAAACAAATGTGGACATTATGTTTCATAATTTTGAAAATTCGAAAAATAAAGTTGAAGCAACGTTTTTCCCTTGTATTGTATTGATAAAAGAAAATGCAAAACAAAATAATTTTTTATTATAATTAATTAAATAAATATTGAACACATCTTGTTTATTGCAGCCGGACTATGATGTGTTATGCCCCGATGGAGACTTTATTTTTGTGAATGTTTTGCTAACATGTATATTTATAAAAAATGAACAAAAACTATTTTTTGTGTTTAAATTTCTATGATACGTGTTTCAAGAATTTGGAAGAATTTGCCAATAATTCAGAGAAGTAAAGAGAAAGAACACTCATAAATATGCATGTACACAGACACCAAACTTTTAATAAAAAACTGAACATAATGTTTTAAAATAAGCAAATATCTGAAGACGCAAGCATTTTCGAAACACGTGCTACATAGAAATTTAAACACCAGCAGAAACATTTTTTTTAATTTGAAAATATTGAATAAAAGACAAATAAAAAAAAGTAGCCACACTTAATATATATATATATATATTAATATATATATATATATATATATATATATATATATATATACTTTTCTCTTGTGGGAATCACCTTTCTATCCACTTCATACGATATGATGATCATAGGTATCCGGAGTTTCGCAAACAGTCAGTGTGGTCATACTGCTCAGTTAGAATAGAAGAACGCGTTGATCGATCGTCAGCTGATGATGGAAGAAAACCCTGAAGACTGAAAATCTTTCATCGTGGGCTGAGAAGCAATCGAGACCGGCGGCTTTACAGTTACTGTTTGCGAAATCTCGGGTACTTCCCAGCCGCTTACAATATGATAGCCTTCAATTCCAATGTAAACAAGATCTTGTTGAACCATCCCCTTAAATAATCTAAATTTTACCCAATCTACACCATCAACGATTACTAAACTACCATTTTATATTCATTAACCTTTATCCTTGAGTGGTCTTCAGGCCTTGATAAGTGGAGGCTACCTTGTAAAAAACCTTACATGATAAGTTAATTGTATAATTTCATTAAGTATTAATGCCAAAGTGAATGAGAATTGTCATTTTCGATTTGAACACAACAGCCGATCCCATAGTCTGCGTTCTTATCTTTTGCAAGACGCTCGTAATCCATGTGATTTTTGAGTAAGAAACAGAAATAACATATATGGCAGATGGCCAATTACAGCTGAACATACCAGCTACGTTGATTTGGGTGTGTTTGTATATAGATTCGCAAATACCCACTAGCCCCTCCCTTCTCTCTCGCTATGACTACATTGGTACTACATAAGTATGTTAAGTTTTCTATAGAGAAATACGTTTCTAATTAGCGTAAAGCAATACTCCTCGTAATTAGAATAAAGTCCGTTAACAAGTGTAAACAAAAACACATAAGCATTATAATTTCCATTACTGTGGTGATGATGGTGATAGTGGTGGTGGTGGTGATGGCGATCATAATGATGGTGATGATGGTGATCATGGTGGGTATAGGAGTAGTGGCGACTGTGGCGTGGTGGTGGTGGTGATGATGGTAAGGGTGATGATGGTGGTGATGATAGTGATGATGGTAATGGTTAATCTGATGATTGTTATGGTGGTGATGGTGATGAAAGTGGAGGTGATTTTGGTGATGGTGATGTGTTAGTTATGATACTGATGGTGATTATAGTGATGGTGATGATAGTAATGGTGATGGTGGTGTTGATCGTGATCATGATGATGATGATGGTGATGATGGTGATAATGGTGATGGTGGTGATGGTAGTGGTGATGAATGGTGTGATGGTAGCTATGGTGGTAGTTGTTAGGGTGGTGATGGTGATGGTTGCGGTGGTGGTGACAGTGGTGATGGTTACGTTGATGATGATGGTGATTGTCATGATAGTGACGGTGGTTGTAGTAATGATGGTGGTGGTTATAAATGTGATGGTGATGTGGTGATGGTGATGGTGGTGCTGTTTGTTATGATGGTTGTGGTCGTTGTGATGATGGTGATGATAGTGATGATCTTGGTGGTTGTGGTGATGGTGGTGGTGATGGTGATGATGGTGATGGCATAATTATCACTAAAATTTTCGATTCGACATTGAATCATCTTTAGATGACAAGAAACAAATGGACAAAAGCTGGAAGAAAGAATAGAATAAAAATAAATAATCGCGAATACCACATGTGAAGTCGTTAAAAATAACAAATTGGTGCAATACCACATGTGAAGTCGTTAGACGTAAAAATAACAAATTAGTGCAATTCCAGAAAAACGTTTTTAATTCTGGTGTTATTTTCCAGTGTGTATATGGGTTTCATGGTGGTATCTATATGACCGTGTGTAACGTATCTGTACCGTGGAGGGGTTCTATATATATGTGTATACTGTTTGCATCACGATATGTTTACATGTGTTACATAACCCTAATAAATTTCTGGCGTGTTCTTATCATAACCGACCATATGTACGTTGTGTTGTTGTGTAACGGACTGTTGTATTTAAATCCTTAATGTCTATTTTATGGCCCATGATTCGTCTCATCTAGTTGTGTTAGTGCGTCTCAGAACATATGTTACACGTAACAAATACATGACATGACGACATACCAGTTTCTCCTACCGTTTCTTCTGGAATGTTTACGAGGAGACCCATTTAAGCCAATCTGTTCTTCTTGGCGTCTCAAATCCAACTCCAACTATGCTTGTGAAAATCGGAACACGTTACTTCCGGTCACCGTTCGTATCTCTCAATGCAAAGTTGACAAGTCACAGAGTTTGACATGTTTGACAACCTGTCAAAACATGACGATTTATCTATGTTTTCCACTCATCACTAGATAGATAAATAATTAGATAGATAGATAGATAATTAGATAGATAGATAGATAGATAGATACATAATACATTAATAGATATACAGATAATTAGATAAACACGTAGATATATAACAGTTAATTTACTGCTGCTTCTCGGCCACTCTCTAACACCGGCAAACTAAAAATAGTATCAAAGGATAAATTGTATTTTGAAATATTTAAAATATTTTTTATACTTAGTGTTATTTATTGTAGATGTCCGGATATTAATACAGATACTTTAAGTATTTTTAGTTTTAAAAAATTATTCTGAAAATACAAAATTCTTTTTTTTTTGTACAAAGGAGTCACCACTTATCAAGGCCCGGAGACCACTCAAGGATAAGTGTTAATGAGTGTACAATAGTCAATGGGACAATATCGTAGTAATCTTAGTAGTGGAAATTTGGTAAATGGGATTACTTAAGGCGATGGCTCATCAAGAAATTGTTCACATTGGACTTGAAGACGACCATATTGCAGCCAGCTGAAAAGCAGGAGAACGGAAGAGAGTTCCAAAAGCGTGCAGTTCTAAGAAAAAAAGCTTTGTTTATGGAAAATACGTTTAGATGTAGGAACAGATAAAGAGTGGGGAAATTATTGATAGTGGTTTCAGCTATACATGTGTTTTTCGTGTCAGTTTGGTGAGAGGGGACCATAGATTGGAGTTCAGCCGAGCACTTACCATGAAAATATCGATAAAGCAGAGACAGGCTTTTCTGTAGGAAAGAGGTTGCAGGGAAAGGAAAAGAGCATCCCCCACTAGGTTACGAAGTCTATTTTGAAATTTATCAAGGCAGGATAAGCTGTTTTTAGCAGCTCCTGCCCAGATGTGGAAACAGTACTCCATCCCTGGTCGTACTTAGCTCTTATACAGATAGAGAATTGCATCATAAGTGAGATATCTACTGGAGCAGTAGAACGATCCCACCATTTTTTTCAGCGACTTTGGCAACGGATTTGATGTACGTGTTCCATCTCAGATCATGAGTAAAGGTCAGACCCAGAAGTTTGTCAAAACATGGAGCATCTCCATTACTAGTGCCATTAATTTCAATTGATGCCAAGTGGGAATCAGAACGTTGATAATGTAAAGATAGAAACTTGGTTTTAGATGAATTAAAATTAACCAGCCACCTATTTTCCCATTTTATCACGTGATCAAGAACGAATGTGACAAAATCAGAGAGAACTTAATCATTTACAGCCTTTGAAGTGTTGCCATAGGTGGTAGTGTCATCAGAATAAATGTCTACGAATAATCTTAGGATGTGATTTGTGTGATGGTTTTGTTGTTAACTAATAGTTGTCTGAAATCGGAGGGAACAGTTACGTATTTTAATACTGAAAAACTGAGCGATGGTTTACTAGGTGCACGATGAGCCTACAGTTAAGGGTAGTAGTAATAAAACCAATGTAGCTATTATTATTATTATTATTATTATTATTATTATTATTATTATTATTATTATTATAAAAGTTACATTCTCACAATTCTTTTGTTGTACTAACATTACTCATCTTGCGTAAGAATAAAAAATGGCGCACATTGATCAAATACGGGGGCAGTCACAACGAGAAGAAATATTATTAACAATGATTTTCATTGGCGAAGGTTGAATGACGTCATTCAATTATGTATATATAGTCACAGGATTTACATATACATATTATGACTAAATATTCATGAACTATTATGTTTGTGTTTAAATATGTGTGGTTTTATTAAATCACTTATAAAGCTGCCATTTTTTCCCAATTCATCTAAAAATGGTTTCAATATTTTGCACGAAATATGGAAACTTTTTATCATCACATTTATTTTAATCGGCAATAAAAGAAGAATTTGTAAATATCCGGCAGTTACGAGAAGCGTTGAAATTCTTCATTTAATTAAAAGTGTGTGAATCATATGTCTGTATCAGTGAACGATAGATAGATAGATATATGTAGATATGTAGATAGATACAGAAGAAAGAGAGAGAGAGAGAGAGAGAGAGAGAGAGAGAGAGAATGAGATAGAGGGATTTAGCGTTTTGGGATTGGTGCGCCCTCTAGTGGCAATTGTTAGGCTGCAGCTGTCATCTTTACAGCTTTGCTAAGTAAAAGCGTGCGTCGTTTACCGAGTCAAAGTAAGATGTAGGAAGTTGTTTTTATTCGAAACTTGGAACACAAGGACATGAAGAAAAACATGACATTCAAAATTCTAGGGTAAACCAATATTTCTCACCAGAGAAAATAAAAATGTGATTCTCTAAACACCGGTCTTCTGTTTATCACTTGTCCCTCAGCAGAGAATATTAATCAGAAGATAAACATCTACACTGATGAAGCAGTTTCTCGCTCCTCATTCTCGGATCAATATTTTACTAATCGAAATATTGGTTTGTGTTTGTAGTGGATTGGAGTACGAAATGGCTTCTTTAGTTTAATCCGGTTAAGACTCAATTCAATTTCAATCGTATTCATGGCCCTTTTCTTCCTGATATTCTCATGGGTGGCTCTACTCTTGATGAGCGGAAATCTACTCTATAACTTTTTTCTTTCTCATCAATCTTTCTTGGAGTTCACATATTAGATCCATTGCTCCTTCTGCTTCTCGTAAAGTAGGTTCTCTCTATCGCTCTAAATACTTTCTCGCATCCAATTTTATTTTCTATCAATCCAAATCTACTATCACACCGTGTATGGAGTATTTTGTTGTATTTGGACTGGCAATCTCTCTTCCGTTTGAGGATAAGATGCAGAAACGTATCTGCAATTTAAGTAACTCTAACCCTTAACCGTTCCTTCTTTTTTGCCATCTCTCTCTCACAAACATGACGTTGTCATCATGTGTTCTTTACAATTGTTTGATCTGTTCACTGCTTTTTTATTCCATTGATCTAGTCATCTCCGTCAATTCGCTGTTGTGATACATTATTATAATATAACTTCCTATTCCAATAGTTTCTAAGAACTACAGGTTTGTGGAACTCTCGTCCTGCTGACGGGTTTCCTCTTATTTACAGCCTTGATTTCTTAAAAACTAAGGTCAATAAGAATTTCATGCCTTTGCGATGATCACCTTTAATTCTTGTTGGTTCCTCCCATCAAGTGGTTCCACACTTTGCGATTTCAATATAAATTCGATATCATCAGCCGCATTGATCAACAACAGAATACTAAACGAGAGTTGATAAAAGACGAAGAAATAAATATAACAATAGCACAAACAATAAAAGAATATAAAAACCGTAATAATTGGAACCAGCTAAATAGAAATAAGAATGCTGCTGCTGCTACTACTACTACTACTACTACTACTACTACTAGTAATATTAGTAGAACTGTTCTTCACTCACGTGTCAAGAAGTGTTGAAGTAAACATTCAAAGTATATACACATTATACAAAATTAGTTTTCTCTTTACAATTTACTGATCAATAAATGAACATGATGTTATTATAATTAGTCTTTCATTTATTACATGTTGGTATAATTAATCGGAACGCAAAAATAGTTATGACCCAAATAGGAAAACGATAGTTAACAATGAATAAAATAACTACAATGGCAACATTAGAGTACATTGCTCGTTATGTATATATATATATATATATATATATATATATATATATATATATATATATATATAGATAGATAGATAGATAGATAGATAGATAGAAAGTAAAAAAGGTAATAAAATAAAGTACTCTGGTTAGTTGGAGGCTTGTTGGATAAGGGGACTTGGGCATCGTGCACATACACAAATTACAGGTTAGTAACAAACAAAGAAAATACCGTGTCGGACTTGAACACATATATTGACCTCTGATGGAGCAAAGAAAGAATTTGTCAATAAAAGCAAGAAGTTCGACGAACAAAGAGAACAGAAAGAAAGAGAGACGGAGAAAGAGACGTATGATCGTTACGTTGTTAGTTCGTCAACACCAACCCCACCTTATACCACTTTTGCTTGATACGTCCGACAATCATTGACAGACAAAAACATAAATAAAAGACAGTTTTGTTATGAATTGTTTCGTGGTTGATTGTCAAAACGGTTGGAACAATGTAGAGTGTATATATTTATTGGCAGCACGCATTTTCGTAGAAGTGCAACAAACATGAATGTATGTACGTAAGCGATAAATAGATGAATTGTTACAGAGATATATAGATAGAGAGAGAGAGAGAGAGAGAAAGAGAGAAAGAGAGAGAGACAGTGATACAATACAACAGGCTATAATATGCATGATTTTGTTATAAGTACATCCTAAAATATAAATCATTAGAATTGACCTTTTAGTATCCCTGGGGAATAACTCACTTACCATAAATATATATCATACTACTATTAGACACTGTTGAGATGAATATTAAAAATATATATGCAATATGTTATTTTATGGCAACAATATATATAAACGTAGATATGTTTACATATTTCTTTATATAAAATTCACTTCTGAATGCGCCGGTCATTAGGAATGTTGGAACACAGCTTCTAGGTGTAATAGTGCGTAATCTGGGCTATATTCACTTTTATGCAAAGACAGTATTTGGTACAAGCAGGACCCGTTAACTGGCGTTGCCCGGTGGAAGCATGTCCTCCTGTTCCGCGTAAAAAATATAGTACGGATGTTGTTGCTGTTGCCCAACCCTCAGACTATTCATGTAAAAAAAGGGGTTCGGTATAGACACCCAATTTTGTGAGTGGGGGTAGTGCAGTAATGAAATGTATTGCATGGTGGTTGCATTGTCGTTTGGCTTGTGCGTGCTAATCTCGTGGGCAGGTTATGTTTCAAGGCATGTTTCAGTGTATGGTTCAGGATCTCGTTTAGTTGGCAAGACTTGAGTTAAGGTGGCAAAATAGTCTCGAAGCCTCTATCACTTAAAATGAACTAAATTCCTGCAGTCGCATGTACGTTCAGAAAGTGACAGTTTTAAGTAATCAAAAAAAAAAAAAAAGAAACAGTATAAATAGAACGGATTCTTCAAATAAACAATTCTTATTTATTTTAAACAATATATACAAAATATTGTTTCTATTATAAACAATCTAAATAGAACACTTTAGGGAGTGAAACAAAAGAAATATTCTTCGCAGACAAGGGAAATAAATTGGTGGAATTTAGGCACAAACAATTTATATGTTTAGTGATCTAAATTCGTGTAAAGATAAAAACAAAACAGTTATTATTAGTTATAAATGTTTAAAGTACACACAAACATTTATCAATATATATATATATATATACCCCAATGTAATTATGTTGAAATATGCAAAATTAATGTAATTTGAATTGTGACCTATTTGCGTTCAAAATTATTACAAAACATGAAATAATAGTTAATAGCCGTGCGAGCCCTAATAAAGAAAAGGTTAAAAAAAATCAAGCAACCCCTGATAAGAAAAATGTAAATAGCAGAGAGTACCCGTGCGAAAAAAAAGTATCTGAAAAAAAAAAATAGTAGCGGCAGTACGAAGAATCGAACGGGTAACGTTTTGAGGAAAAGGATTGTGGCAAAAAAAAAAAAATTACACCAGCGCTTTAGTTGAGTGGTCTACTACAAATTGCCCACGTTAAAACGTTAAACGCCTTTGAAGAGAGGTGTTTGGATGTGCAAATATTCTCGAAATATGCGTTTACTTAAAGTGACTCGTTCGATCGACACCGATAAATCGCTTAAATGTAAACGTAAGTTTTACTACTTAAAAATTAAACCAACAGTTCATGTTAATTGTTCAATGTTGTTAAAATTATGGGCAAAAATCTCGAAATATGTGTTCGCTAATAAAACGCTTAATGTAAACGTAAGTCTTACTATTTACTAGCAGTTTAGCCCGGCTTTGCTCCGCCCCTTTGTACTGTTCATAACTTTATATGCATATATATATATATATATATATATATATATATATATATATATATATATATATATATATATATATATATATATTAAAAAGTTTGACTAATGTTCAGGTAACCTACATCTAAAATTTCAAGTGTTAAGACCCAAAATTGGCAGAGGAGTTTAGCAGAGTCCGCAAAGGTTAACTCTTTCAACTTTGACTTATTAGCAGCTAAATTTTAGCCCAAAAGCGGATTAAAAAGCTTAGACCAAATATTGTCTGAGAAATTTGGTAATGACCGCAGAGGTCAATTTTTAAAAAACTTTGACCCCATGTTACATGAAAAGGCTTGTCCCTTTTCATGTAAGTAAAAAAAAGAGAATTAGTTAAATGAAAATAAAATCAGATAAAACGGGAATCGAACCCTGGAGATAAGTTTTAAAGAACAATAGGTTTTAAATGGAATGTCCAGTAAATTGTTGATTATGTTAAAATATTTAATAAATACAAATTTGGCTGGAAACTATGCACATTGTTAGAAAGAATGCATAATAAAATATGGGTTATAGGAATTAGATAAGTAGGTTAAATTCCTTTGTAAAACAAGGAAAATGGGAAATTTCCTGGTCATCAGAAATGGTTTCAAAAACGTGCAAATCGCGCATGTTGATGACACGTGACTTATAGTGATTTCTCAATATAGGAGAGTTTGAAGTTAATCAAAGAGTCGAAGAGTCAAGAGAGGTTCAGACCGAATCTTGGCACCGCCTGGAAGCGAGAGGATTTTAGAAGAAGAAGAAGAAGAAGAAGAAGATGTAAAGAAACTTTGAATTCCTGGATGCAAAGCCATTGACCGGTCATATGGAAGAAATAAATGGTCATCATGTTTTTCATAACATGCGTCTTCGTGTTGTAATTCAACGGAAAAAGGTATTGTCCATGTATGTATAAGAACCATTTGATAAAATCATCATCAAAAAAATGTGTTAGAAAGTATATGTGTCAAACTATAAATGTTATAGAAACACTCCCGTTTCATACAGAACTGTCAAAAGCATAAATGCCAATCTCTCGGTCTATCTATCTATATATCGAATCACCTTCTCAAAGTGTATTTATAAGTACTCTCTCTCTTTATATATACTTGTTAATGTGTCCATCTCTTCCAACAACACAATTAAGACACATGAGTACTCCTAAGACTCTTACTCTTCTTAACATGAACAACAAAAGAACGTTCATCATCTAAATAATAATAATAATAAACGAACCACAAAAAATACAACACACAATTTTAACCCTTAAGATTCATTGTTTTGAACTCAAAACAAATACAAAAAGTTTGATCCATGTCCAAGTAACCTACATCTAAAATTTCAAGTATTTAGACCCAAAATTGGCGAAGAAATTTAATAGAGTTTTCAAAGGTCAAATCGTTGAACTTTGCCCCCTAAACACCCAAATTTCTGTCCGAAAACCGATTAAAAAGATTTTCTCAAATCTCAATACTCCTTATGTCAAATCTCGAGTCTGTAGACTGAAAATTGACAGAGTAGTTTGGTAAGCAAATGTACACACACACACACACACACACACACACACACACACACACACACACACACACACACACACACACACACACACACACAATTTCACTTTTATAGATATATAGATAAACTAGCAGTTTAGCTCGACTTTGCTCGAGCCCTTTTTACTGTTCATAACTTACTCTATGTGTGTATACTCTTTTATGTCAAATTTCAAATGTTTAGAAACTTGGTACCCTGAAACATTAAAAAAATTTTAACCGTTTTAAAAAGCCTGTGAAACGAATTTCAGTTCGATAACAAAGAAAATGGAATAAACTCCCCATCGCCTCCCTGACCGACCACGCCCTTTTCTGCCATTCACGCGTTTAGCTCATCTCGACCTAACAGCTTGTTCGCATTTCCATTGTTTCCAAAGAAAACTTTTTGACCGAATTTTACAGAGTTCTTCAAGATGCAACCGTTTCATAAACAGCGTTTCAATCTCCAAATAATTAACAAATTGACAGAAGGCAGGAGATTCTATCGACTGAAATGTGGAATTCAAAATCAAAATGATATAGATACTCCTTTTGTTGAATGATAAAATTGTTCTAAAATTAGGATAGATGATGACCCCCCCCTTTTCTAAAAAACCTGATGTCAGATATAAATACGTTTTTCACTTCATAGCATCAGATCAACTATTTCCTACAAACCAACTCTTTTCGATTAGTTCGCATTGGGAACGAGTCACTGTGTAAATTATTTTATTTTGTATTTATTTTACTTTATGTTCCTATCTATCTGGCCAGGCTCCTTATCCGGACCAATGTGACTTTCTCTCTCTTTATCTCTCTCTTTCTCTCTCTCCTGATTTCCCTGTCTTCCGTTAGCTCAGGTCTTCAGGATCACAGTTGACACCATGTGCAATTTGCTGGATGTACGTGGATCTAGGTCATCCTATGCTCGTGTGCTCGAGCCGTGGAGTCCATAGCACTACATTTCTCACCAGTCCTTGCTTACTCCCCAGCAAATCATAGACGTCACTCCCTGACGGTAGTAGATATGGTAGGTAGGTTGCCATAAAAAAATTGCTGCTTCATGGGATGATCTTGCCAAAATATATTTAACACTTTGTTCATTTTATTTTTTTCCTTCCTCAAACAAAAAGGATTCGAACTTGGCACGACTAGATTTTCAGTCCATTGTGTTAGCAAGTTAGGTCCCCCCCCCATTTTAAGTTGTATTTCTAGTTGAACATGATGCGAATTCATATATTTCTCAACAGAATTAGTGCATGGCTCATCCCACAGTCCACCGCGATATCCTTCGACTAAATAACTTCCATGAAGAAGCGAAACGCACGCGCACACACACACGCACGCGCGCACACACACACACACACACACCTATATATAGAAAAATAGAGAAAGAGAGAGGGGGTGTACATCTGTTTCACTTATCAATGGATCGTCGACAGGTTTTTTTTCGCCTGTTGATAAACTCACTCAATGTTTATAAAAAGGTTTAAATAAAAAAAAGACAATCACAGAAAATCTCCAGAGTGATAGTTTTGTTTTGGCAGAAAGAAAACATAGACCATAGTATGTTTGATTAAATTTTTCATGCACATTCATCCCAAACAAGGCAAATTACCACTGAGAAGTAAGGAACTACTGTAAATTAAAGACCACATTAATAGATACACTAAGTAGCGAGTTGAGTAGTTAGACGTCTGTTCATATTACATTTAAATTCCTGTATGTTAGTACAATTGAGGAAACAAGATACGGAGAGAATTTGAATGCCGAGCAGTTCTAGGGAAACAAAACTCAATTTTTTTATGAAAACACAACACTAGGTAACATGTAGAGAAGAGTGTGAAGAGGGCGAGAAATATATATATATATATATATATATATATATATATACTCGGGTTTTTTATATTCAAAAGTAATGGACTAATGAATTCAACGAGGTTGTTAGATAGTGCTCAATAAAAAGAGCTGATAATACTTGTTTATTGTTATATAAACATGCTCACATCCCGCTGCTACAAATAGCCACTTGTTTCAATCAAACAACAGATATCATCAGGCAGCGACTTGACTATTCAAAAGTTCAATGAATTAATTGAACTTTTGAATAGTCAAGTCGCTGCCTGATGATATCTGTTGTTTGATTGAAACAAGTGGCTATTTGTAGCAGCGGGATGTGAGCATGTTTATATAACAATAAACAAGTATATATATATATGTGTGTATATATGTGTGTATATATATATATATATATATATATATATATGTATATATATATATAAAGGAGATTAGAACAATAGTCTAAAGAGCAGAGTGTATTTTAATGTAATAGTGAAATTACTAGTTTAATTAAAATACAGGGAAGAAAAAGTGCTCGTTGTAATTTAGATATATAATAAGTTCGATATTATCAATCACATTACTAAATATATATATATATATATATATATATATATATATATGTATATATATATATATATATATATATGTGTGTGTGTATATATATGTGTGTATATCTATATGTATATATATACATATGTGTGTATATATATATGTATATATATATATATAGTCTTGGAAGTTTTTTACCTTAAAAACTATATATAAAAAACTTATTTAATTTTATATTTTTTATCATTCGTGTAAAAAACTATTTAGTCAGTAAGTCATTTAATCACCTGCAATCAATGCATAAACTTGCTTTCTCGAATCCACAATAGTCCTAATGTTAATTTAAGGGATCATCGGTTGTTTACCATGAAACACTGTTTCGGAGTATTTAAAAACAAAGCAGTATATTAAATCTTGGCTCCCTAGCAGTGTTGATCAAACACCACCTCCATTAATCACCAGAACAAAAATTGTTACAGATATTAAATATAGTTTCCTACTCTTGATTCATTTGGCTAGCCTATTCATGTTATAAAAAATGTCTTCCTTACCTGTGAGATTGGACTGTTTCCAAATTCAAAATGGATATATGTTTTAATTTACCCGTGTTGTATTTATAAGATTAGGATTAATCGATTTCACTATTTATTACCTCCTACTATGATTAGTACTTTATGTATTTACATTCTTATTTAAAATTAAAATTAAAAATATATAAAAGTTATATATATATATATATATATATATATACTAGCAAAAGTACCCATTGTTGACTGGGTTCAAAAACAGCCTACAGAAAATGGATTCTGATTTATGAAAGTATGATAGGTTATAAAAAGGAAGGGTTGTAAAGAGATAGCTTCGAATTTGGAGGTATCAAAACCAAAGCAAAATGTGATGAAAGTAAAAATAAAATAGATAAACTCCATAATTTATTATACCATACCTGTTCACACTGAAATACTTATCACAATATTCTGTGGATCTATTTAAAGAAAACCTTGTTAAAGTTTGTGACATATTCCCATTCTATGGAGGTCAGGCGCGAACGAACACACCCATAATTTTATTATACCATATTTCTTCAAACTGAAACATAATTATCAAAGTATACTTACGCAGATATATATGAAAAGTCTTCATTAAAGTTTGTGCCTATTTCCATTCTATAGTATTGGAGATTTGATAGAGTGTCTTTACTTAGGGGGGCTGTTCATAAGGAATTTGTTTATGTTAGACTTGAAGACATCCATGTTGAAGTCAGGAGGGAAATAGGAAAGCGGTAGAGTGTTCCACAGGCGTGCAGTTAAAAAAAAAGAAGCATTTTGATTTAGGCACAGATAAAGAGTGGGGAAAGTATTTGACAGTGGTTTCAGCTAGACGGGTGTTTTTCGTGAAAGATTAGCGAGGATGGACCAGAGACTGGAGCCCAGACGAGCTCCTGCCATGGAAATAACGAAAAAGCAAAGATAGGCCCGCAACGTCTCTTCTGTCGGAGAGAGGTTGCAGGGAAGAGAAAAGGGCATCCCCCACTAAACCACGAAGTCTATTTCATACTCTGTCAAGACAGAATAGGCTGTTTTTAGCAGCTCCTGACCAGATGTGGCAGCAGTATTCCATCCTTGGACGCACTTGGTTTTTATACAGATAGATAATTGCATCAGCAGTGAGATATCTTCTGAAGTGGTAGAAGGATCCCACCATCTTTCCAGCGACCTTGGCAACAGACTTGATGTACGTGTTCCATTTCTGATCAGGAGTAAAGGTCAAACCCAGAAGCTTGTCAAAACACGGGGCCTCACCCAGACGAGAGCCATCCATCACAATTGATGTCAGATGGGGATCAGAGCGTTGATGATGTAAGGATAGGTGTTTGGTTTTAGATGCATTAAAGGTAACCAGTCACGTCTTCCTCCACTGAACCACGCGCTCGAGATCAGAGGAGAGAGAATCAGAGAGAACTTTGTCATTTACAGTCTTTGATGTGTTGCCGTAGATGGTCGTGTCATCAGCATAGATGTCAACGAATGATTTAAGTATGTGTTTAGGGAGGTCATTTATGTAGATCAGGAAGAGAATTGGGCCCAGGATTGACCCCTGAGGGACTCCAGTATTAATACTGCAGGCCTCTGATTTTTGTCCATCGACCACTACTCTTATGTATCTGAAACTTTACCTATAATTCTTACTTCTAACAATAAACGGTGTATACGAGGGGCGTGCAATAATTAATGCCCCTGACCCACTTTCCATAGGAGTAGAGCAACGAAACTTGGCACCGTTATTAGTCTTTCTCTACATAGGAACCACCCAGAGTTATGCATTTCCCCCATCGTCTAGAGACCGTTTTTGTAGAACACTCCAGGCTGGTCCGCCAACCACGATGTGACTTCAGATATCAAAGCTGCATCATCTGGAAAATGCTTTCGTTTCAAAAACAACTTCGTGACTGGGAAGAGGTGAAAGTTAGAGGGTGCAAGGTCAGGAGAGAAGGGAGGATGGGTGAGGTGAGGAAATCTGTCATCACTACTCCGTCCTGGTCCCAGAAGACTGTGAGGATGACCTTGCCAGCGGAGGGCTGTACCCTTGCCTTCTTTGGAGTTGGTGAGTTCAAGTGCTTCCACTGCGTTGACTGGGCTTTGGTCTCTGGATTATAGTGATGGAGCCAGGTTTCATCCTGTGTAATCAGTCTTTTGAAAAACTTTGACTCATCTTCTTGGCACATCTCCAGCCATGTTTGAATTCACGATGCCAGCGTTTTACAAGGTCATATGATGGGGCATTATCACCATACGTTTCTTTCATTTCATCAAAAGTCTCCTGTGGTGTGTATCCTTTCAAATACAAAAACCGGATCACTGCTCGACATTCAAGAGGCTCCATTTCATACCTGTAAAACAGAAACCACAATTTGCTGTAATTTGCCAGATAACCCATAGAGATATAAATCATTGCACATGCAAAATTTCAGCTAGATCAAACAACTGGAAGTGGGTCATGGGCATTATTATTGCACGCCCCTCGTATAATAATTTAAAAGTAAAAGGTATATTGTTTGCTGCTTTATCAATAGGAACTATTACAAACTTATCTTGAAGTTTTTAAAGTTCCTTCTGTATTTCTGAATTTTTAAAAAGAGGATTAGTTTTTAGGGGGTTTAATTTTTTAAATACATTCAACCTTTTCATTTGCGAATTAAAGTATATTATTCCTCCATGCATCAAACGTAGACTGTAATAATTTATATTTATTTGCCATAGACAAAATAAACTTTCTAGTGCTTTGGTTACTTCTTTAACGCATTTAGTATAATTAAGGCATTTAAGTTTTCTATAATTTGAATCTTTACTATATATATATATATATATATATAGCAGTCAATCAAGTTACGCTGACGGGAGGTAGTTACCTTGAAACATGCATGTACGTAGATTACTGTTTTAAAATAAAAAATAAATTAAAAAAATATTATATACGTCCAAATAAATTATGGACGATTTTCTAAGTAAATAAAAATGAGCTTCGAGGCGAAGCCACTATTTAACCGTATTTGTCGTTAAAAAGTCAACAAGAAATCTATATATATGTATGTATATATATGTATATAGTTACTGCTTTATAATGAACATAATAGTATCATATTGCTTTCATTTATTACACACGGATATGCGTTCATAAAGGCATAGGCATTATTCGGATTAACCATAAGAATAACAAAAACCGAAGTTATTCATCAGCCAGCCCAGGCACAAAAAAAAAAAAAAAAAAAATCCCGAGGCACCAATTCAAGTTGACGGTCATAGTTTGAAATAAAGTAAACACTATTAGAACAGAAGTAGAACAAACATTATTGGAACCCTTGACGATGAGATAGTCAATAGAATTGCAAAAGCCACTAGGAAACTTGACCATCGACTTTGGAAAGTTCGGGGTATTAGACTTCAAACGAATGTATAAGTATACAAGGCTGTACTTCTCACAACACTCTTGTATAATGCAACCCTGTATTTCACAAGTGCAAACGATATCATCTTTCACATTTCTATAAACATAGTTGAAAAGTCAAATTTTTAGTTTCGAATGGAAAAAAAATACGAAAATTTATATACATTCCTCTCCTCTTTCTAAATACATTATTCCTTAATTAAATAACTTTATCGTGTCATTACCATCTTCACATAGATAAATGGCAAAATTTATGGTAAAATCGCAATTTACTGACCAAAATATAATGCAATGAAATTTTTTATGGGCTATATTTATTGTTCTTGTAAAATTTATATTTAATATTGCCCTTGTAATTTATAGAATATTAATTATTTGTTATAGTTTTTGTCGTTTGCTAGAACTGTGCCCACCCCTCTGGCCAATCAGGTTTTAATTTCTCTTAAAAAAAGCAAAACACTTCCGGTTATAGTTTACTCAAATTTAATGGCTATCTAACCTGTATATTTTGGTATTCATAGATTTTTATATGACCATTACGAATCTTAAGTGACCAATTCCCGTGTTATCTAATTGTGATGGCTGAGAAAAAGATAGGCATCCATGATTTTGCAGTCAAAAGTGCATCTACTTTAGCAGATGGTCAGAAGAAGTCGGGATAGAGCTGGACTTTTGGGTGCAACACAGTTCGTTTCTGCGGGTTGATAGTTGGATCAGTGTAACTTTCAGAAAGAGATGAACCCTTGGTTCTTGGACTCGTGTCTTGAGTTGGTCTCACTGTTTTTAATGTACAGATCTGTTGATAAAAAAGAAGTACTATTGTAACCTCCCAAACTAAACCACGTTTTAAATGAAGTTGTGATTTTATTTGGAGAGAGAATTATTCTGCTGCAGCATCGACCGAAAACACACAACTGACACTGCGACCGGCATCGGAATTGAGCAACAACTTTAAGCTGGCACAACAAGCGGACAATATCGATATGTACAGTGAACAGACATAAAATAGTCCATACTTTTATTTCTTACAACATCTAATCCCTATAACGAGGCTGCTTTCCAACTGACTACAACATTGTCGTCTTCAAGTCTAATGTAAACAAACACTTGATAAGCCATCAACTTGTATACAAAATTCATCTTAAGTAATCTTATCGTCATTCCACTGATTGTTCCGATCCTCTCGTAGTGGCGATCGTTGTGCAGCGTGCAATCTATTTAATCTTTATATTTTAGAGTTACCACCCGAACCCTTATAAGATGCTTTAGGAAATAGAAATGTTTATTTCCTAAAACATTCTATATGTAGGACACAATGCCTCTAGGCTACTTCCCAGGCTATTATAACATTGTTGTCTTCAAGTCTTGTGTAAACAAATACTTCTTGGATAATGAAATCATTTTAAATAATCTGCTACTCATTCAACCTATAATTTCCAAATATTTAGTAGTGGCGATCATCACCCAGCTTTACGATTTATTCTTGAGTATTACTTGTGTTAAAGAACAGTCGCCTGTTCTTGTAAGTGAGTAAATATGAGATAGGATAGCCGAGGATTCGAACTTGCGATGCAAGATTTGGAATTGAGAATTCCGATCATAAGTTAAAATAAATAATACAGAATATTATTGAAAATGGAATGTAGAATTACCATTGTTTAGTTCACATAAAATAGTTAGATATCTATTTATTGAAAAAGAAATGTAATGATGTAATTTTGTTTCTGTTAAAGAAATGAAATTAAAATAAGGAATTTAAAAACGGACAATGGAAAATGTTTGTAAAGTGGATTAATCAAAAATTAGGTTAGAGAGTCGGCTTTGTGGAAACGTGAGGCGTGTCAGGCCACGTGTCTGATATGTACGTGTTGGTCATGCAATGACGTCATAAGTTTTCAATATAGTTGGAGCTTGGCAAAGGATAAGTCAGTCAGTCAGTCAGTCAGGAGAGAAGAGAGGAATCAGAGACAGAGCTGACATGGAACCTTGGAAGCGAAGGGGGGAAGAAAGAATCATGTAAAGACTTGAATTCCTTGATGCAAAGCCATTGACCGGTTGAAATGGAATAAATGAACAACTTCAACTTTTTGTATCTGCGTCTTCATGTTATGTTATTCAACAACAGAAAGGTATTGTCAATTTATATTATAAGAACTTTGTGAAAATCATCATCTCAAAGATAGGTAAAGAAATATATATGTCAATGTTATAGAAACACTCGCATTCATAGAACTGTAAAACGTATAAATGTCAAACGCACTATCTCTCGGTCTATCTATGTATCAAATCTCCTCTCATTGTGTATTACATGCCGTCGGCTCTCCTGTATTAACATGTACCTGGTCTCTTTATTTATAAGACCTTCCTCTATCTCACAACATGAACACACTAAGAGTCTCTCTTACTGATATGAACACGAACAACAAATATATAATATACGTCATCACTTTTAAAATAACACCTAACAGTATGTAAAACTTGCCCCCCCTCGGGCCTTTATAAGTGGTGACCTATAATTAAAAAACTAAGATGAGAATAGATATATTTATCACTTTTCCCAAGTTCTTTATAAAAAATCTAATTGCTAACCATTAAGCCATCGGTACATTAGTTATAATTTGATGTTTACTTTCCTTGCCCGTTGACTGACAGTATATTTGCCTTCTTCCTAATTTGCGCGAACCGGAAGAAAATGGCGTCGCGTTCTCTAAAGCAAACAAAACTTGGAATCAGTTTCGTTTTTAGAATCCTGAAATTGTCATCTGTCAGATTGTACAGATGCAGATGGTAAATAACAAAAAAAGTGTTATTATTATTATTGAAATGGGATGTGTTGTGCTGGTGGTGGTGTGTACGTTGGTGTGAGTCCTGTTGAAATGTGTCAGCAACTCTTAACAGATACCTTGTTTATCTTCTGTCGATAATAGAACATATTTTTTGTTTGTAAAACCTTTTCTGTCTGAAGAGGCAGCAGCGTCAGATGAAAGACACAATGGCGCTGTTTTAGTTTTGAATCGCGTCCATTTGTTAAAGTTCAGACCGAGCTAGCATTTGAGGATGAAGAAAATCTTTATCATGACAAGACAGCATCTATTTCATTTGTTTCCATCTTCAACACATCCCATCTCTCTCTCTCCTCGCATCTTTTTCTACACTTTTCTGCTGTCATTATTATTATTATTATTATTATTATTATTATTATTATTATTATTATTATTATTATTATTATTATTATTATTTGTTATATCCTTACTTTAAATAAGAATACAGCAAGAAACACGGGGTTATGGGTGAAAGACAAAGGGGTTTATTTACAAGGGAATACAGGTGACATAAGAGTTACTCAACATCTTGTCTTATCCTCTTCCTGGCTTTTTCCTTCTCTCTCAGTCACGTGAGAGGGCATAGTTCATTTTATCTATGAAGGGAGGTTAGGCCATTCCATTACATCACCTTCCTCCCAAGCTAAATTCTTCCATAGAATTTTGTTTCTACCATTTTTTCCTTTTTAAACGTTGTCCAAAAAATTCGATCACTTCACTTCTCCTCACCATTTGTGTTTGCCGATTTTTTTTTTTACTTTTGGAGAGTTACTGGTATTTCCTTGTTTGGAGGTTGTATATGGAAAGTGTCATATAGCACTTCCATTGGTAACTCTTGGTTTCTGACTGTTTCTATGTGTTGGGGTCTGCCCTTTTATAATGTAAACCATTCTCCCAATTCTTCTTGGCAGCCTCTACATAATTTCACCATTTCCTCAATGTCCTGATCCATTCCAGGCCAGTATGTGAATCCTCTCATTAGAGCTTTCATTCTGGAGATTCCAGGATGTCCCATGTAGAATTCCTTTAGGATTTTCTTTTGTAATACTTGCGGTATTACTACTCTGTCTGCGTACATCAGAATTTCATCAAACATAGAAAATGGAAACACTTAATCCTTTTCTATTCTTTTCGTCTTGTCCGACTTGTTTTTTTTATCTTATTAATACATTTATCTGTTTTTGCTGCTTTCTTTATTCCCTCAAGTGTAACAGGAAGTTCCCTTAAAGTATTAATATATCTGTTAGTTCATTTTCTTCTTTTAGTGCTGCTATAACAGTTTCTTCAAATTCAGTTTTACTGAGGATCAATCTCGGCAAACCATCTGCATGTGCAATTTTACTAGATGCTACGTGTTTCATTTTGAAATCGTAATTGAGCAAAATAATACTTCATCTCTGTAATCTATTTGCCGTATTATTAGGAATCCCCTTTTTCGAACCAAAAATCGATAGTAATGGTTTATGGTCCGTTTCCAAGACGAATGTTCTTCCATGAATGAATCTATGAAACTTTCTCACGGACTACACAATCGCCAAACCCTCTTTTTCGATCTGACAGTACTTTCCTTCAGCGGGTAATAAAATCCTCAAGGCATGAGAAATTGATTTAGTAGAGCCATCTTCCATTCTGTGTAGAAGCACCGCTCCTAACCCGTATTCACTCGCATCTGCCACTACAATTAGATCCTTTTTCGGATCGTAATGTGCTAACGTTAGATCCGATAACAAACATCTTTTAATTTTTTGGAATGCTTCCTCACATTCTTTTGTCCAGAGCCATGTTTTATTCTTCTTCAATAATTCATTTAATGGTGCTCTTAGTTCATGCATATTTGGGATATAAGAATTATAGTAGTTTGCTAGACCCAAGAATGACTGTAACTTCACTACATTGTCTGGTCTAAGCATGTCTCTAATTGCTTCTGTCCTATTTGGGCTCAGTCTTCTACCTTTCCAATCAATTATTTGTCCCAAATATTCAATCTTGTCCATACCAAAATTACATTTTTCGAGAACCACTTTAAATCCGTAGTCTTCTATTTTCTCAAACACCTTCCGAATATGTTTTTTATGTTCTTCAACATTTTTGCTTCTTATCAAAATGTCTAAATAAGTCATTGCAAAATCCAAGCCTGCTAGCGTGGCATCCATAATTTGTTGGAATAAATTTGGTGCTACTTTCAACCCAAACGGCAATCGTTTTAGGAAAAATAATCCTTTAGGAGTATTCATTGTCAGGTATTTAAAACAATCTTTGTGGACTTTGACCTGCAAATATGCTTCTGACAAGTCAATTTTTGTGAAAGTTTTTCCTCCATTTAACTTAGAAAATATTTCCTCAGGGGTAGATAGTTATGATCCTTTAAGGAATCATTCAGTCCCGTCGAAAAATCTCCACGTACCCTGATTTTTTTTTGATTTTTCTTATTCACATAAACTGTGGGTGATGCCCATTCAGAGTAGTCCACTTTTTTATTACTCCGATTTCTTCAAGTCTATTGAATTCTTTCTCGATTGTTTCTAATGCCAAATACGGAACCTTCCTTTTGGGTTTAAACACCGGTTTCGCTGCATCTTTCTGTTCAAATTTCACTTCCGTTTTAGGGCAGCAATCCAGACCTTCAGAAAATATACTTTTAAAATCCTTCTTCAAATCCTCAACAAATCTTCCTGGCAGTTTGGGACTTTCAGACCCTGTCACATTTACTCTTTTGCAAAATGAGTTTATTGATTTCTCCTATAAATTGAAAAATATCATCAAATCTATACCGAATAGATTAGAATTTTTCGAGGTATCACATATATTTTAGTTTTTTGTAGAGAAATTTCGTCGAAATCAGACCCTAATTTATAATCAAGTAACCTGTTATGGAATCCAGTGAAACTTTAAATGCAATCGTGAAAATCTTAGAAAATATATAATCCTTACTGAAACTAATTTAAATTCTCTAATTGTTAACATATCAATTTCTATAACATTTCGACATACAAACAATCAAACAATGAAAACCAACAAAAGATACGAAAGATATATATTTACTATCAGACTTATACAGAGAAGTAACATACTGTAGGCGCTGAAAACATGTGCCTATATGTCTGCACATCGACCTGTTTTGTATATACGACTGACGGAAGAGCGTTTGGGATTGATGGTTTTATATATAAATAAAACGATGCAATGATGATGGCAGCTGGAAGCAGCGTTATCATCTGGTGATAGTTGTTTAATGTCCGGCCACTCAAAAGATTTAAAGTGCCAGCTGTTCATGAAAGATAGTTTAGTTAATCGAAACAAGAACAATAGAAAAACAGAAAAGAAAAAAAGGGCAATTTTAGAAACAGAATGTTTCAACACGCTTTTTTTTTTAGATCCTTTTTGTTGAAAGGGAAATAGAAAGAAAACAAAACCCTCAAAATAGTGAATCCTGGGAAATGTTGAATATAAAATAAGATATACAAAAGTAATTTTCAATTAAAGAAGCGATAACTCGTGACATTTGAGTTTACAGATAAAGAGTTTAGGATACTGAACATTGTAAATGCTTGAAAGATAAGAACAGACCGTCAACAAATAAAAATAAGTATAAAACGACTAATGTATATACGAATTGACAATAATTTGAAAAAAAAATTGTTGAACATAACAGAATTTTTGTTTGATTATACATTTTTATATTTTTTCATTTTTTGTCATAATAAAGTTAATGATGACTTATTTTTTACTTTTTTCATTGTTTCTCACGATATAGTTAATGATGACTGATTGCTATTTTTTTTATTTTTCTAAAGTATCATTAGGTATCATCATTACTAATGACTTATTCAAAATTTTCATTTGTTCTAATGATAGTTAAGAATGTATATTTTTTTTCATTTTTTCAAATAATATAGTTAATGATGATTATTTTTTCATTTTTTTCAAATAATATAGTTAATGATGACTTATTTTTTCTAATGATGTAGTAAATAATGATTATTTTTCATATTTACTAATTATAAAGCTAATTATGTCTTTTTATATTGTTTCTCACGATATAGTAGATGATGACATATTTTTATTTTCTAGTGATATAGTTTGTGATGACTTATTTTTGTTTTTCTAGTAATATAGATAATGATGACTTATTTTTATTTTTTCATTTTTCTAATGATATAGTATATGATGACTTATTTTACTTGTCCAAAGTTAATGCAGACTTATTTTTATTTTTCATTTTTCTAATGATATCGTTAATGATGACTTACTTTTATTTTCATTGTTCTAATTATATATTTCGTTAATGATGATCATTTTTATTTTTCTAATGATATAGTTACATTTTTCTTTATAGTTAATGATGAGTAATTTTTATTTTGTATTTTCTAATGATATAGTTACATTTTTTCTTTATAGTTAATGAATAATTATTTTTATTTTGTATTTTCTAATGATATAGTTACATTTTTTCTTTATAGTTAATGATGAGTTATTTTTATTTTGTATTTTCTCATGATATAGTTACATTTTTTCTTTATAGTTAATGAATAGTTACTTTTATTTTTTATTTTCTAATGATATAGTTACATTTTTTCTTTATAGTTAATGATGAGTTATTTTTATTTTTTATTTTATAATGATATAATGACATTTTTTCTTTATAGTTAATGATGAGTTATTTTTATTTTTAATTTTGTAATGATATAATGACATTTTTTCTTTATAGTTAATGATGAGTTATTTTTATTTTCTAATGATATAGTTAAATTCTTTTCTTTATAGTTAATGATGAGTTATTTTTATTTTGTATTTTCTAATGATATAGTTTAATTTTTTCTTTATAGTTAATGAATAGTTATTTTTATATTTTATTTTCTAATGATAAATTTAAATTTTTTCTTTATAGTTAATGAATAGTTATTTTTATATTTTATTTTCTAATGATATAGTTACATATTTTCTTTATAGTTAATGAATAGTTATTTTTATATTTTATTTTCTAATGATATAGTTAAATTTTTTCTTTATTGTTAATGATGAGTTATTTTTATTTTTATTTTCTAATGATATAGTTACATATTTTCTTTATAGTTAATGATGAGTTATTTTTTATTTTCTAATAATATAGTTACATTTTTGCTTTATAGATAATGATGAGTTATTTTATTTGTAAAAGGAAAACTATTTATTTATGTTTTATATTTATTTCAACATTTCCCTAAAATGATAATTTTTTAAGAAATAGCATGGATGTACAATATTTGAAAATATTTGGTGCGTTTGTGACGTGAAAAGTTATTTACACGGAAACATAGACGTTGGAATAAAAAATATGTAGTGGGATTATAACGTGGAACGAATGGTTTTGTTCATTTTTTTTCAAACGAACCATAACCATTAAAATTAATAATGTGTGATGCGTTTATTGTACAGAATTTGTTTTCGAACTTAATATCTATGTTCAGTTTTGAGGGGAATTCGATGTAAAATCGATAGCTTGGATCTAAATTGAAAGTTATTTCGATTAGTATTAATCTGTTCATTATAGAAGTTAAATTGTAGAATCTGCTACGTTGTTTAATTGTGTTCAAGTTAATAATAAGAATATAACAAAATGTCTTCGCCGAGATTTATTTTAACCCTAACCCTAACCCTAACATTCTTTTTACATCATAGGCGCGTTATGTATTTTCAAATATTGGCTTCTATATTTTTATTCAAATCATTCATCTTGAAAAAATCTTAAAATAATGACGAAGTATTATCGAATATTTGATCCATTAGTTTTTAGTTTAAAATAATTTTTTAATACTTCTACAGACTTGGAACAGAACTGTTTTATTTTTTATTCTAACCAAACTCTAAATCAACCCTAACCTAATTTTAGCTTTAAATTGGCAAATGTTAGTTTGCTTCTGTTCAAATTATGTTGTAGCACAAAATGTTCACACACAGTGGTAACCATTCCAGTGTTTCTTAACCTATGGCTCATGACCCAACAGGTTGATCACAGAAGGATTTTGGTAGGTAACTAATTTTCAACTTAGTAAAAAGAAAATTGAAGATTTTTTAGGCAAATATATTTTGATTATTTATGCTAAATATTCTGTTTGATAATTCTCTGTTGTGATTTCAGTTAAAAATAAAAAAATCATTTTTCTTCCCAAGAACTGTTTTGTTGGACTTTACCAAGTAAGACTGTCACCTGGTTCACAGAAGAAGGGAACATAGACGTAACAGCTAGGAACATAGATGCGTTGAAATATACACTCTAGATTAGGGTAAATTAAGTTTCAAGTCTGTAGACAAAACAATTAGAGAGAAGTTTGGTAGAGACATTCTGCACACACAGACATGGTCATTGCTACGGAATTGTGCACAATGTAAAAATATGCATGCATAGAACTGAGCATAATAGTAAAAGAAACAACTCATTCACTAAGAAATAAAAAATTGAATAATTAGTAAATGAAAAGTCGTTTTTCAAACATTATATAAATTAGTAAACCTTCATATAGTCGCTAACATATCCATGAGTAAGTATATTAAGAATATATATATATATATGGTGGCCAAGAATTAAATGCGGTCCGTGGCGTAGTTAACCTGTTAAGTTCTGAGATATTGTGTTGAACAAAGATGGCGGCGTAGTTCAGATCAGTAACCAAGATGGCGGCCAAGAATTAAAACATTTAAGTCCCCGAAACAGTGTTTCATGGTAAACAACTGATGATCCCTTAAAAATAAAAAAATAAATCAATTATTAGTACTATAGTAAATTCGAGAGCGAGTTGATGCAGTGATTGCAGGTTATTAAATGACTTACTGACTAGATGGTTTTCTAACGAATGATAAAAAATATTTTTTTGTATAGTTTTAAATATTAAAAACTTCAAAGACTATATATATATATATATATATATATATATATATATATATATATATATATAATCCCATGTGATGAAAACTGCAAAAAGGAAAAGAAAATATAAATTATATAATCATTGACATTTTTTTATATTAGTCATCTGAATAGGTCGAGATATTTTGACTTGATCAGTTAAAATATATATATTAAAAAGTTTAAATATTTTTTTTTATATAGTTTTAAAGGTTAAAAACTTCAAAGACTATATATATATATATATATATATATATATATATATGAGCAAACAGTTAATAAAATATGTTAAAAACACTTTGAAATGAGTTAAAACATATTTAATCTGAAAAGGAAACACTAGATAAATGGATAGTCCATATTTTATTAACTGTTTGCTCATATTATAAGCTCTATTTCCTATTTAGTTTTTTCGAGCTTTTATACCTGGCTGAGATAATTTCATAAATATTAATTCTTTAATATTTATAATTGACTTTAATTTTACCATCTTGGATCATTTTGGTAAACTCAATTGTAATTTTCATTATATATATATATATATATATATATATATATATATATATATATATATATATATATATATATAATCCCATGTTATTAAAGCTGCAAAAAGGAAAAGGAAATATAAATTATATAATCATTGACATTTTTTTATATTAGCCATCTGAATAGGTCGAGATATAAGTATAAATATTCAGAAATATTTGGACTTGATCAGTTAAAATATAGAGAGATCAATACACACTAGATAGATGGATGGATGAACATAATTTCAAATATACTGGAATTGTAAGAATGAGAAAAAAAAGGAAAAAAAAGACTAGCATCATTAGCCTGTGTTGTTCAACTTCAAATCCTGCACGTAGAAAAAAATGAATAAATATTCTGCATTTTTATTTGTTAAATATATATATATATATATATATATATATATATATATATATATATATATATATATATATATATATATGTGTGTGTGTGTGTGTGTGTGTGTGTGTGCATTGCATAAGAGCCCATTAACTGACTACTGCTTTCCCTGACGATCTTCTAGTTTGGACATAAGGAGAATATTACATCTTATTCTGTTGGGAGGAGCCTTGTAATATGTCCCCAGACCCCGAGAGGAATCGAATTTACTTCTACCTCAAGATTTTCGGTTCTGAATAAATGAGTTCTAGTAGAACCTATTTTCTCTCTATTTCTCTCGCTCTCTCCCTATATATATATATACGCATAAATATACATCTATCGATAGATTGATAGTCTAGGAAATGTTTAAAATATTATTTTAGGAATTATCAGTTATTTACCATGAAAACTATTTCAGAGATTTTATAACAAAAGAGTATTTTATCTCATGGTTCCCCAACTGTGTTGATAAAACACCACCCCTTAAAAATACCAAAATTGTTTCGGATACCAGATCTATATTTTTTGCTCTACGATATTAAAAATGTTCTCCTTATCTGAATTGTTCGTGTTTGGTATTTACAAGACTATTGTATTTTTATTAGAGTTTGAACAATACTACGTATCACCTCTATTTCCTTATCTGTTCGTGTATTTATGTTATCATTTACTTTATGACATTTTAGTTTTATTAAAGTCTCATTTCAAAATATACAAAAATTAAAAACGCATAAAAATATATACATGTATTTTGATTTTTACTTAATTCATTAGTTTTGTATTTATTATTTCTTATATACTAGAAGATGTATCCGGTGTTTTCAGGTATTAAACATAGCGTTAAATTCATTTGAAAAAATATGAAGTAAAGAAAAACGGAAAGAAACTGAGACATTATGTTTTTTCCTAAATAGTTTTATTTCTTGTAAGTAAAAAAAAAGCTGAGATCGGAATCCAAACTTAAAGGCAATGAGTCAAGTAGGATAACCATAAGGCTAGCTTGACACAATCTTTAAAACTGTTTTCAAACCTATATTCTTAACATAAGGAAGCCGATATTTTTCACAACTGCGCATGCGCAGTCGTGAAACAGCTGACAAATGGATGAAAACCAATTAAAACGTGTTCTGCATTAATATCCTATATTCCGAATTTCAAGTCGATAGATCAAACATTTGTTGAGTATATAGGTTGAGAAGTGTCCTCACATACATTCTTTTATAGATATATAGATAACATATTACAGAGAGAAAAAGGGAGAAAGAAGAAAAAGTGAGAAAGAAAAATATATAAAGGTATAAAGAAAGAGTGATATATATATATATATATATATATATATATATATATATATAGAGAGAGAGAGAGAGAGAGAGAGAGAGGGAGGGAGGGAGGGAGAGAAAGAGCATGTGTGTCTGCATGTGAAAGAGATAGAAAGAGAGAATTCGAGAGAGGAAGAAAAAAGAGTCTAAGAAGAGTTAAATAACAAAGAACATATGTAGTATAGAACTAAAAAAAAAAATACAAATGAAATCTTAAACAAAGGCATTGACTTTTGTTTGTTTCTTATTTACAGACATTCGAAGAAGACGTGGGAAAAGGTGGCAATAAAACCCGGGCGAATCATCATATCCCGAGGCAATCGAGTGAGGTCGGTACCATTGTTTGATATCGTAAACGTTTCAATTTGATACGCAATAGTCGTGAGAAGACGCCAATGGCAACAAAACTGTAATCGTGACGTCATTCGATATTGAGATGCGATTTTCTTTATCTTTTTTGTTTTGTCTCGCACTGATTCTATTTTTTGGGATGTTTTAAAGCTGTTTTTTAAGTCTGCCTTTTCTGATGAGAGAAATAATCTTATTTCGGCTTTCATTGTTCAACCAGTTCGAAATATTACTGGATTGTAGGTACCTTTAGAACGCGCCACAGAACTGACCCCCTACACGTAACACATAATAGTTAATATTATCAAAAACGAAGCCGAAAATAAACTGGTAATATTTAAAAACAATATTTTTTCAGCAAACGAAAATCATGAAAATCTTTTTTTGCATAATCCACGCCATTAAATAACGTTCTTCTATATACGCCATTTCTAACATGTCTAATAAATCAAGCAAAAATCAAATAATGGTCAGATTTTCAATAAACTTTCAATATTGATGCACTTTTGAATTAATTTATATGTAAAATGTAAATTTTGTAAAATATATGATGAAAATATATATTTGATACGTTTTCATCCCCCATATTACGAAATCTGAATAAAATATATTTAAATTAAGCAAAATATGTTAGAATTAAAAAAAATTTCCAAGCTGAAGGGCTGTTTTTAATACAAATTATTAAATAGTACATTTCTCTCTGGTGTTCTTCAAAGTGGTACAGATTCAGCAATCGTAGCCGCTCTGTGGCTTTCAATACGTCAGGAATATCTTTTTCTGCCAGGTTTTCCTACAAGTCGGAATACAAACAAAACTGTTTAAAAGATACTTTCAACCTGTTGAACTATTTCCGCTGTCTTTCAACGGTTCTTTCTCTTTTGGACATCTCACCATAGAGAGCTGTTTCGGGAGTCTTAAATTGGACATATAATGTTTATATTTGGTTAATGAACGCTTAGAGATGATTTCATCGTATGTTGCGTTTTACATCGGTGTTAAGTGGAAAACGTGCGGTTTTATTTTACTTATGCTTTTCTTTTCTTTTGAAATGATGCAAGTTCCGCCCACATGACAGCGCTATCCCACGGCCATCATCAGAAAGAGGCTTTGTTGGAAGCAGCGGTTGGTATAATATTTCGTAGATCGATGAATATGTTTCCCAATTGTTTGTCCATTGCGAGCAGAAAATCAATTAATCGATCACCACAAAAGTTGAATAAAAATGATTTTATCATTTTCCAGCGGCGTCTGTTACACAACACTGATTCCAATTCAAACAAGCAACTCTCTTCCCTTCCCAAATATCACTCATTATTCAACGCCCTTTATTTATTGACTGCAATTATTTTCATTCATCATAAAACGATTATAAATCAACCCCCGTTGCTAACCATAAACACACACATCCATTGATTCAATCGTGTCAAGCTGGTAACAGTCTCATTCGAAGTTTCCAGTTCTTTAGATAATGCAGATCTTTTTAGCCAAGCGTGACTAAAACGATAAGTGTGTCTGTGTGTTCAGAGATAGATTCATTAGAAGGTAGGACAATATTTAAACACACAGCACGATTAATATACATTGTCCAGATTATCTGCCCTTGGCGGTGGTTCAACTGAACACCCAAGTGTGATATTTATTTACAAAAGCCAAATAAGATTTCTGTTTGATGTCTATGCTATCCAATTAGGAAAATATAATGAATAGGCTTTCATTACGTGAGCGCGCAAAACGTTTCTTTATGTTATTTCTGTTTTATTCGTTCGTTATCGTCTGACTCTTAATGGGGCTATTGGACCAGAAGTCGAATTCCCTTGAGCTTAACGTCATTAAATGAATAGACAACCTCGGTTGATTGTTAACATGGCTGCAACTAACAATAAAAATTATTTCAACGAATTGTTTTATTGACTAAATTATGATTTATGACAACAACTTTTCTCTATATTATTATGATTGCAGATAACATACCATTTTTTGGTTAAGTTAAATAAATGTAATGTTAATAGCTGTACCTACCCGGTGTTGCCCGGAAGTCCTTTTATTTTGTTTTTCGTTTCGATTTTTTTTTATAACTATGTTGTTTGATTTTGACCAAATGATTTTTAAAATTTTAAGTAAGATTTTAAAAGCTAAATTTAATTATTATTGGCTAATCCAGAACCCAAAGGAGTGACGTCAAACAAAGCCTGGGAGATGACGTCAAACACGAGTCAAATTATAGAATGTAAAATCCCCAGTCAGCGAGTTTTACCCACATTTTTGAAACAATACAATGTTTGAATGATGATGTCATCTGGGCCAAATAAAAAGAGACTGAAGAGCGACCGCAAAAAAGAGAGTGACACAAGAAGCGTGCTAAGCAAAATGTTCTTCTCCACGCACCACCATCCCCGCCACCTGCGCCATCAAACTTCTCAAGCTGTCATTCGAAAACCGAAAGGTTATATGTTGAATAAACAGAATATTTTTATAACCAGCGAGTGTATAAATCAAGAAATGACAACGGTTGATTTTTTTAGAAATTAAATCGACTTAAAACACATTTTACGATCGCTCACCAGTGGAATATAACATTATTACGGTATCATATGTATTAATTAATATGGAATTCATTATTGAGATGAGTATTATTTATTAATTTATTTATTGCAGACTGTTATCCTCATATTTCTTAGATGTTGTTTCACGACGTTTCGGCCAACTATTCCTCTAGCCTTCGTCAGGTGGTGACCGCGACGGGATAGGAAATCCGAATCTTCTGCATTCTCAGCGATAACTGCCATCCATAGTTGTTGTCGTCTTACCACGTTTTAGCCAAGTAAGCCTCTGGCCGGCTTTGAGTAGGATTGAAACTGCTATCTTCAGACAGTTCTCACCTGGAACTGTAGCGATTCAACGTCTCTATCCACTGTGCCACGGGCCCCGGTATCGTTTGGTCATTTAAAAAAAAATTTTTTTATTTACAATGTGATCATCACTTATCAAGGCCCGGAAGCCACTCGGGGATAAGGGTTATTGTGTGTGCAGTACGTTAGTGTTGAGATTTGATAAAGTGTCTTACTTAAGGGGGTGGTTCATCAAGAATTTGTTTATGTTAGACTTGAAGACATCCAAGTTGTAGTCAGGTGGGAAACAGGCAAACGGAACAGAGTTCTACAGGCGTGCACTTCTAAGAAAGAAGCTTTGTTCATGGAATCTACGTTTTGGTTTTGGCACAGATAAAGAGTGGGGAAATTTTTGACAGTGGTTTTAGCTAGACGGGTGTTTTTCGTGAAAGATTGGCGAGGGGGGACCAGGGATTGGAGCTCAGACGAGCACTTGCCATGGAAGTAACGGTAAAACAAAGACAGGCTCCCAACGTCTCTCCTGTGGGAGAGAGGTTGCAGGGAAGAGAAAAGGGCATCGCTCACTAAGCCACGAAGCCTATTTTGTACTATTTCAAGGCAGGATAGGCTGTTTTTAGCAGCTCCTGCCCAGAGGTGACAACAGTACTCCATTCTTGGACGTGCTTGGCTTTTATATAGATAGAGAATTGCATCAGCAGTGAGATATCTTCTGGAGCGGTAGAAGGATCTTACCATTTTCCCAGCGACCTTGGCAATAGACTTGATGTACGTGTTCCATTTCAGGTCAGGAATAAAGGTCAAGCCCAGAACCTTATCAAAACATGGAGCTTCCCCTAGTCGAGAGTCATCCATTTCAATTGATGCCAGATAGGGATCATAGCGTTGATGATGTAATGATAGGAGTTTGGTTTTGGATGCATTAAAAGTAACCAGCCACCTCTTCTCCCACAGTACCACGCGCTCGAGAATTAAATTATTAATTGAATTAAATCTAGTTATGAAACTATAATGTTTTTTAATGCCTATAATATCATTGAATGCATTTTTTAAAATAATTTTCAATCTTTTAATACATAAAGATTTGCTAGGAATGTTAAAACAAGTTTAAATGTTTACAAGTTTCTTTCAGAATTAAACAGGCCAAAATGTACTTCATTCTTTTTTTTTGTTAACAAATAACAACAAATTATAAAAAATAGCAGCGTCACTATCCCTTCGCGGGTTTAACCGGCTTCCCCCAAAGGAGGAAGTTCCATGAAAGTATGAAATTCACAATCGGTCCTCAGTCGCATGTATATCCTCGTTAGCGGGGATGATGATGTTCAAAACAGCAATTGAAGCACATGTTCTTAGGCAGAAATTTCATAGCAAGTCCCACTCTCCCCAATGTTTTTCTTCTACTTGTGCAGCTGCCATTGCTCAAAAGCAGCATGCGTACCACAGATTTAACCGACATTAGTCGAGTTCAAATAGACAGAATTTTATAGAAGCTCGAAGTAATTACAAGAGATAAATAGCGACAGTTAAGAGAGAATATATTGAAACAACCAGAAAACGCATCGAAGCACAGGTACCCGTGATTTCTGGAAAATCTACAATAGTGTAGTAAATAATGGGCAATCAACAATTCCCACACTATCAAACAATCATGAGATTGTTGGCATGGCAACCAAGAAGGCTAACATGCTTGCCAGTCGGTTTGCCTCAAACTCCACATTGGACCCAGTAAACCACTCTCTCCTTGACTTCCTTTGCGGACAGACGCCACACTCAGGTGCATGATATCATAAAAACCTAGACACTTCAAAAGCATGTGGACCCGATCTCATCCAGGCTGTGCTATTAAAAAATGTTTCGCCGAGGTTGCTCTACTCAACAATCTCATCTCCATCTGTGCTTCAATTGCTGTTTTGATTCATTTGCGAACTGTTCAGCGGGAAGAGAAAATATATTCCGAGTCATCCTTTTTATAATACCTCGTTGTTTTGAGCAATGGCTTTTCAGTTATGGGTCGAGAATTTAAGGCTATTTCTACCATTATCACAACCTGATCATTGTTTCCGAGTGGGCCGTGGGCATTCGTTACACAATCATCGGGAACTGTAGTCAGAAATAGATTTAGAAGTGAGGCATATTGATCTTGCTGGTCTGGGAAACGTGTCGGAAACGTAACCGTCTGTTATAGGGAATGAGATATATGTGTTATGCTACCAGCTGCGTCTTTGTAAGTAGAGAATCCAAGCCAATTACTGTGGTGGACATTGAAGTCACCAAATACATGTAGTTGTGCGCTAGTATCGAGGGAGACTAATGTATCTATGTTGTCAGAGACTTTGTTTATTAGGGTACAGTCCTGGGTTGAGAGAGAGAGAGAGCGAGAGAGAGAGAGAGCGAGCGAGAGAGAGAGAGAGAGAGAGAGAGAGAGAGAGCGATAGAGAAAATAATTAGCTAACGCTATATTGCAGGTTAAAAGCCTGATCGTCTGATTCTAGTTTTGTTTCTCTAGTGAAGAGGAGGGGGTTTCGAATATAGACTCCAAGCCCGTGCATATGTCTGTCTAAGTCCTTACGGCAAAGTGTAAGATAACCAGGAATATTAAAGTAGTTAAAGGGGATGGAGGAGTGTAGGTTAGTTTCAGATATCCGGGGTGTTTGCTAGAAGAAATGATTCAACATCATATAAATTAGTTCTAAGCCCGCGGATATTCGTAAATACAAGCCTCAAGGGAGGAGGCAAGTTAATTTTGTTTGAATTTGTACCTGGTTTAATCGTAATTTTTGATTGAACTACCATTTTATTTTATTTTAAAATTTTGAGTTAGGGTGAGAGGTGCTGAGCAAGTGGTTGTGCAGAATATCAGATATGCAACACAATTAGACCATTAGCTGACTCTTCATCGACGGGATTTTGGCCACAGGAAAGCCCACCGTAGATGGGCGCAGATTCCCTTTCCATGCACGACATGGCACTACAATCATCCCGATATTATACATCTGTTGATGGAGCAGCCGCTCTAAGTGCTACTTAAGACTTAGGATTTCTGTACTATCAGTCGGAAACAGTAACCAAGAACTGTCAAAATACCGTAAAAGCCAAAGCATCCTATCATATTTCTGAAATTTTGGGATGATTATTCGTATTATTTGGATTTTTTGGACTACTGTCCGCAAGGACCCGTAGCGTAGTGGATAAATAACTTGTTAAGTTCAGTTATAAAGTTACACTCTTCTGGAGGTTGAAAGTTCAAACCTCAGTGCGGGTGATACTCAAAATACAATCGATTGCGAGTTACTTCGGGCTTCTATCCATTTATGGCTGCTGGAACAAGAGCATGTTACGTACGTGAATTAAATAAAGAGTTCCGTCCGAAATTCCCATGTTACATTGAAAATTGTGGAAATGACACTCAAGATGAGAATAGTAGTCCGAAGAACAAAAAATATAAATAATCAATGCAATGTGTTCCGACAGAGTCCATAAGTAGCACAAACACAGGAATGAGCATAAGGTCAAAACCGCCTTCGAAACTTAGTAGGTAATGCCCTTTTCTATTCCCTGCAATCTTTTTTCCACACACACACACACACAAAAAAAAAAAAAAACATCGCGAGCATGTCTCTGCTTTATCGCTATTTTCATGGCAAGTATTCGACTGAACTTCAATCTATGGTCCCCCTTGCCAAACTTAAAAAAAAACACTTGACTCGCTATAACCACTATATATGATTCCCCCAACTCTGTATAGGTGCCTAAATCTAAACGTAGATTCCATGAACAAAGCTTCTTTCTCAGAACTGTCTTTGGAACGCCGTTCCTGGCTGAATACAACATGGCAGCCTTAAAATCCAATATAAACAAGTTCTTGTTGAGCAACCCCATAAATGATCAAATTTACATCATTAACGATTATTACACTACCAACTTACATTCATTAACTCTTATCCTCGAGTGGCCTTATGCCCTTGATGAGTGGCGACTCTCAAATGAGCATCAGTTGCGCACTTATTAATTATTGAAAGCAAAAGGCAAGAAAAAAAGGCAAAATATATATGAATACAATCGTATCGAAAATAAAACAGGAAATTAAATGGCGAATCGTCGATGCATAAAAAACTACAGGCGATTAATTTCGAAATTTACGGATAATATTTTCCAACCGGAAATCGGAAATTTCTCGTACAATGAGTAACCCCCCCCCAAAAAAAAAACCCGAACCGGATGTGGATATCGAATGGTTGCTTAATAATGCACCATTTACTTCCGGTATTGTTGTTAAGTAGGACACAATTAGTTAGTGTTTCTCAAACGTCACCACCATTTTACGAACTAGTTTCACTTATTAATCTTTTTTTTATATATCGTCGCCATTTTTTTTTGTTATCTTTGTTAATATCTAGTCTTCAATATCGACGAAACAAGTGAATAATGAATTAGGGAAACATTTGGACATTGTTAAAAGTCACAATTAAAAATGGAGCGAATGTGTTTTGTTATTTTGCAGTTATAAATTGATTCATATTAGTCCGACATACTTGTGATAATCCATGATGCTGTGAAACTGCAGCAATGTGTTAAGTATATTTTAGTATCATTTATTATTCATTATACGACACAATCACGTTGACACACCGGTTCTTGATAGATCACCGAAATTAAGTAACAATGATCCTGGCCAGTACCAGATGGATAACCATTTGGGAAGCTTAGGCGCTGTATGTACCGCGCCATCGTAGACATTTCCAGGTTGGTATCTGGGGCATGTTTAACTTATGGAGGATATAAACTCCCAAATCAAGACGTAAAGCAAGGGGAAAACTACCGTCTTTACTTGTCTTCCCGAGATTACGACGGCTCTACAATTTGGAGAAACCGTTAAAACTACTACTACTACTACTGCTACTACTGCTACTACTACTATATGTATATATTTGTTCTTGACGTAATATCTGAAAAGCTCGCGATATCAACGAAGTATTTGGCACAGGAATCACTACTGAAAGCGCAGCACAATGGTGGATTAAGAAATTTCGTGGCAGCGACGAGAGTCTTGAAAATGATGAGCGTTGTGGTCGGTCATCGGATGTTGACAACGATAAATTAAGAGCTTAAGTCGAAGCTAATCCACGCACAACTATTCGAGAACTTGCTTCTGAACTAGACGTAACGTATACGACGATTTCAAACCACTTGGAAGAGATAGAAAAAGAACAAAAACTTCACGAATTGAACGACAACCGAAAGAAACGTCGCCATGAAGTGTAATCTTCTTTTTTTTTTAAGCAACAAGAACGACCCGTTTCTCGATCGGGTTGTGACTTGCGATGAAAAGTGAGTTCTTTACAACAACCGGCGGCATTCAGCTCAGCGACTAGACGCCGGCGAAACTCCGCGGGTCTTCCCGAAGCCAGAGTGGCACCAAAAGAAGTTCATGCTGATTGTTTGGTGGTCTGTGTGTTGATTTAATGGTGCTTATTTCGATCAATAAAAGTTTGTTTGAGCCGAGATATGTTCATCTGAATTTAAAAGTTAAAAACCACAAGAACTTTCTTGTCAACCTGATATATATAGCACCGTCGAGAGACATATAAGCGTCCGAATACTTGTCTAATTTGCATAATATCTTTAATTAATGTTTACTTTTATTTTGTACTTTTATTGTGTTATTTCCTCTCTTTGTCAGCAATAGTTTATTTGATAGTGATTAATTATATTAATATAATATGAAACATTAATTTTTTTAAATTTTTCGTTATCAAGGGAGATAATTAAAATGAAAACATTTAGTTAGCTCGAAAGATATACCGATGCGTCAAAAGAGTTCACAGATGAAGAGATGGCTGCTCTTTCTTTCTCTTTGTCTTCCTGTGTGGGAAGGTAGTTCTTTTAAATACAATAGAAAACAAAAATTGGTTTCATTAACTGATAATTAACCGATCAATACATTTTATTCGTTTTTTTAAATATTTGTTTTGATTAACGCCTAAACTAATTAACTAATCATTTTTTATATTTGTATGGATTAACGCCTTAACTAATTAACTGATCATTATGAATTTTGTGAATGTTTATATATTTGCATAGATTGGACTAACAGGACACACGAATTTATATGGATTAGTAGTTAATAAAAAATGTAGTCCAAATGTAACCATATAAAAGCCTTCATTCTTAGTCAATGGGGTATGACGTTTGCCCATTTGCATGGGCAAAATGCCCAATATATATATATATATATATATATATATATATATATATATATATATATATATATATACTTCGTTAAGTCATGTATCTAGGAGGAAAAAAACTCCGATGTAAAAACGCGCGGTCTACTGAATACTCTGTCCTGTGGTAGTCATCTGAACAGACAAAAGTAAGCAGTAAGATAAAAAAAAGTGTGGTTGGTTCTACATAATGCCTTTATCACTATAAACACATCATTTGAGTAGATTTCTGAGTAATTTAGTTGTTGTGATGGAAGTTCATATGTCGAAATTGACGAGAGATTTCATATATATATATATATATATATATATATATATATATATATATATATGAGCAAACAATTAATAAAATATGTTAAAAAACACTTTGAAATGAATTAAAAACATATTTAATCTGAAAAGGAAACACTAGATAAATGGATAATCCTTAATCCGCGGAGTTTCGAAGAAATACTTTCCTTCTCATCAGAGGGTAAGAATTAGCAAAATGCGGGATCGGATTTTGCATGCAGAAGTATTTGATGAAACAACAAGTAAGTCAAAGATCTTACTTGAAAACAAAAAAAGTGAAGCAGAGGAATATGGTGAAGAAAAAGGTGATTACACATGAATGGATAGTTTGGTGGAAGATAAAAAATCCAGTGACGGTAAAATTCAAATGTATAACTTCAAGAAAGTTGAAAGAATTTCCGTTTATTTTATTTTATTTTATTTTATATATATATATATATATATATATATATATATATATATATATATATATATATATATATATATAAGCCTATATGTCTATCGCCCCCAAAACTAAAAGTCGCAGAGTCTCAAATAATTGGATTTTTTTTACCGTTTTTTATTGGTTCTTAGCCGGTAAGAATAGTTTTTAAGGGATCAGAAATGGGCCAAACTTAAAAAAATCGTGTCATGTTCATACTGTGGTAACGTCACCAGCTTTGAATGTTACATTTTTAGGTTCGATTCTAGCTTATGCCACCCAAATACGTTTTTTACTTTTGAAATCACGACTCTATAATAATATATACGTAATCTGGACAAATTAAAATATCATATTTAAGCGTATTTTACGATCGGGCAAAGTTGGACGCTCCCCCGCCCTCGCTAGGATATATATATATATATATATATATATATATATATATATATATATATATATATATATATATAACTTTTTAAACTCTAAAGCTTTCTGGTGTAAAAATAAAAATAGCAAAACTAGTGTTTCTAAAGGTATTTTAAGAATACTTGTAAGTTATCCTATTAAAGAATGCTATTTTCAAATAGGAAATAAAATATTACTCCAAACGATAGGTATCCCAATGGGATTGGATCCTGCACCATTTTGGGCAAATTTGTATTTACATAGACTCGAGTATATATATATATATATATATATATATATATATATATATATATATATATATATATATATATATATATATCATCATTATTAAAAACAGATATATCTAAAACGTATAACTTTCATGGGTGTAGGAGATTTATAGATGACCTTATATGCATAAACGATAATGATGAATTCGAAAAAAATAAACATCTTATATATCCAAACGAACTAAAATTGAATTGTGAACATAGAGGACAACAGGCTACATTTCTGAATTTAGATATAAAAATTGAGGATGGGATTTTTCTTTATAAAATATTTGATAAAAGAAACGCATTCCCCTTTAAAATAGTACGTATGCCCCATAAAGATAACACCTGCCCTGTTTTTGTGTTTTATGGAACCATTATGTCAGAGTTTTTGAGAATAGCTCGCGTTACTCTAAAATTAACAGATTTTATACCACCAGTTTCTAGCTTAATAATAAGGATGATAAAACAAGGTGGGGATAAAAATAAAATATTAAAACAGTTAAATAAAGCATTTGTTCGTTATCCTGATGCTTTTGAATCGTTTAAGATAAACCAGACTATATTAATAAAGGAAATCCAAAACTATATTAGCAATGTATAAAATGTATTTATAATTACATATAATAAAATTATAATAATATTAAAAAAAAATGTATATATGTAAAAATAAAATATTTTTAACCTTTATATATCTAATTTTAAATAAATAAGAATGTAAATATACAAACTACTAATTATAGTGGGGGTGATAAGTAGTTAAATGGATTAATCCAAAGCTTATAAATACAAGACTGATAAATTAAAAAAATGTATCCATTTTAAATGTGGAAATTGATGAATCGCACAGGTAAGAAATTCATTTTTATACTATGAAAAGGTTAGTAATTGCAATTAAGAATAGGAAATTGGATAAAATTCTTTGTAACATGTCTTCTTCCTAAGATTAAGGGTGGTGGTGTTTGATCAACACTGCTGGGGAGCCATGAAGTAATATACTGTTTTGTTTTTAAATCCCCGAAACAGTGTTTCATGGTAAACAACTGATGATCCCTTGAAAAATAGAAAAATAAAAAAATTGGTATTATAGTAAATTCGAGAGAGTTGATGCAGTGATTGCAGGTGATTAAATGCTTTACTGACTAGATGGTTTTTTAACGAATGATAAAAAGTAATTTTTTGTATAGTTTCAAATGTTAAAAACTTCAAAGACTTTATATATATAAGCTCTTGACAATGATGCCTCCAGGATAAATGTTTTCGCATGCTTCTTTTCCTTTAAGGGAAGCTTATTTAAATAATGTTCTATTGTTAAGTGTTTTTTTTTATTCAAGAAGTCTGAAGAAAGGCTGGTTATGTGAAAATTTTCAAACGCCATAATGTTTGAAATTATCCAATTGGTCTGAAAACAATTGTAACTTACAATGAAATACACTTTTTGTTGCTACCAATTCCTTCTTTGAAGTCTTGGTTTTGTTAATACAGTATATATATATATATATATATATATATATATATATATATATATATATATATATATATATGAGACTTGTTGTCACAGGCACGTCTTAGAAGACATTTCGTAGGTAAATTTAATATTTTTGAAAACCAGCAAATGCCAAGCAAAATTTTATTAAATGATAAAATCATTTATTTTTTGTCTGCGACTTTCGGTTTTAACACACGCTTATCAAAGAAAACTTGCTTTTAGCGTTTTTTCTCCGTTTTTTTTTTTCATTAAGATGTTAAGATCCTTGGAGTTAATTCCTCATGGAATGAAAGAAAAAAATTCTTATTGACGATGATAGTAATTCTGAATTGATGTGCACATTGCACTGATTTGTGCAAATGTTTAACAGAAAACTTGTTGTCACATCTTTTTTCTTCACTCCACGAGGAATTAATTCTCAATGACATTAACGTAAAAATGAAGAAAAATAGACGTAAAACACACTAAAAGCAACAGTCTTCTTTGATAAGGGTGTGACATTGAAAGTCTCAGATAATATTCTCGTCCTCGATTTTACACATCCATTATCTTCGACGCACACTTTGCTTCTTCCTCCGAACACGTGGTGTCCTTTTCCTCCTTTTCTTGTCGCGCCAACCCGCTAATGTACATATGCGCCTCTTTAGACGACTATTGCTGCTGATATTTTCTCACGCGTTCATATGCACTATGTTAGAGAGATAGTGAGTGAGAGAGAGAGAGAGAGAGAGAGAGAGAGCGAGAGAGCGAGAGACAGAGAGAGGGAGAGAGAGAGAAAGAGAGAGAGAGAGAGAGAGAGAGAGAGAGAGGGGGAAGGATCGAGATCTATGTATATAGTGAGCGATAAAGAGAGAGAGAGAGAGACAGAAAAAGGAGAGAGAGAAAGTCTGATAGACAAACAGACAGACAGACAGAGGTCTAACGGACAGACGTATGGAATATATAAAACATTTTTTACTCCCATCTTTTTATATCATAAAACATAAGGAGAGAACAAATTCTATTTTTTTTTCAATCGGGAAGTGAAATCGAAACCTTACACGCGATCGTTTCGGTTTGATGCTTTTTCAACTGGGAAATTCAGACATTTGTTAATTCGACTTTTAAGATAACAAAAAAAACAAAAACAAAAAAAAAAAAAAAAAAATAAAAAAATAAAACAAAACAAAAACAAACAAACAAACTAACAAACAAACAACAAACAAAAGCAAAAATCAATAAAAAAAAACTGTTGATTAATTTTAATGAACGATTGCATTAACGGCCATCATGGAATGAACCCAATCGTTTCAAATAAATTCTTTTGTATTTAGACAGGATTTGATCGTCAGATGTTCTTGTTACACACGAGACATAACTTAATAAATACTCCTGTTAATTAGGAAAAAAGGATATTCGTATGTCAAGAAAATAGATAGGAAGCAAGAAAGAAAGGGAGAGAATTAAAAAAGATAGACAGAGATAGTAGGAAAAAAGAGATAGGGAGAAAAAGAAAGTGTGTATGAAAAAAAGAAAGAAAGAGAGAGAGAGAGAGAGAGAGAGAGAGAGAGAGAGAGAGAGAGAGAGAGAGAGAGTTATTTGGTATTTGATCATCACGTCATCATTTACACGACTTTATTGGTCAGTCATTGTCATCCAATCAGATTAAATAAATCATTTATTTAATTGATGTTACTTCTTTAAAGCGGAAATGCAATTCGAATTGGATGCATTCGTTTCGATACATCCCAATGGTCTCCGGGAAGGAAGGGGGGGGGGGCGAGAGTGCAGGATCGTTCATTATGCGAATCACTCATCGTAACTGACATTATGACCTTCATTAACTTATCATCCACTCTATAATAATGAGCAGAACGTATTTAGAACGTATTTATATAAATATCCATCTCGTCACACAAGTGTTAGTAAAAAACGTCCGGGAGAAACCATTTCATGTGTCTAAGGATGAAAAAGAAAAAGGAATAGTCTGACATCCCTATCCCCACCGTCATCATTACATTCTGAAAGAAATTATTCACTCTATTTCCAAAATGAGAATTTCTTGAAATTCTTTTACTGTTGCGTCACTACTTATAGAGGACAAGACCCACTCAGGGATAAATGCTCATGGGTTGAATGATTGTCAACCAAAAGATGAAGAAGAATCAGTGCTATGAACGAAGTTTGATTATTTATGGCTTATTCTAAGTATTTGTTGGCACTGAATTTGAATATATAGAAAATGCTATGATATAAAACATATATAGAATAAATATAAGCATATATAGAAAATGCTGTAATATAAAAGGAAGCAGTCCTGTAGTAACATGTTCTACAGAGCGAATCTCTTGAATGCAGAAAATTTCGCTTGTCGCTGGGTACGTCGAGAAAGAAAGGAAAGACCGTGATATAAAAATATTTATAGGAAAATCAAGACGAACAACTTTCTTCATTATTAAAATACATTAAAAAATCTTCATTATTAAAATACATTAAAAAATCTTCATTATTAAAATACATTAAAAAATCTTCATTATTAAAATATATTAAAAAATCTTCATTATTAAAATACATTAAAAAATCTTCATTATTAAAATACATTAAAAAATCTTCATTATTAAAATACATTAAAAAATCTTCATTATTAAAATACATTAAAAAATCTTCATTATTAAAATACATTAAAAAATCTTCATTATTAAAATACATTAAAAAATCTTCATTATTAAAATACATTAAAAAATCTTCATTATTAAAATACATTAAAAAATCTTCATTATTAAAATACATTAAAAAATCTTCATTATTAAAATACATTAAAAAATCTTCATTTAAAAATACATTAAAAAATCTTCATTATTAAAATACATTAAAAAATCTTCATTATTAAAATACATTAAAAAATCTTCATTATTAAAATATATTAAAAAATCTTCATTATTAAAATATATTAAAAAATCTTCATTATTAAAATACATTAAAAAATCTTCATTATTAAAATACATTAAAAAATCTTCATTATTAAAATACATTAAAAAATCTTCATTATTAAAATACATTAAAAAATCTTCATTATTAAAATACATTAAAAAATCTTCATTATTAAAATACATTAAAAAATCTTCATTATTAAAATACATTAAAAAATCTTCATTATTAAAATACATTAAAAAATCTTCATTATTAAAATATATTAAAAAATCTTCATTATTAAAATACATTAAAAAATCTTCATTATTAAAATACATTAAAAAATCTTCATTATTAAAATACATTAAAAAATCTTCATTATTAAAATACATTAAAAAATCTTCATTATTAAAATACATTAAAAAATCTTTATTATTAAAATACATTAAAAAATCTTCATTATTAAAATACATTAAAAAATCTTCATTATTAAAATACATTAAAAAATCTTCATTATTAAAATACATTAAAAAATCTTCATTATTAAAATACATTAAAAAATCTTCATTATTAAAATACATTAAAAAATCTTCATTATTAAAATACATTAAAAAATCTTCATTATTAAAATACATTAAAAAATCTTCATTATTAAAATACATTAAAAAATCTTCATTATTAAAATACATTAAAAAATCTTCATTATTAAAATACATTAAAAAATCTTCATTATTAAAATATATTAAAAAATCTTCATTATTAAAATACATTAAAAAATCTTCATTATTAAAATACATTAAAAAATCTTCATTATTAAAATACATTAAAAAATCTTCATTATTAAAATAAATTAAAAAATCTTCATTATTAAAATATATTAAAAAATCTTCATTATTAAAATATATTAAAAAATCTTCATTATTAAAATACATTAAAAAATCTTCATTATTAAAATACATTAAAAAATCTTCATTATTAAAATATATTAAAAAATCTTCATTATTAAAATACATTAAAAAATCTTCATTATTAAAATACATTAAAAAATCTTCATTATTAAAATACATTAAAAAATCTTTATTATTAAAATACATTAAAAAATCTCCATTATTAAAATGCATTAAAAAATCTTCATTATTAAAATACATTCAAAAACAAACATTGTAAAGAGGATGACGTCATTGAAAATCAGTTGATGAAAATTGTCATTGTGTTATTTATAGTTATTGCTGTGACGAGATTACCTCAAGTAGATTGAAAAAAAAAAGGGATATTAAATAAGAATTCTAATCAAGATAGTAACGAGATGCAGGACATAGGCGTGAGCAGACATTGCATTTGATTGAAACTGTAATTATTTTGATAATTTCAAGGTAGAGACGAAAATGAAAATATAAATATTTCATTGTTTGTATGTTTAAGGATTGGACTGAGTCATGTGTGAAGAAAAAATCGCAAAATGACGTCACTAACCAAGAGAAGATTAAAGAGATTTGCGATTAGAATAAGCTGACGTTCCATCTTTTGTGGCCCCCTCCCCGATTTAAAATGGAAGGTTGACGGTATCTGCAAAGCAGGTGCACCAACAGAACATCGCCTTCTATTGCAATAAAAGTTAAAATATTAAAAACTTTTCATATTTCGATTTTTTCATTTTTGCCACAACACATTTCGTAACCAATTACAGCTTCAAACTGTCAGCCAGGTTTAAACCTCTGTCACATCGACGAAACGTTGCATCCCCCTCTGCCTGTTTTACAACTATTTTAATGGTAGGTGCTCCGACGAACTACAAGTCTTGCGCCCTCTCAACGTAAATACCCCCGACAAAGCCGACGAACTACAAGTCCTTGTGCCCTCTCAACGTAAATACCCCCGACAAAGCCGACAAACAGCAAAATCCCACCCCTACTCAGCAGACATCTCCAGATCCCAGAAAGCCTTCTACTCTAATAGTTTCTTCCTATGACCGATAGGCTTTGTAATTCCCTTTCGGGTTTCTGCTTCCCTGACTGTACTGACATACAGAAGTTCAAGTGTAATGTAAACAGAAATCTTGCTGCTCAACTCCCTACATAGTATCCCAGCAATTATTTCCCAGATAGTAGCCACGTATATCAAAATGGCACTGTGCATTGTTTGGGGGTAAAAATGCAGCAGCAGCAGCAGCAGCAGCAACAACAACAACAACAACAACAACAACAACAACAACAACGACAACGACAACGACAACGATAATGATGATGATGATGATGATGAAAAAGATAAATTTACAACAAACAAAGTTGTACGATTAAACGATTTTGATCTGTGATAAAAAAAAAACTTTTGACAGAAATGTAAGATTGTAACTAAAGTGGTTATTGCTTTAATGCAGTTATAATATGGCGTCAAACAGACGTCATATTTGAGGTATCTGAAAGAGTTATAGCAAAGGGAGTTAATTAAATCAGTTTTTAACATGACACATATTGAAGAGTTATAGTAAAACGGGTGTAATTAGGGCAGTGTTTCATAATATGGACACATCCAGGATTCTTAATGTAATTATTGGTGCACCATTTTTTTTAAATTGAATTAGATGATTTGGCATCTCAAATAATGAAATGAACTTGCCAATTATTATTATTTAGTGGCATTTCCTTGGCTCATGTATCATTCCACACAGCAGCAACAGTTGCATTAAATGAGATACGATTGCTTGTTAAAGTCCTACCGTGAAGATATTCATAAAAACTAGCAACATCTTTTCTGCGAGAAAAAGGGTTGTAAGGAAGAGAAGAATCTATATTTAATAGATTTCGGAGTCAGTTTTGTACGCTGTCAATGCATGAAAGGATGCTTTGGGCAAACGTGACACGGTAGGACGTATCTGATTCCTATACAGGTCGAGAATTGCTTTAGGAGGGAGGTACTTTCTAGCGCTAGAATAATCCAATTATTTTTTTTCATCTAAGTTTTCCATCTTTTTAAAAAATATAAAAAAAAAAATGTACTGCAAATATAACAAAAAATAAAAAAATAATAATCGTTGGCAAAAGTCGGATACGAGTATATATTTTTGTTCATTAGGATGGAACTAGCTCCACCTACGAATGATCTATGAGGCGCAATTTCGCGCCACAGACACTTCAAATCTCACAATTCGCCGAAGCAAACATGTGTTTGACGTGCAGTTTCAGGAAAGAATCTTGCAGCAGGTTTCCGGTACACCATAACGTGGAGTACCGCCTTGTGGCCTACCAGACAGATGCATTGAGCGTTTGACAACATAAATTAATAAAAATTGATACGGAGTTTATTTTTTTACAACTGTAGACTTTAAAACAAGTAACTAATATTAATACATTTTTTTATACAGACAGTAATTTTTGGTGGAAAATGTATAAGACTGTGTGTGTGTACGTACATGTGCGTTTGTTGATCTTTGCGATCATCTGTGAACTAAGATTAATACATTTTGTTTAATGTGGTTACAGAGTTAATTCAGGGATTGCAGAGTTCGTTTGTTCATGATTTATGCAAATATTAGCTTACGTCTGTAAGGCTGTATCAGTAGGTAACAGTTCTTTCATTACCGAGTCGTTTTGAGTGTGTAAACCAAACTTGAAGCGCGTGAAGCACACCCGTCGCTGCTGCGTGCCACGGGAAAAAAGAAAAAAAGAAAGAGAAAGAGACAATGAGAGAGAGAGAGAGAGAGACAGACAGACAGACAGACAGACAGAGACAGAAACCATATATGACCTGAAACATGCAACTACTGCAAATAATAGGCGATAACCGTATGTGTCTCAAACTGAAAGTGTTGTGCATTATGTCCGTGTTCGCTATGCGCGAACTACAGACTAGTTTTAAAACTAAATCGTCTTTGCACAACGTATCTGATCCCTACATAGGTAGATAATTGCTTCAAAACTGAGGTATTTTCTAGAGTGCTAGAATGTTCCAATCATTTTTTTCTGGCGACATTAGCCGCGGATTTGATGTAAGTTTTCCATCTTTTAAAAAAAACTTTTTAAAAATGTACTTAAAAAAAAAAAAAAAATAAATAAATAAATAAATAAATAATAATAATAATAATAATAATAATAATAATAATAATAATAATAATAATGATAAAGTTCCAAATATGTAGCATAAAAACTGAAACAGTGTATCTATATATATAAAAGGCAAAATGTGTGTGTGTGCGTGTGTATGTGTGTGTGTGTGTTTGTATGTCTCGCAAAACCTTTCGACAGAGGCCACGGATTTTCGCCAAACAGGTATCATTCTAAAGCTCGACCCTCCGGTCGACAAATATCAAAAAATTGGATGAAAACATTCATTCCTTCATCCTTAACGGCTCTCTTATTTACAGGGAAGGGCGAAAAAAAATGGTATCTTCATGACAAGATAGCTTACGCATGCGTCAATACGCGCAAAAGACGTTGTACATTGAATTCGTTTTAAATGTTATAAAAACCGACCTACTTTCATCTACACTTCTATAGCGCCATACGTTAAGTTACAGCGTCATTTCAGGTTCAATCTCAGTTATGAGACATACTTTTTTTTATCGATTTTTAACATTTAATATTGAAACGAGGTTATTTATACCATTTTTTTCGCTGTGTTTTTTTTATTTATCCGATTGTTTTAAAGAAGTATTACGTCCGTTCGCTATTTTATTTGTTTTGTTTTTTTACGATTTTTTTAAAAAGTTTAAACAGGGTTATTAATTCGCTTATTCTTTGCCTCCCCCTACATACACACCCCCAAACACCCGGGAAACGCCGTCCATTTTTGGGGGAAGGAGGTTTGTTTTACGTTCGTTGGCTTTTTATTTTGTTTGGGTTTTTCCGATTTTTTTAAGAAGTTCTTTACACCCCCCACACACCTCAAAACACCCGGGCAACGCCGGGTACCCACGCTAGTCACAACTAAAACTGACAAATTTTAACGTTATAAATTTAAACGTTATAAATTTAAACGTCACAAATGTAAACGTTACAAATTTAAACGTTACAGTGAAAGAAGTGAGCAGCATCGACAGAAAAGAATGTTCTTAATAATGTGAAACTTCTTTTTCATAAATTAGAAGAAATTGAAAAAAGAATTACATTATATCTGATGCTGACCAATCTCGTGTATTCTGGAATGTATTTGAGAAAAGAAAGTAAAACATCAAAACGATGCCGAATGGATCAATAATATTGGAGTGTCCTCTAGAATAGATGAGAAGAAAACATAACAGTAACCGTTGAGATGCTGAAGAAGGAGGTTAAAACGTTTTTAAATTGAAAAACACCTGAACTTGTTGAAGTGCAGGGATACTGGTTTAAAACCTTCCAGCTCTTCACCCACTTCTTGCAATAATGCTGAATGGCTCTCTGGCGCCATGTAGCTTTCCTGGATGGCTGAAAAAGAGCACTGCAGTCTTGATCATTGAAGAAAAAACAAAAAGAGTAAGAATGGCAAAGTTTATGTGAAATATTTAACCAACATATTGTCTGAAAGTATCTAGGGTCATTTAAACCAAAGCACTTTGCTGCCTGAAGAACAGAAAGGCTACCGAAAAAGATCACAATGTACTAAGGACCAACTTCTGATTGATAAAATGATCATAGGAGACTGGGTAGATTATAAGAAGCCATTTGACATGATGGCCAAGTCATGGAGACTGGGTAGATTATAAGAAGGCATTTGACATGATGGCCAAGTCATGGAGACTGGGTAGATTATAAGAAGGCATTTGACATGATGGCCAAGTCATGGAGACTGGGTAGATTATAAGAAGCCATTTGACATGATGGCCAAGTCATGGAGACTGGGTAGATTATAAGAAGCCATTTGACATGATGGCCAAGTCATGGAGACTGGGTAGATTATAAGAAGCCATTTGACATGATGGCCAAGTCATGGAGACTGGCTAGATTATAAGAAGGCATTTGACATGATGGCCAAGTCATGGAGACTGGGTAGATTATAAGAAGGCATTTGACATGATGGCCAAGTCATGGAGACTGGGTAGATTATAAGAAGGCATTTGACATGATGGCCAAGTCATGGAGACTGGGTAGATTATAAGAAGCCATTTGACATGATGGCCAAGTCATGGAGACTGGGTAGATTATAAGAAGGCATTTGACATGATGGCCAAGTCATGGAGACTGGGTAGATTATAAGAAGGCATTTGACATGATGGCCAAGTCATGGAGACTGGGTAGATTATAAGAAGGCATTTGACATGATGGCCAAGTCATGGAGACTGGGTAGATTATAAGAAGGCATTTGACATGATAGCAAAGTCATGGAGACTGGGTAGATTATAAGAAGGCATTTGACATGATGGCCAAGTCATGGAGACTGGGTAGATTATAAGAAGGCATTTGACATGATGGCCAAGTCATGGAGACTGGGTAGATTATAAGAAGGCATTTGACATGATGGCCAAGTCATGGAGACTGGGTAGATTATAAGAAGGCATTTGACATGATGGCCAAGTCATGGAGACTGGGTAGATTATAAGAAGGCATTTGACATGATGGCCAAGTCATGGAGACTGGGTAGATTATAAGAAGGCATTTGACATGATGGCCAAGTCATGGAGACTGGGTAGATTATAAGAAGCCATTTGACATGATGGCCAAGTCATGGAGACTGGGTAGATTATAAGAAGGCATTTGACATGATGGCCAAGTCATGGAGACTGGGTAGATTATAAGAAGCCATTTGACATGATGGCCAAGTCATGGAGACTGGGTAGATTATAAGAAGGCATTTGACATGATGGCCAAGTCATGGAGACTGGGTAGATTATAAGAAGGCATTTGACATGATGGCCAAGTCATGGAGACTCAAATATATGGAAATTTTAAGAATAATCCTCAACATCCAAACATCTATAAACAAAAGTATGAAAAATTGGGGAAACAATTTAACTACAGGAAATGTTGCATTAGGCAAAGTGAAAGTAAAGAGAGATATTTCCTAGAGAGATAGTCTTTCCCTTTTTTTGTCATAAACTTGATCCCCTTGACTATTCTTTTACGAAATGTGAAATGAGGATATGGACTTGGAAAAGGACTAACTACAATCAAGTACCTACTATTCATGGATGACCTTCTGTTTTTGAAAGGAATGAGATCCAACGTGATAATGAGTACGATGAGATTGTTTAGTAATGACATAAGGATGGAATTTCGCGTCACCAAATGTGCTGAATTTTTGTGATGAAAAGAGAAAGCTAGTCCGGCCTTAAATTTCCAACAACAGATTTGATTAAGAATGTTGACAGGCTACAAATATTTGAGGATGCTGAAAGCCGATAAGATTAAGAACATGGAAATGAAAAACTAGGTCACAGCCGAATACAACAGAAGATTAAAGGTTATTTTTAAATCGCACTTCCAGTCGGAATACAATACAAAGTATTTTCAGATAATGTCTCATCAGCTATAGCTATTAGGTATTGAGAAGGATAGAAGCTTAATCTTGTCAGCATTGAATGTTACCATCTATTTTTGTCCCCATTTCACTACAGACTGGAGATCTTCCTCTAGGGTTTCCTCCATTGCCTTGGATATGAACACATTCGTTTTCCCCTCGTGCCTGCCATAACGCGTGGTGTCATCCGCAAATATATCCATCTCAGAAACAATTTTATCAGGGAGGTCATTTATGAATATCAGGAATAATAAAGGTCCAAGGATCGACCCCTGAGGAGTACCCGCATTTATATCATATTGTTTGGACGTACGTCCATCGAAGACAACTTGGATTCTTCTCTTACTTAAAAAGGACTTAATTATGTTAAGTATTCGTCCAGTAATACCATAGGATCTGATTTTCATGAGAAGATTCTATCATATCATATCATATCATATCATATCATATCATATCCTTTCAGTAGAACGGGTTTGCCTAAATCGATATTGATGGTCGGACAGAAGTTTAGCAATTGTAAGGTGATTGACTAGGACTAAATTATGGACTTAAACATTTTGGCAAAAAGAATGAGGAGACTCATAGTCCGATAATTTAATGGATCAGTTCTTTCACCAGAATTCTTGTAAACTGATACCACAGAAGCTATTTTCCAGCAGCCAGGAAAGCAGGATTCGTTAAAGCATTTGTTGAAGAGTTTGGAGAGAACTGGAGTAAGCTCATCGGAGCATTTTTTTTTAAATAGTACAGCCGGGATGAGATCAGGGCCACATGCTTTTGGGGTGTCTAGTTTTTTTTATAATAAACTTGTACTTGAGACCAGGTGATTTTCAGATTATCTCGTGTTATTTCTGTCCGCAAAGGAAAATCAGGAAGGGAGATGTTTACTGAGTCAAATATAGATTTTGAGGCAAACCGATTGGCAATCATGTTATCCTTCTCGGTTGCCGTGCAAACAAGCTCAAGATTGTTGAACAGCAAGGAAATTATTGATTGTCCATTATTTTCTGCACTATTATAGATTTTCCAGAAATCTCGAGTTCCTAATTTCTGTGCTTCAGTGCGTTTTCTTGTAGTTTAAGTAGGTTCTCTCTTAGCTGTCCTTATTTCTTTCTTGTAATTACTTCTAGCTTCTATAAACTTTTGCCTGTTTGTATTGGACTTATGTCGGATGAATATGCAGTATGCACACTACCTTTGAGCAATGCCAGCTGCACAAGTAGAAGTAAACCATTGGTGAGAGTGGGGGTTGCTATAGAATTTCCGTGTGGGAACATGTGATTCAGTTGCCACTTTGAATCACTCGGTGGCCTCGTTTGCGCACTGTTTTGCATGAAGATAAAAAATATTTCGCCATGGGGCGTCTCTGATGAGATCGTTGATGGCTTTCCAGTCAGCTTTCTTATAGTACCTTGTTGTTTTGAGTAATTGCTCTGTAGCTTTGGGTTGGGAGTTAGGGTGGTTTCTATCATTATCACAGCATTCCCGAGTGGGTGATGAGCATTCGTTACACAATAATCGGAACTGTGGTTAGAAATAGATCTATAAATAAGGCTTGTTGATTTTTGTCGATCTGGGAGATGGGTCGGGAACGTAATTGTCTGTGATAGGGAATGAGATATAGAGAAGCTGTGTTATGCTACCAGCTGTACCTGTGTGGGTAGAGAAACCAAGCAGATTACTGTGGTGAACATTAAAGTAACCAAATACAAGTACTTGTGCGCTAGTATCAAGGGAGAGTGCTGTATCTATGCTGTCAGAGACTTTGTTGATTAGGGTGCAGTCTTGGGTCTAGAGATACCTGTACAGAAAATATAAGTAGCTAACGCTATGTGGCAGGTCTAAAGCACATAAAGGCCTGGTCGTCTGAATCTAGATTTGATTCTCTAGTCAAGGAAAGCGTGTTTCGAATATAGACTGCGTGTCAAATTATCAACGAGATAACTTTTTTTTACCGGTTTCAGAAACTTACCGGTAGTTTCGTATCAAAAGCTTCGGAAACGTTGGCAATGCTGAGCTGCGCGTACTGTGAAATTTTTGTGCTGTTTCGCGCAATGTAAACGACTTGCCATCCTAATTGCTGAATCCCCGGTATTTGAGAGGTGTAAAATTATTAACAAGGCAATTTTTTTCGTCAATAAAATGAACCGTGAAGGTGGTTTGAGTAGTTCTGAAAAGAGTACTATAAAAAAAACAACTAGCAAAGGTAAAACTACTCTCGAAATATCGACATTGATAGGAAGGTACCATACATTGAGAACCTTTCGAGTATCATGAAGCGACGCCTCTATGCAAGTGAACGCCAATTTAAGAGCAAAGATGAGTTATGGAATGCTCTCCAAGAGGTATTACGAGAAATAACTGTTGACGAAATCACAAAATTGACTAATTCTGTGGACCAACATCTTTTACAAGTCATTCATAAAAAGGATCGCATATCCCCTACTAATTATGTCAACGTAGAAATTGCTATGTAGTTATTGTGTTCTAAGCATTTTCCTAGTTCATTTAATTTTTAAATATTATTTCAATAAACATGTTATGTGTATTGTGTTTTTTTTTCTCAACCTCGATAATAACTTGACATACTGAAATCAACAGATATTCCTATCTTCTGCTATAGTTTCGCTAATACTGCTTTAAATACTTTTATTTTCTGACTAGAGTAGCTGAATAGTATTTCTCAAAGTTTCACTCGTTTCTTAAATATTTAGAATATGTTAACTCGTTAATAATTTGATACGCAGTGTATACTCCAAATCCAGGCATATGTCCTTAAGGCAAAGTGAAAGATAGGGAGGCATGTTAAAGTGGTTAAAGGGGATTTAGGACATAGGTTAGTTTCACTTAGCGCCAAAATATCCGGGGAGCTTGTTAGGAGAAATTATTCAACATTATCTAAATTAGTTCTAATCCCGCAGATAATAGTGAATGCAAGCCTCAAGGGAGCAGGCAAATTGGTTCTCTTTCACTTTGTGCCTGGTTTAATCGTAACCTTTGATTGAACTACCATTGTATTTTATTTAACAGTTTCAGTTTTAGGGTGAGAGATGCTGGACAAAGTGGTTGTGTAGAATACGAAATAAGACCATTAGACCATCAGCCGATTCTTCATCAACAGGATGGTATCCTCGAGAAAGCTCACCGGAGATAGATGCAGGGTCCCTTTTCATGCGCGACATTGCACTACACTCATCCCGGTATTATACTACTGATGATGGAACAGCCGCTCTAAGCGCTATCAAAGAGTTAGGACACATGTACTGTCAGTCGGAATACAGCAACCAGACGAACTGTCAAACCGGTACCCTCAACCCGTCAGACAAAAATCAACCCAATCCAAATTCATTGGCACATATGGCACTCAAGAAACTCCAAGATGCTCAGTTTTAGGGGATGGGGATGTGGCAGGAGTGGGGAACGGCATTCATCACCCTAGTCAAGAAAACATTGAGAGTCTGTCTATGTATTATTAGACTAAACTTGAGTTAATCGACGTTTATTTCTCTAAGGTTTTATCCTATATATTTTAATCGCACAATATTTAAAAATGAAGCAATTTGTTGACGGTCCTACTAAAAACTTGTTCCCAATTATCCAGATTATTTTGACCGCATCCACAAAACCCGCTAAACCACGCGTTCCTTTATTAGTCAAACAATGGAACATGCCGGTGAATAAGGATTGTGGCCGCCTCAATCACAAACCGTCAATAACTTTGCTGATAAAGCAGGTTTGTTGACAGTCTCATTTTCACTCGGACAAATAATCGTGACACGAACAATTAGGCCAACGCCGCCATTTTGTTTTATTACATTTGTTTTTGTTGTTAAAAGAAAAGATAAGAAAAATGCAAAGACAACATGGCCGTCTGAAATCGAGACAAAAACAACAAAGAACCCAAGCTATTCGGCGTTTCTTTCATTTACTCTTATCAAAAGTGCGAATGAACAAGAACACAGCACCACCATCACTACCGCTAACACAACTACCACCACCACCAACACCACCACCACCAACAACAACAACAACAAAATGACAACAACAAAATGACAACAACAAAAGTATCAAAAGCTGCTCGAGGGAAGTGACGATGATTCAGTGGTTAATCATACTGTTTGACAGTGTGAGTGATCAAAATTCGAATCATGACTGATTCTCAACAAAACGATTTTGTTGTAATTAATACACATTTTCAGTCGATATATTTAACCGCCTCAAAGACTGAAATAGACTTCGTAGCCTAGTGGGGGTGCCTTTTCTCTTCACAGCAACCTCTTTCCCACAGAAGGGACGTTGCGAGCCTATCTGTGCTTTATCATTATTTTCATGGCAAGTGCTCGTCTGAGCTCCAATCTATGCCCCTCCTCACCAAACTTTCACAAGAAACACTCGTCTAGCTGAAAACACAATCAATAATTTCCCCCACTCTTTATCTGTGCCTAAACCTAAACGTAGATTCCCCCACTAACCAACAATCACGAGGTTGTCTCCTCAGCAACCGACAAGGCTAACATGCTTGCCAGTCGGTTTGCCTCAAACTCCACACTGGACCCTTCCAACCACCCCCTACCTGACTTTCCTATGCGAACAGACGCCACGCTAGACGATCTGAAAACCACCACCGCTCAGGTGCATGCTATCATAAAAAACCTTGACACTTCAAAAGCATGTGAACCCGATCTTATCCCAGCTGTGCTATTAAAAAAAGTGCTCAGCCGAAGTAGCTCCAGTTCTCTCCAAACTCTACAACAAATGCCTTAATGAAGCTTGCTTTCCGGGCTGTTGGAAAACTGCTTCTGTTGTACCAGTATTCAAGAATTCTGGCGAAAGGACAGACCCATCAAATTATCGCCCCATTAGCCTCCTCCCACTTTTTGCCAAAATATTTGAGACCATAATTAACCATGCTCTAGTCCATCATCTTACAGATACTAAACTACTGACTGACAAACAATATGGATTTAGACACGCCCGTTCCACAGCAGACATCCTAACTGTGATCTCTGAACGTATATACCATTCACTGGACAAAGCGGGGGAGGGCAGAGCGGTAGCTCTAGATATATCTAAGGCTTTTGACAGGGTATGGCATGAGGGTCTCCTCATGAAAATCAGATCATACGGTATCACTGGTAGAATACTTAACATAATTAAATCCTTCTTAGATAAGAGAAAAATCCAGGTTGTCCTCGACGGTCGTACATCTAAACAATATGATATAAATGCGGGGGTGCCCCAGGGATCTATCCTTGGACCTCTATTGTTCCTGATATTCATAAATGACCTGCCCGACAAAATTGCCTCTGAGATGGGTATATATGCTGATGACACTACACTCTATGGCAGGCACGACAGGAAGACGAATGAACACATTTCTAAAGAAATGGCAGAAACACTAGAGGAAGACCTCCAATCTGTGGTGGAATGGGGACAAAAGTGGTTGGTCGCGTTCAATGCTGCCAAGACTAAACTAGTTTCATTCAATAATCACAAGAAACCATCTCTACTACCTATAGCAATGGCCAACGACTCTTTATCTGAGAGTCCATCTTTCAAACTGCTTGGCCTAACGTTCACAGGAAACATGAGTTGGAACAATTACATTGAAGGCATTGCCAGGGCCGCTTCAAGAAAGGTGGGCTCTCTCTACCGTGCTAGAAAACTACTAACACCCGAAAGTATCCTGTACCTCTATAAGGTCACCATTCGCCCATGTATGGAGTATTGCTGCCACATCTGGGCTGGTGCATCTGCTACTAGTCTCTCGCTCCTTGACAAGGTTCAAAAGAGAGTCGCAAACCTGTTAGGCCCTGAACTGGCATCTAAGCTTCAGCCTCTGTCCCATCGACGAAATGTTGCATCCCTCTGCCTTTTCTACAAGTATTTTAGTGGTGAATGCTCTGACGAACTGCAATCACTTGTGCCCCCACGACGTTAGCACCCTCGACAAACCCGACAGGCTGCTAAATCCCACCCCACACTGTAGAGATCCCTAGATGTAAAAGATCTTTCTACTCCAATAGTTTCTTCCCCAGAACCGCTAGACTCTGGAATTCCATTTCAGGTCCCTGCTTCCCCAACAGTACTGACGTGCAGAAGTTCAAGTGTAACGTGAACCGACATCTTGCTGCCCAAATCCCTACATAGTACCCCAGTAGTTGTTGCCCCTGATAGTAGCCCCCTACACCAAAGTGGCAATTTGCCTTGTTTGGGGTTAAAATGTAATAAAAAAAAAATGAACAAAGTTTCTTTCTTAGAACTGCGTCTGTGGAACTCTCTTCCCTTTGCCTGCTTTCCAACTGACTACAATTTAGTCGTTTTCAAGTCTAACGTAAACAAATTCTTGTTGAACCGTCCCCTTAAGTAATCCAATTTATTAAATTTCCACTACTAACGATTACTACGATATTTACTACTGTGCACTTATTAACCCTTATCCTCGAGTGGCCTCTAGGTCTTTATAAGTGGTTACTCCTATGTAAATAAAACTGTTTACTAACATTTACATTTATTTTCTTGACCACAGCAGTCAACCTTTTTTCAGTAATGACTCTGTTTCAACTTGGTCATCCTCGGCACAAAAACACGAGCAAATTCTAAATCAAATCCAAAACAATTTGAACGCAAAAAAAATGTGAAAATTAAGAAAAATGATGATGCTATTAACTGGCCTGCTCACGAGGGCATATTTAACCACATTATCGACTTTAGTATGGGGAAAATCAAGCTCTCCACAAAAGGGGGTATTGTGATATAAAATCAGGAATAACGGAATTATTCCTTCACGTAGAACAGAATAAATTATGTTTAACATCAGAACAGACACTACACTTTTGTTCCTAGCCAAAAGGCTGAGAATTCAAGAAAAAACAAAACGAATATAAATGAATATTTTTGTAACTGAAAGTTTTATGCATTACTAAGAACCAATTTAGCGGAGAGACATATTCTTGCATTATATTTTCGGTAATTACCAGGTACCGAGAAAGGAAAATTAAATTGTATACTTAAAAAAATTCAATACACTCCAAGCAAAGGGGCTAATTTGACGTAAAAGGCTACTGTGATGAGAGACAAGAATATAGAGGTCATTTTAAGACGTGTGGGGAGTTGTGAGGCAATATGTTTGTTGGCATTACATTTTAATTTTTACGTGTTATTACAACCAGGAAAAGCAAAGAGAAATTCCAAAAGTTTGCAATCAAGAGAAAAAAGCCATTAGAGCAAAAAGCTTGGGAATCTCTACAGTGAAGAGGTGTGAGTTTCATTGATTGTCGGGTTGGTCAGGGTAATTATGTTGAAGGGAGTACAAATGCAATAAGTTCGCAGAAATGCGTGTAAAACAAGAACAGAAATGCAACATCGCGTCGATAAGACAGGCATTAGAGTATGGTTGGCAATGGGATAGAGGATGGAGTATGGTTGGCAGCTAGTATCCTCTGCCTTAGACAGTATGCGATAATATCCCACGCAGTCTACGAAGCTCCAACTCTTGTCACATCACCGCAATGTTGCGTCTCTGGATTTGTTTTACAAGTATTTCCACTTGTATCTTCCAAACAAAAATACACTTAATTTACTCCATCATTTTAGATATTCTTATATTCAAACTTATTAAACTGCAGGAGTGAAACAGCAAATGTACATAGGCGGCAAAAAGAAAGCCCGCACTTGTAATGTTTCAAAAACTACAAATTTAAGCTAAATATAGGGTAACTGTTTAAACAAACTATACCTCATTTGATTGGCCTTTTATTCTTCTCTAATTTTACCTGTTGTTATTTGACTTTTAATTGAAATATTTTAGTGTTCACGTCAATTCAGTCAAAGGACTGGTTCGTATAGAAGACTGTGTGAATGGCAGAAAATGAACAAAAATATACATAATGTAAAATACTGAAAGGATAATTATGGCAGCAAGGAAAAAAAATCAACAAAACAGAAAACAGAGAGACAAATGATAAGACGAGAAGAGAAAAATAGGAAGAGAAACAACTGCATGGAAGATTCATAAGAATGACAAAAGATGAGAATAACGAAAACACTTGGAAATGGGTGCGAAAAAGAAAACGTAAACAGAGAAACTGAATCACTAATAACTGCAACACAAGATAACCAACCACATTAAAGCAAAGATCGACAAAACACAAGAAAACAGCAAATGCAGACTCTGTGGACAAAGAGAGGAAACGATAAACCATATAGTAAGCGAATGCAGAAAACTTGCCCAAAAGGAATACAAAAGCAGGCATGACCAAGAGGGGAAGGGCAGTACACTGGAAATTATGAAAACAACTGCATCTCGAACGCACAGACAAATCGCACAAGCATATAAGTCGGCAACTACTTGAAAACGAGAATCACAAAATCCCATGGGACATGGACATACAAACGGATAAACTCAGCCAAGCAAGAAGACCGGGTGCCGTAATAATTAACAAGAAAAAAAGTCCTGTTAAATTATCTTTATGTTATTTCATAATAATTTTCTCATATATTTTCGCATATATGTGTGTGTGTATGTTTATGAGTGTACATGTGTGGATATATTTCTATATGCATAAAGGTGTATGTATAAATTACAGTTGGATGGTTATATGATTCCACCAGATGATTAAATATACTTTATCATTTAACACTGTATTATAATTATATTGTAACTATTTTTTTTATATTAAAATATCATTTTCCCTGTAATGCCATATTAATTACAGCCCATCTAAAAGAATAATTACCTTTGAAAAAGAGTCTTTGCTTAAACATGTATGCACTTATGTAGCTGATAATTTTTTATTTTTATTTTTATATTTCTAAATATATCTGCATGTTTTCTTTTGTACTTATATACTTGTTTTTGTTCGCATATTGTCTATCTATCTGTAATAAGTAATTGGGATTCTTATGTGAATATTATTTGTTTGCACCTCTCTCTCTCTCTTTAT